>NW_027507764.1:45158396-45368396 GCF_037356315.1 Lithobates pipiens
CCTTCGCGGGCCCCGTCCTACCTGGAGACACGCTCAAATTGAGCGGACTTTCTCCGAGCGGGAAAAGTCCGCTCATTTCAAAAGGACTGGCATACACACGGCCGGATTGTCCGCCGAAATGCGAGTCCGGCGGGAAGATGGAGTGTAAAACTACTTTCTAAGTACGCCGTACTTTCGTGTCAAAAAAGTATGCCGGAGGCTACACACGGGGGGATTGTTTGGCGGACTCCAGTTGCCGGACTTTTCCACCCGCTTGTTTGATCGTGTGTACGCGGCATAAGGCCACTCATGCTCCGTCCCTTTTCGACAATCTCATGAAAATCTTTCCACTGGTAATACATATGTGTTATATAACCAGATAATTCATCTTCACTTTGTATTGGAAGTTACTCTGGTGGCTGCGTACCATGCTCATATAGCCTAGAGAATGTACATCTTTTTACATTGCAATACATCTGTTGTGGCCAAATTTTGATCTCATACTGTCACTGTATTGGCTGTTTTCATCAAGATAAAAATATGGGAAAAACAGATGTATTGCAATGTATCGCAGCCACCTGAGTAACCTTGCGGACGCCCATGCTTTCAAAAACCAGCCCTGGAAAAAATGTCATACCAGCCTCACAGCATTATTATACCAGCCAACAGCATAACGTCATTATTTTCTTGTTCATGAAAGGGAAAACCTACATTTTACCAGTTAATAGTGGTAAGTGATCAATCATCAAGGGGAGCCCAGGAACTCAGAATGTGAGGGGGACCACCTTCTGCAGAAAGAATACTCGAAGGTAAGGGGGTGGGGTTACTAATATAAGGAGGAAACCCTTTATATCAGCGCCCCTTACATTATCGTATTCATTCCCCTTACATCAGTCGGCTCCAGCTTGGTGGCTCTGGTTTTTTCCTATAGTCTCCTGTCCACAGTCCACACAAGTCTGACTTTTCCCATGATCCCCATCCCGGCGGTGTTCCCACTCTTGACTCCTCTCCCAGACTCCCTTAGAGACTGCAGACATGCTACAGGAGATGGACAGAGACTGCAGACTTGATGCAAGAGCTCAATGCAGCCTCACCAGTGTCCATCAAATGCAGCCTCACTGTGCCCACCAATGCAGCCTCACTGTGCCCACCAAATGCAGCCTCACTGTGCCCACCAAATGCGGCCTCACTGTGCCCACCAAATGCAGCCCCACTGTGCCCACCAAATGCAGCTTTACTGTGCCCATCATTGCAGCCCCTCCTGTGCCCCATGTCCCAGTCTGCAGTCCCTGTCTGTGGAAAGGTGTGTTGTTGATGCTTGGTACAGTACCTTGCATGCTAGCAGGATATCCATGATGGGCAGCAGCAGGCAGGGTCTATTCTCGTTTTGGATGGGGACGGTGCTCCTTCCAGAGGATCTGTCTGCTGTGAGATGGAGTGGTCCCTGGCCACCTGCACCTTCAGCCATCCTCATTTTCCGGCCCCAGTCAGCCTGTCCTCTAGTCCTGGGGAAGTGGAGAGCACTGGGTGGGAGTTGGAGAGAAGGGGGAGCGTACTAGAGAGTAGATAGTACTGGCGGGGTTGGAGAACACATGGGTGGGGGCAAAGAGCGAGCGGGAGTGGAGATCACAGGGGTGGGGAGCAGAGAGCACTGGGGGGGGGAACTTGAGAGCACTGGGGGGCCAATAAGAACAGGGGTAGAGAGCATAGTAGGCTGAGAGCACTGGGGGGGCTAAGAGTGTGGGGCGGTGGAGAGCACTGGGGGGGGGCAGAAAAACAGGGGTGGAGAGCACGGGGGCTGGAGAGTACTGGGGGGGTACAAAGAGCACGGGGGAGTGGAGAGCACCAGTGGGGGCCAGAAAGAACAGGGGTGGAAAGCACGGGGGACTGGAGAGCACTATGGGGGGTGGAGAACACTGGTAGGGTTGGAGAGCACATGGGTGGGGCAAAATGCAGGGGTGGAGAGCACGGAGGGTAGAGAGCACTGGGGGGGGGCTGGAGAGCACCAGGGGGGCAGAAAGGACAGGGGTGAGGAGAATGGGGGGCTGGAGAGCACTGGGGTGGGGGCTGGAGAGTGATGGGGAGAGCTGAAGAGCACTGGGGGGGAAAGAACAGGGGGGAGAGCACGGGGGGAGCACTGGGGGGAGAACAGGGGGGAGAGCACTGGGGGAGTGGAGAGCACGGGGGGAGAAAGTACAGGGGGGGGGGGAGAACAGGGGGGAGAGCACTGGGGGGGAGAATTGGAGGGAGTGGAGAGCACTGGGGGGGGGGGGGAACAGGGGGGAGAGCACTGGGGGGAGAACAGGGGGGAGAGCACTGGGGAGAAGAACGGTGGGAGAGCACGGAGGGGAGAGGACTGTGGGGAGTGGAGAGCACTGTGGGGGGAACAGGGGGGAGAGCACTGGGGGGGACAGGGGGAAGAGCATTGGGGGGGGAATGGGGAAGAGCACTGGGTTGGTGGCTAGAGAAGGATGGGGAGAGCTGGAGAGCAGGGGGGGCAGGAGAGTGTGGTGGTGGAGGAGAGCACGGGGGGGGGGCAGGAGAGTGTGGTGCGGAGAAGAGCACTGGGGGAGCAGAAAAACAGGGATGGAGAGCACGGGGGCTGGAGAGTACTGGGGGGGGGGTACAAAGAGCAGGGGGAGTGGAGAGCACCAGTGGGGGCCAGAAAGAACAGGGGTGGAAAGCACTGGGGACTGGAGAGCACTATGGGGGGTGGAGAGCACTGGTAGGGTTGGAGAGCACATGGGTGGGGGCAAAATGCAGGGGGAGTGGAGAGTACAGGGGTGGGGAGTGGAGAGTGCTAAGGGAAGCCAAAAAGAACAGGGGTGGAGAGCACTGGGGGGGGGGGGGGGGCCTGGAGAGCACCAGGGGGGCAGAAAGAACAGACTTGGGGAGAATGGGGGGCTGGAGAGCACTGGGGTGGGGGCTGGAGAGTGATGGGGAGAGCTGAAGAGCACTGGGGGGAAGCACTGGAGGTGTGGAGAGCACTGGGGGGGAAAGAACAGGGGGGAGCGCACGGGGGGGGAACAGGGGGGAGAACACGGAGGGGAGAGGACTGGGGGGAGCGGAGAGCACTGGGCGGGGGGGGACAGGGGGGGAGAGCACTGAGGGGGGAGAGCACTGGGGGGGACGGGGGGAGCACTGAGATGGTGGCTAGAGACGGATGGGGAGAGCTGGAGAGTTGGGGGGGGGGCAGCAAGAACAGGGGAGGAGAAAACTGTGAGGGGGCAGGAGAGTGTGGTGGAGGAGAGAGAGGGGGCAGGAGAGTGTGGTGGTGGAGGAGAGCACTGGGGGGGGCAGGAGAGTGTGGTGGTGGAGGAGAGCACTGGGGGGAGGCAGGAGAGTGTGGTGGTGGAGGAGAGCACTGGGGGGGGGGGCAGAAGAGTGTGGTGGTGGAGAAGAGCACTGGGGGGGGGCAGGAGAGTGTGGTGGTGGAGGAGAGCACTGGGGGGGGCAGGAGAGTGTGGTGGTGGAGGAGAGCACTGGGGGGGGGGGGCAGGAGAGTGTGGTGGTGGAGGAGAGCACTGGGGGGCAGGAGAGTGTGGTGGTGGAGGTGAGCACTGGGGGGGGGCAGGAGAGTGTGGTGGTGGAGGAGAGCACTGGGGGGGCAGGAGAGTGTGCTGGTGGAGGAGAGCACTGGGGGGGGGCAAGAGAGTGTGGTGGTGGAGGAGAGCACTGGGGGGGGGGGCAGGAGAGTGTGGTGGTGGAGGAGAGCACTGGGGGGGGGCAGGAGAGTGTGGTGGTGGAGCAGAGCACTGGGGGGGGGCAGGAGAGTGTGGTGGTGGAGGAGAGCACTGGGGGGGCAGGAGAGTGTGGTGGTGGAGGAGAGCACTGGTGGGGGGGGGGCAGGAGAGTGTGGTGGTGGAGGAGAGCACTGGGGGGTCAGGAGAGTGTGGTGGTGGAGGAGAGCACTGGGGGGCAGGAGAGTGTGGTGGTGGAGAAGAGCACTGGGGGGGGGCAGGAGAGTGTGGTGGTGGAGGAGAGCACTGGGGGGCAGGAGAGTGTGGTGGTGGAGAAGAGCACTGGGGGGGCAGGAGAGTGTGGTGGTGGAGAAGAGCACTGGGGGGGCAGGAGAGTGTGGTGGTGGAGAAGAGCACTGGGGGGGGCAGGAGAGTGTGGTGGTGGAGGAGAGCACTGGGGTGCAGGAGAGTGTGGTGATGGAGAAGAGCACTGGGGGGGCAGGAGAGTGTGGTGGTGGAGGAGAGCAATGAGGGAGCAGGAGAGTGTGGTGGAGGAGAGAACTGGGGGGGGCAGGGAGCACAAGGTGAACTGGGGACAGTAAAATAAGTGGATAGGAGAATTGGCAGGGCCCCCCCACGCCATCCTCCTATCCAGGCACTGTGGCACATAGGGCGGGCTGTACCTGCAGCATCTCCTTCTCTTGATCATAGTGCTGGATGGCTCTGTGTACTGCGGCCGCTCTGTAACATGGCCCCGCCCCCCCAGACCGGCTCATGTGATAGGGGGAACGTTGATTCTCTTTACTGTCACACGAACTGGTCTGAGGCGGCGGGACTGTGTTACAGAGCGGCCGCAGTACAGAGCCATCCAGCGCTCTGATCCATAGGAGTCGGAGAGGGCGGAGGATGCAGCCGCCAGCGGACAAAAAAATGAAAAAAAAAGTGAAAAAAATGCAGCATGGCGGCGGCTACGGCAGACACCTTGGGGATTCCGGGGGGGGGGGCACTTGACCCCCCTTGCCCCCTGCTGCGGACGCCCATGACTGCAGGCATAGTACAGGAGAGTGTCAGAGACCATTTGTGCAGTACAGGAGAGGGTCAGAGACCGTTGGCATAGTACAGGAGAGGGTCAGAGACCGTTGGCATAGTACAGGAGAGGGTCAGAGACTGCAGGAGCAGTACAGGAGAGGGTCAGAGACCATGTGCGTAGTACAGGAGAGGGTCAGAGACCATGTGCGTAGTACAGGAGAGGGTCAGAGACTACAGGCGTAGTATAGGAGAGGGTCAGAGACCGCTGGCGTAGTACAGGAGAGGGTCAGAGACCGCTGGCGTAGTACAGAAGAGGGTCAGAGACCGCTGGCGTAGTACAGAAGAGGGTCAGAGACTGCAGGAGTAGTACAGGAGAGGGTCAGAGACCGTGTGCGTAGTACAGGAGAGGGTCAGAGACTACAGGCGTAGTATAGGAGAGGGCCAGAGACCGCAGGCGTAGTACAGAAGAGGGTCAGAGACCGCAGGCGTAGCACAGGAGAGGGTCAGAGACCGCTGGCGTAGTACAGGAGAGGGTCAGAGACTGCCGGCGTAGTACAGGAGAGGGTCAGAGACTACAGGCGTAGTACAGGAGAGGGTCAGAGACCGCAGGCGTAGTACAGAAGAGGGTCAGAGACCGCAGGCGTAGCACAGGAGAGGGTCAGAGACCGCTGGCGTAGTACAGGAGAGGGTCAGAGACTGCCGGCGTAGTACAGGAGAGGGTCAGAGACTACAGGCGTAGTACAGGAGAGGGTCAGAGACCACTGGCGTAGTACACGAGAGGGTCAGAGACTGCCGGCGTAGTAAAGGAGTGTATGTCGGTGGGTAATATATGCAGGATAGGGATGCCGAATGTATGGTGGTGGGAGGTAGGTGAGGACCTGAACACTTATGTGAAAGGAGCCTTAATGTAACAATCATAAATCATTACAATATAGTATTTCTAAGGCCCCATTCACACGGGCCCATGAAGCAGATAACAGCTCCATGTCTTCACTATGTAGAGCTGACCCAGACACAGCCTGCTGCTATCTACAGTATGGGGCGGTCGGATGGAAACGGACTGGATGTCTGATCCGCTAGATGGATGGGAAACGAATCCGCATCCGTCTGTTTTTAGCGGCCCGAATCGGATGCAGGTGGGTGTAAAAGGACACATGTCCGTTTACATCTGCCTCCCCTTAGAGAACAATGGATGGTCCGATTGGGTCCGACTTAAAAACGGACAGGCGGACCCAAGCGGTCTGCTGGTATAAAAGGGGCCCAAGTCACACCTTCACCCCCCAGATAAGAACCACAGATCAGTGCTTCCATCGGATCACATATCAATTTAAGAAAAAAGTAATTGAAGGGTCTCACCTGGCTGACATTACCCAGACTGGTGGCCCCCACCAGAGCACATTGATGTAGCGGGAGTAGCGCAGCCAAACCCACCATCCTCTTGACTGAGTGCCTGGTCACTGGGGCTGGCTGTGCTCCCGCTTCCCGGGTCCAGCCAGGTGCAGCAGCCACCGTGGGACAAGAAGCAACAAAGCCGCAGGGGAGGTGGGTGAGCCAGGGTCTCCCTGAGCAGGGTCAGCAGCAGGCAGGAATTTTGCTTGCCTCCAGGCTCACCTGTCCCACATCTATCCATTCCATGCATGTGCTTCCACAATTTGTAATGTTAGGACTGCAAGCAACACAGGGTGCCGAGACAAGGCCTTGCAGCTTTCAAATGGGTTTGCAAATGTGTGCTAACTAAACCCCTGCTTTTAACAGACGGTTAGACAGGTTCATTTGGTTGGTCAGCAGACTGGTTGGTGAGTTGAGCTATGGAATTGTTTTTGTCTTGCGGGAATTTTGCTTGAGCAGTGTGAACATGGGCCACTCTGGGAAGCCACAGAAATCACCTCCTCCTACTTCCGTCCTGTGTGCAGTACCCAAGTCCACCAGATTGGTGGGGGGGGGGGGGCACTGGATTTTCCACTATTGGAGAATACCAAGGAGCTCCACAGGGGGGCTGTGTCTTTCCCAGAGCTGTGGTCTCCTCCTCGCTGTGTACAGTGGTAGAGTGAGTGACAGGTGTTTGGAGGGACTGTCCCTGATTTGGAGCAACGTCCCTCTGTCCCTCATTCCTCCTCATTTGTCCCTCATTTTTGGTCTGATCTATATAGTTGTATATAAAATGCACTTTTTAGCTATCAAAAAGTGTTTTCCAGCACTAAACCTTTCATCTGTTTTCTAAATCGTTGCATTTGTAAAATCCAAAAGCTAATATAAAGCAATAGTAGTGGTAAAAAAAAAAAGCACTTGTGGGTTTAACCAATCTTGTTTTTATGTACAATTCTCCTTTACGGGGGAGTGGCTAGGGGTGTGTCCTGTGCCTGCATATTTTTGCTGATAGGTGTCCCTCATTCCCATCTCAAAAAGTTGGGAGGCATGGGTGTGGCTCATTTTCTCATTTTCGGGATTCTACCCGGGACATGGTCAGAACGGGACATTGGTCTGATTTCGGTGATTTTCCTGGGAAAACCGTGACTGTTGGCAACTATGCATTTTGGAGTAGGCCAGAAACCAGGAAGCAACTGAAGAAATGTAAAAAAAAAAAAAAATTAAACAAGAAAATATAATTTACCTTCCTATCTATTTAGTAATCATAGCAGGTAAGGATTGAAAATAATCAATATTGATTGAGAAAGTTTAGTTCCGATTTAACTGACATCACTGTATATAATATATAGGCAATATATATATCCTGCCTGGCCTGTATCTACCATCTAATACTAAAATAAGGATCTACTGGGACCTGGCGTGTTTCCATCAAACTCCTATTCTCTGACAATGTCCTTAACACACAGCAGAAAACCGATCTCTCTCTTTACCACCTGTCATAATTGAAAAGCCGCTACCATTTTTTTTCCTGAGGAACGGCATCCGTAAGGGCCGGAGTTTTCCGCCTGCGCAGCCCTGGTAGTGAAGTGAAAGCAAATTAATTTTGGGTGGTGTGTCGGGAGTCCGCTTGTGAGCTGCCCGTCAGCCCCGGGGACGGTGCTTTGATATTGACGATGGAAATGTGACGCTAAGAAGTAAATTCGGAGACGTCTGTCCCTGCTGATGCTCAGGGGGCGATAATGCCGTTAGTGCTGTGGCAGCTCGCAGAGGTCTACTTAGCAATGTGTGCAACAGCTGCCTGCAAAGCTAAATGTCTGCAGCTGTTTTTGCTGACCCTTATGGGAATCTGCCTGGATGGAGAATAATAATATTTACTCCAAAGCGGTATTAACCCCCCCCCCACCCCCACCCCCACCCCCACCCCAAAAAAAAGATGATATTGCAGCTTAACAATCCTTAGATTTTGTGCATTAGTTTTCCTTTTGTAGGCCTTTCCATTTTATATTCACCTGGTGATCCTGACAGAAACATACTCCCTGTCCTTGGGTGTCTCCACTCTGCATGTTGGGGCAATGGAGCCATCATTGGACAGCAGCTTTGTCAGTCTGGGTAGGCAACAATTAGCTTAGCATGTAGGCGGGTGCAGTCTACTTTTTCCACTGCAGGTGGCGCTTTTCCAAAGTGGCACTGCAGTGGTAGGTGAACACGGCTAATGTATGGTTTCCTGGGTCACAATGGATCCAGCTAAATGATGCCACCCCATGTGACTGTAGCACCCATCTTGGGTCAGGAGGAGCCTTTTAAAGGCCCTGGAGGCTTAGGGAGTATTTTGTGAGTGGGTGGGGTAAGGACAGGCACCCCATCTGGAAGGGGACAGAGCTAGCGGGAGAGAAAGGCTCCTGATGAGGAGGGAAAGCGTAGGATTCACAACTTTTCAGGACATATTCCCATTTAGGCACAGGTTTGCCAGGCTGTACTCTGCCTCTACCAACAGGTGCTGTCAGTTCGGGTGGAACCTGCTTTCTACCTGTGAGTGTGTCCGGTTGGGTTGTCCTCCCAACGAGTTTATTGTGAACTGTCTTTGCATTAAAAGCTGATTTAGATGGACTTGACTAACAAATTTAAAGCTGAACTGCAGCTAAAACTTTTAGTTTTAGTTACAGCAACAGTTTTTTTCTTTTTGGGATAAAGGTTCATAAATAAATAAAAGCTGATCATTCTAAGCACTCCGTCAGTGGTAAATGGTTTGGCCCAACCCTCTAATTGCCACTTTTGCTGTGGGGGGGACTCTGTTATACATTACTGGTTTATATGGTTTTGGTGCATCAGTCTTGTCCCTGGTCCATCTCCAATGCCTCCTGTGCCTCACTATTTGTGGTTGACGTTACCCATAGCTTTAGTTGACCAATGGGAGAGGGCAGGATAAAATGCTAACTTCAGAGATAAATGTAAACTGTGCATAATAGAATGCGGTACAGCAAAATGTGAGCTCCCACTCCAAGATGGTACCATACATATAAAGGAAACAAAGAGTAGATGTTATGGTACTCTCAGTATCCTTGGCATGGCTTCCAGAACTCCTACGCTCAGAAGCCTGCCAGGACTTGTAGAATCACAGCCAAGACTTACAGAAGACTTCTCTGATATGACACTGGGCGCATCCTCTAACCACAAAGGTTATTTAGGTACCAACTTTTAAAGTGTCTTCTCACCAACTGCTCCTTGTCACAAAGGGTTCTAATTATATTTACCAGTCAGATTGCTTGACCATTAGTAAAACTGTATTGTCCAGACTTCTCTCTTGCCTGCTGCTCACCGTGACCTTTGCTTGGGTCTTCTCCAGCTTTCTGCCTGCCTTATGCCCCGTACACACGATCCGAATATCGTACGACTGATCTCACGACCGTTTTCGGTTAATAATCGCAAGTAGAAATTGAATAGCAAAATAAAGTCACGAAAATTCTCGTACGATAGAAAAAAAAAAAAGCGTTATTGATGTCATGTGTTGTAATGTATTTGTATTGTATTTTCGGACGACAACTATACTGACTAAACGAAAATCGTACGATCTGGAATCGTACGAGAAAGATTTCCGTGCATGTCCGATCGAATAATATCAGATGAACGGTCGTGATTGGCTGTCGAAAGTAGTGTACACACGATCCGAAAATCGTACGATCCTTCCTCGGACGACCGTTTTCGTACGATATTCGGATCGTGTGTATGGGGCATTAGATCTTTGCCTGGACATAATCTACTGCCAGCTGCTTGCTTGATTCCAACCACATTCTAGTCTCCTGTGCTTGCAGGTTAGCCTTCTTATCCTTGCTCACACCTTGGGCCACAAACTGGTACCAGCATACTGTGAAAGCCACCTCTACCATCGGGAGCTCTGATGATAACCAGCCGGGTGTAGACTCCTTCTTAGGCTGCTTTCACACTGGGGCGGTATTCAGGCGTTACAGCGCTAAAAATAGCGCCTGTGTAGCGCCCGAAAAAAACCAGCCCCTTTCACTCCAGTGTGAAAGCCGGAGGGCTTTCACACTGGAGCGATGCGCTGGCAGGACGGTGAAAAAAGTCCTGCTAGCCGCATCTTTGGAGCGGTGAAGGAGCGGTGCATTCACTGCTCCTAAACCGCTCCTACCCATTGAAATCAATGGGACACCGCGGCAATACTGCCGGCAAAGCGCCGCTCCAGCGGCGTTTTGCGGGCGTGTTTAACCCTTTTTCGGCCGCTAGCGGGGGTTAAAACCACCCCGCTAGCACCTGCAGACCGCCGCTAAAACGACGGTAAAGCGCCGCTAAAAATAGCGGCACTTTACCGCCGACGCCGCTCCCACCCCAGTGTGAAAGCAGCCTTAGGGTGGGCCCACATCATCTATCAGGGGGTGTGGTCTTAACAGAAAAAGACTAAAATGCTCTTTGGTTTCGATAGTTTTTTTTTGTATAATTTATTTATAGTCCTTATGAAGGTGATATTCAGTCTGGAAATCCCAAAATAAGTTGGCTATGAATACAACAATCAAAAAAAGCATCCAAGAAGTATTGGTCCATCCTTTCTAGACATGTGCAAAACTGAAAAAATTTGTTTAGATTTGGATCCATTCTTTTTTTTCTTCTTAGCCCTTGTACACACGATCGGAGATTCCGACGGAATGTGTCCGATCGGAGCGTTTTGTCGGATATTCCGACTGTGTGTGGTCTCCATCGGACAAAGTGCCACGCATGCTCAGATCAAATTCCTACACCAAAGCTATTGGCTACTAGCCTGAACATAGTCCCGTCGTAACGAAATAACGTCATCACGTTCTGAACAATCGAATTTTCCGACAACTTCGTCCGACCGTGTGTATACAACAGTTTCGGACAAAATCCGACGGACAAAATCCAACGGATTTGGTTGTCGGAATCTCCGACCGTGTGTACAAGGGCTTCGTTTTAGAGAGAGCGGAGAGGGATTAAAACACCTGCCAGGTTCTATTGCTGTCTGTGCCCCCATTAGGGAGATTCATCCTCTTTATTTGCCCTGTTTACCATTATCAATGAAAGCGAAAATAAAATAAGATCCCAAATTTTGAGTTGTCCCCAGAAAAGTAATAGAAGGGAAATCGTCCGACGAGGACACTAGTTCTGATGACCTGAGGGTTCCCAGGAGATTCCCTTAATTTGCAGGGATTTCCTCTCACTTCCTGTTTGGCTATGGGACAGGAAGTGAAGGGTAATCTCCCCAATGGGACAGAGAAGGCAAAAACAAACCTTACAGGGGTTATAACCAGGGCTTTTTTTTTTTCAGGGGGAACGCAGTTCCGGCACCACCACCACTGAATGTATATAATGGCAAGGAGTGTTGGGTTGTGCTGCAGTGTCTATTGATGCTGGCTGCTGATGGATCTATTGTTGCTGGAGGGGATCTATTTCTGCAGAAGGGTTGATTGCTGCTGGGGAGGTCTATTGTTGCTGGTGGGGATATATAGTTATTGGGGTGGGTCTTATGTTGCTGGGGGGGATCTACTGTTGAGGGAGCAGTCTATTGTAGCTGGCTGCTAGAGGGTCTATTGTTGCTGGTGGGTCTATTGTTGTTGGCTGTGGGGGTCTATTTGACTGCTTTTCTTGTTATCAATAACAAATTCCATACAAATTACTTAGTACCACAAATGTTACTTGGTTCTGTATTCTCTAAAAGGGGCAGTGCTGGGAGGTGGATAGGGGGTGGAACCAAGGACTGGTGCTCAGAGGTAGGTAGGGGCAAAGACAATGGGTAACTCCCAAAAGGGGGAGTTTCCTGCACCTATTCTCTGAGAGAAAAAAGTCCTGGTTATAACCCTTTCTTACTCTATCCAAAAAAAAAAAAAGGTTTTGCCTATAGTTCTACTTTAACCACCTCAATACAGGCCCCCCCCCCCCCTTCCAAGGACACCCCTTACACCCCCTTCCTGCCCAGGCAATTTTTCAGCTTTCAGTGCTCCCTGCTTGTCCACGTGTCTCTACCTCAGCTCCCATGCCAGACCTTTTTTACGGCTCTGATCCTCTGTTCACATCTATGCAACTGATGTGAGTATCTATAGGGATGCCCATCCTGTCCTTTACACATTATGTATTCCTATTATTCAGTTACAATATTATACCATATGGTTATGTTTCTTTATCGATCACCATTGCATTCGCCCCTGAAGAGTTGGTATACCCCAACGAAATGCGTCGGACTTACATAGATGCATGATGTCCATACAGATGATTTTATGTCTCTTATTTTGTTTTACTCTAGACTTTCCAACATCATTCAGCCCGTCCAGTGGCCCATGTTGTGCAGGACTTGTTTTTACTTTATGATATGCCAAGTACCATGGCATCAATATTTATATGCAGCTTTCAGCATGCCCTGCGTGTATGTGATTCTGTGTATGGATTTTTGTGCTGTTCAGTATGTCATACATGATCTCACACGGTATAATAAAATGTTCTTTGCCAAGATTGCTTTTTGGTATACATCTCATGCAAAAACGCCCCCTTTTTGTTGGAACCCATAAAAGCAACACTGTGTTTTATATTCCACATGCTTACTTTATATAGTGATTGGCCTCATTTAAAGTCCCGCTGACCACTTTCCCTTTTCTTTGTTTGGGATGGAGGCCAATTACTTTTGGTGCCTTGGACAACATCATTCTTTATTATTGATGGGCAGCAGTGATGGGCATTGATGGGCAGCACTGATAGCCAGCACTGACTGGCATCACTAATGGCCACTGATTGCTGGCACTTATGGGCACTGATTGCTGGCACTTGTGGGCACTGATTGCTGGCACTTGTGGGCACTGGTTGGCACTGATTTCTGGCAGTGGTGAGCAATCATTGCTGGCACTTAATTGTAATCAGGGCATTGATGATCAGTGCCCTGATTACATATCTAGCTGTCCCCTGTGATTAGATGCCGCTGATCGGCTCTCCTCTCCTCACACTCTGGCAATGTGAGGCGAGGAGTGCCAATTACCGTCATCTCTGTGTTTACATGGGACCGGCTGTGATTGGCCACGGCTCTTTACACAGATCGGGGTCATGCCATGTCCTAGCAACTCGGCGCGGCTGCGATCACTGCGCTATGCGCCCCTACGGGGAGAGTGAGAGCGGTCGTTTTGGTAGGCTGTCATATGATGTCCAGCCAGAATGAGGGAGGCAAATGGTTAAATGAATCATTTAGTTTTGTCATAGTCGTTATGTTAGAATGATTTGTTTTTGGAATTTGTTTTGTATATATGGAATTCGTTTCACATATTCGGATTCAGTTAGTATAATTGTTTACTTTTGAATCAATTAGAATTTTGGAAGATGAGTATATTCGTTCTATTCTATGCTATTCTATTCTAATGTATTCTAGTTTTTTTTCTATTCTTTTCTCATCAACATCTTTTTTCACTTTTATACCTTATTGTATTTATTGCATTATGTTTCCATTTCAAATTTAAATTTATTTTCAAATTTTTTGAATCATTTTTGAATTTTCTAAATTCTAATCTGTTATTTCGTTTTTTTTATTTTTTTTTCTGGATTCGTTGAAACGCGTTACTATTGTGATTTGGAAATTTGGATACATCCGAATCTCCAAAACAAGGTTTGCATCTGAAAAACAAATCAGAACGAAACACACATGTCTAATCCAACCTTTCTCAACCTTTTCAACACAGAGGAACCCTTGAAATAGTTCTCCAGTCTCTGGGAACCCCTGCTAAAAATGAGAAATCTACAACTCATGATACATTAGTGTGATGGTCAGTGGGAAGAATGGTTCTTACACTTGTGGTCATTGGAAATAATGTCCTCCTTACAGGTAGCTAAAAAGATCAATGGTGTCGCTGGAAGCTTATCTGAGAGGCAGAAATGGCCCAATGCTGAAGGAACCCCTAGCAACCTCCGGTGCACAGCATTTCAAGGGTGACTCCACAGAAAACTGCCCCCTTTCACACAATCGAGCCTATCAGGTCCGTCTGTCTGACCTGATCCTGATCGGATCCTTCATTCTCATCTATTGAGTGTCCATTTACACCCGCCCACCCAGGGGCGGATCTGGGGGGGGCAATTGCCCCCTCCCAGAAAATAGAACTTACTCCAAGGCTTTCTCCCTCCGCCACCTCACCAGATTTGCATGAGGCTTCTAAATGCAGCTTGGACTTTATTGCTGCTTCCCCTGGCTCCTATCAGTTCATTTAGAGGGGGCCAGTGGGTCACTATGGGGGTCTGTAATTGATGTGACACGGGCCGCTGCTACATGCTGGCAGAGTTGCAGCAGAGCGGTGCGAGTGTCACTTCACTTCCCTGTCAGGCGGAGTGATCTCTACCCGACAGGAGCTTCCTAGTCCCGGCTGGTGTGATGCCAAAATTCAGGGGCGCGCAGGATTGAAGACAAGACTTGTAGCCAGCTCAGTGCACTGCAAGTGAGTGATCACTTACTTAGCTAAGGCAGTGTTATGTTAATGAGCTACGGCAGGCATTGCTATGTTAACCGGTTCCCGCCCGGCGCACGCCGATGTACCTCGGCAGAATGGCACGGGCAGGCATATTGGCGTACAGGTACGTCCAATCTTCAATGCCGCCCTGCCATCGCGAACATCTCGTGTGCCGGTCGGGACCCCCGGGAGTCCGGTCGCGGGTCCCGCCGACTCGTTCGCCGCAGGCATACCCGCGATCGTCTCACAGGGAGGCTGAATGGAGGAAATGCAGTGTAAACAGCATTTCCCCGTTCTGCTTAGCAAAGAGTGACGCTGATCTCTGCTCCATGTGATTGGAGCAGAGATCAGTGTTCACTAAATGAAAGCCCAACCCCCCCACAGTTAATAACACACCCCTAGGAACACTTAACCCCTACACTGCCACCCACTGGTTAACCCCTTCACTGCCAGTGTCATTTACACAGGAATCACTGCATTTATATAGCAGTGATTACTGTATAAATGACAATGGTCCCAAAAATGTGTCAAAAATGTCCGATGTGTCCGCCGCAATGTCGCAGTCACAATAAAAATCGCTGATCGCCGCCATTACTAGTAAAAAAAATAATAAAAAATTATTAATAAAAATGCCATAAAACGATCCCCTATTTTGTAAACGCTATAACTTTTGCGCAAACCAATCAATAATCGCTTATTGCGATTTTTTTTTTACCAAAAATATGTAGAAGAATATGTATCGGCCTAAACTGAGGGAAAAAAAATGTTTTTTTTTATATATTTTTAGGGGATATTTATTATAACAAAAAGAAAAAAATAATGCGTTTTTTTTTTCAAAATTGTCGCTATATTTTTGTTTATAGCGCAAAAAATAAAAACCGCAGGGGTGATCAAATACCACCAAAAGAAAGCTCTATTTGTGGGAAAAAAAGGACGTCAATTTTGTTTGGGAGCCACGTTGCGCGACCGCGCAATTGTCAGTTAAAGCGACGCAGTGCCAAATCACAAAAAGTGGTCTGGTCTTTGACCAGCAAAATGGTCCGGTCTGTAAGTGGTTAATGAGTTAACACCTTGTCTTACATGTGAAGTGGTTAATGCTTTGGGGGTGGGGAGTGAAATCATTTACAATGGTAATTGTAATATGGCACATGGAGGGGGTTAATGTACTCACTCATATATTTGTGACCAGTGGCAATTAAGCCTTTTGTGCGGCATTAATGACAGTGGCACCATCAATGTTAATTAACCCCTTTTATGCTACAGCATGAAGGGGTTTATAAACACTGCCACTAGTGCCACTAATGCAGCACAAAGGCATTCATTAATTGCCACTGGTCAGTAATACATCAGTGAGTACATTAACCCCCTCCATGTGTCATATTACAATTACCAATCATCATCATGATAATCACACAGTACAGGTGCGTTGAGCCACAGCACCTGTATTGTGTGATTATCATGATAATAATGATGATATAGAATGACAGAAATCTATATCTTTATGCTTCATTCACACAGGGCAGACATGCGTCTGACATGCAGGGCTGTCTTTTACTGGCTTGGGGATGCATAAAGTGTTACATGCATCCCATTTATTTCTACTGAGACACACAGCCGCTATATCCCAGTATGTCATGCATGCGGATCCCAGAATGCATGCAGGGTTTATTCAAGGACCCGCACCAACATGTCATATCGGGATATAGCGGCTGTGTGTCTCCGTAGAAATAAATGTGATAAAACCATCCCGTTGGCGGCCTTTAGCTCCGACGCCCGCCCACCCCAGTGTGAATGCAGCCTTATTTTCTGGCAGTGCCCCTCCCGATACTAAACTCTGGATCCGCCCCTGCGCCCACCTCCATATCGATCCGACTTGGCAAAAACAAAAAGTAGGGGATCCGTTCCCCTCCATCTGATCAGATTGGAGGGCAGTCTGCTGTAAACAGACAGCCATTCCGTTTATATCTGACTGCCTATAGAGCAGGGCGGGCTGTGTCCGTTATGCATAAGCAAGCCTGTCTTCTGCCCGCTCCGCTCAGCAGGGTATCATCAGACAGATGCCCTGCTGAGAAAATGGATCCGGGGCCTAGATGGTTGACTGATGTTAAGAGGGACATTTCCTATGACTCTAGGGTAAATAGTACTACACACTGAAATGGAAAATTAAGTTCTGATGTCATTCTTTTTGCTTTTGCTACCACAGGTGCTTGCATGTATTTTGGGAATTTTCTTATTTTAGGTATTTTCTAAGGTCACATCAAATAAGTGGTTTTGCGGCAGCTGCGGAATCCCGCTAATTATCATTTATGTCACAGGGAAAAATGTATTTTTAATCAACGAAAGATCTCAGATTCCAGTGATTTGTAGCTCAGTCGCTGAGCCATTGACGTCTTTTTTTTTTTTTTTCAGAGTTTAAAGGTGGCAGCAGAATTGGCAGCTTCAATAGCTACCCATGTTATCCAAAGCAGCTGCTGACAATAATGGCGCATCAGCTATTTGTAGCTATAGCGACAAGCATTGTGGCCAACTACAGACTGGCAAATAAAAGAGTCCGTGCTACAAAGTTGTAGGTGTGACATGGTCCTTGAAAGCCCAAGAATCATGTGGCCCTCACGTATACAAATGCACAAAAAAACAACTGGATAGTAACATTTATTATTATTATTATTCAGGATTTATATAGCCAGCAATTTACGCAATGCTTTACAATGGAAATTTATAGGTAATAACACTTTTTTTCTGGATCATGCTTTATAGAGTTTTTTTTTTCCCACCTTCCTTTGGATCAGCCATTCTCAACCAGGGTTCCTCCAGAGGTTGCTAGGGGATCATTTAGGCCAATAATCTCCAAATTGTAGCCCAGGAGCCAGAGAGGCTTTTTGCTCGCTTTTGTCTGGCCCTTGGAGAACTTTTTTTATCCACTAATACCAAATATGGGACATAATTCCCTCACTGACACCAATGAAGGAGCACAATTCCTCCCAATGACAGCAATGATAGGGCACAATTCCACCCCCAATGACACCAATGAAGGAGCACAATTCCTCCCTATAACAGCAATGATGGGGCACAATTCAACCCCTAATGACCCCAATGATGGGGTACAATTTCTTCGAGTGACTCCAATCATGGGGTGCTATTCCTCCCACTGACACCAAAGATGGGACATTGTTTATTTCCACTGTCAATGGGACCTTTTCTACTCCCAATGGCCACAGTCTGGCCCCCCTTAGAGCGGAGCTCCACCCTAAAGTGGAGCTTCTGCTTATTGGAAACCTCCAGCCCCCCAGTGCCACAATTGGCACCTTTCAGGGGGGAGGGGGGTGCAGGTACCTGTACAGTACAGGTATCTGCATCCACTTCCGGCATAGATATCTGCAGAATATACGCCCCTTTCCGCAGAATCGACGCCCCCTTCCGAAGGTCCCCCGCTGACTGCTGGGAAACACACGGATCCCAGAGACAGCGGGGACCATCCTTATTGCGCAGCGCGACTCGCGCATGCGCAATAGGGAACCGGGAAATGAAGCCGCAAGGCTCCACTTTCTGATTCCCATACCCAAGATGGCGGTGGCAGCACCCGAGAGACGATAGAGAGATCGGCTTCGGGTGCCGACATCGTGGGCGCGCTGGGCGGGTAAGTGTCATTATTTAAAAAAAAATAAAAAATGGCGGGACTCCCGCTTTAAGTCTGATGGACAGTAAACTGGCCTTTTGTTTAGAGAGTTTGGAGACCTCTGCCTCAAGCCATGGCTAATGGACCTGATAAATGCATTTGGTTTTGAAAAAACCCCAAAAAACAGGGTTCTATGAAACTCTATGGTTTCTCCAGAGGTCGCTAAGGGTTCCTTAAGCCAAGGATGATGGACCTTCCATCTGATGGTGCCTGCAAAGTTCCAAGATCAATGCCACTTGACAAAGCCAGCAGCCCACTGACAACCTGAAGATTACATTCTTCCATCAATGTATAATATATGCCATTGGCCCCATGAGAATTGGTTTTCGTAAAAAGGTTCTCTGAGTCCTGAAAATTATTTTAGGGGTTCCTCGAGGGTGAAAAGGTTGAGAAAGCCTGCTCTGGATCAACTGTGCGTATGGGTTTCTGTATCTGAAGGTTTAATAACTATTATTTCTATTAATAATTTTTTTTCTATTGGTTCAACTAGTTGTATTGTGTCTTTTTTTTTTTCAACCAGACTACGTAACCATTTAAATCTCAAATGCTGCCCCAAACTCTGTCTCTATCCCACCCCCTTCTGCCTCCCTTCCCTTACTATTGGTCCCTAAATGTCATGTGTAGTCTTAAACCAGCCATAAACTGATCAATCATTTTTATTTTCTCCGATCACTGACTGTGTTTAATGAGGGAGTCCCTCCTATGGAGCCATTGTGTTCTCCTGGCGTTGGGGCAGGGGAAGCCATACACTTCCTGTGTGCATGCTCAACATCAACTACACATTAATGCTCCGGACTGGCTCAGTTTAGACCACGTTTATGATCGGTGAGCTTGGTGGACCATGCCCAGAAAAATAGGTGCCAGCGCAGCCTCTTGTAGTCTCCACTAGGGGGCGCATGTGACAAGGTGACAACGCCATGAGCTCAATTCGCAGACATTTGTCTCTTCAGGAAGGCGCCAAACAAGGTCCTTCATGGTAGAATCACAAGGGGGGGTTTTAAATGAAGGATACAGTTTCAAAAAGATTGACAACACCTTTTTAAAATGATGATACCATGATACCATTTAAATTAGATTGGACCCTGGGCAAAATTTTTCTTGCCCCCCCCCCAAGCAATTTCCCTCTGCACCTACTCTAAGACATACAATAAATAGCAGCTTGACTTAAAATCAGTTTTCCGTATCAGATTGGGCAGCAATTGCAATTGGTTGCCAGCAGTTAAAGCATATCATTACTGCTTACTGACTAGTTGCTAGAGGTTACAGCACACATTACGGCTCACTGATTAGTTGCTAGAGGTTACAGCACATCACCTCCTCACAGCAGGGGAGCATGATATACAGTGGTGTGAAAAAGTGTTTGCCCCCTTCCTCATTTCCTGTTCCTTTGCATGTTTGTCACACTTAAGTGTTTCGGAACATCAAACCAATTTAAACAATAGTCAAGGACAACACAAGTAAACACAAAATGCAATTTGTAAATGAAGGTGTTTATTATTAAAGGTGAAAAAAAATCCAAACCATCATGGCCCTGTGTGAAAAAGTGATTGCCCCCTAAACCTAATAACTGGTTGGGCCACCCTTAGCAGCAACAACTGCAACCAAGCGTTTGCAATAACGTGCAATGAGGCTTTTACAGCGTCCTGGAGGAATTTTGGCCCACTCATCTTTGCAGAATTGTCCTAATTCAGTTACATTAGAGGGTTTTCGAGCATGAACGGCCTTTTTAAGGTCATACCACAACATCTCAATAGGATTCAGGTCAGGACTTTGGCTAGGCCACTCCAAAGTCTTAATTTTGTTTTTCTTTAGCCATTCGGTGGTGGACTTGCTGGTGTGTTTAGGATCATTGTCCTGCTGCAGAACCCAAGTTCGTTTCAGCTTGAGTACACGAACAGATGGTCGGACATTCTCCTTCAGGATCTCTTGGTAGACAGCAGAATTCATAGTTCCTTTTATCACGGCAAGTCTTCCAGGTCCTGAAGCAGCAAAACAGCCCCAGACCATCACACTACCACCACCATATTTTACTGTTGGTATAATGTTCTTTTTATGAAATGCAGTGTTCCTTCTACGCCAGATATACTTGGACACACACCTTCCAAAGAGTTCCACTTTTGTCTCATCGGTCCACAGAATGTTGTCCCAAAAGTCTTGGGGATCATCAAGATGTGTTGTGGAGAAATTGAGACGAGCTTTGATGTTCTTTTTGCTCAGCAGTGGTTTTCTCCTTGGAACTCTGCCATGCAGGCCATTTTTGCCCAGTCTTTTCCTGATGGTGGAGGCATGAACGCTGACCTTAACTGAGGCAAGTGAGGCCTGCAGTTCCTTGGACGTTGTTGTGGGGTCTTTTGTGACCTCTTGGATGAGTCGTTGCTGCGCTCTTGGGGTAATTTTGGGCGGCCGGCCACTCCTGGGAAGGTTCACCACTGTTCCATGTCTTCGCCATTTGTGGATAATGGCTCTCACTGTGGTTCGCTGGATTCCCAAAGCTTTGGAAATGGCTTTATAACCCTTTCCAGACTGATAGATCTCAATTACTTTCTTTCTCAATTGTTCCTGAATTTCTTTGGGTCTCGGCATGATGTGTAGCTTTTAAGGATCTTCTGGTGGACCTTACTGTGTCAAGCAGCTCCTATTTAAGTGATGCCTTGATTGTGAACAGGTGTGGCAATAATCAGGCCTGGGTGTGGCTATAGAAATTGAACTCAGGTGTGGACAACCACAGTTATAGTATGTTTTAACAAGGGGGGCAATCACTTTTTCACACAGGGCCATGATGGTTTGGATTTTTTTTCACCTTTAATAATAAACACCTTCATTTACAAATTGCATTTTGTGTTTACTTGTGTTGTCCTTGACTATTGTTTAAATTGGTTTGATGTTCCGAAACACTTAAGTGTGACAAACATGCAAAGGAACAGGAAATGAGGAGGGGGGCAAACACTTTTTCACACCACTGTACATAGGAATGCCGCCTTTATTTACATATCAATGCCACTGCTATTTACTTAGTATTGTCACCACTATTTACATACGAAAGCTGGTTATTTACGTGTAAACACAGGGTGTGCTGGTGAGTCATCTGCACACAACAATAGGGCAGAGCTGGGCAGCATTAGCACCAGCACTTCACACTGAGATATTGGGACACAGGACAGGAATAAAACTTCAAGGGACAAGGTTATTTAAACCTGGATAGTTGGCAAGTATGAGGCAGCTGTTTTGGGCCCCACAACAATGACAGGGCCCAGGGCAGCTGCCCCTTTTGCCCTGCCTTAAAGACGGCCCTGATACACTAGACTACCATGTTACAGGTTATTTGAGATTTTAGGGATTGGGTTTGGACCCAATTTAATAAGCGAGATGCTGAATGTCACTACTAGGAGTCCATTGCCTTTAAAAGAAAGTGAAAGGTTTTGAACAAAGTCCATCCATTCATCCCCCCCCCCCCCCCCCAAAAAAAACGTATCCATTCTTCTCTAAAAATCCTTCACCGTAAATTTCCCTGGAAAGTGCAGCGGCAGTTTGGCTGGCAGTTGCATACAGGATTCTGTCTGGTTGTCATTCTGCCAGCTCCATTCTCATGTAAGTGAGCCGTCATCCGGCGGGACAGGCAATCCTTCCAGCCTGTCAGAATCTGCAATTCAATTTTATATCTTCCGCATATTAATGGCCGGCCCTTGCTCTATTCACACGTTTATATAGTTTTGTTTTTAAAGGGTGTTAAGTGCCAAGGCTCAGGAAATGTCATTCAAAATAAAATCAATATACTGGTGACACTTAATATGACAAGCACAATGAAACTATAGTCAACAATAAAATATATATATATATATATATACAGTATGTGTGTATATTATATATTATACACACACACACATACTGTATTTATTTTTTTTATTGTTGACTATAGTTGCATTGTGCTTGTCATATTAAGTATTACAATGTATATGTAAAGCGCTGTGTAAATTGGTGGCGCTATATCAGTACCTGAAATAAATCTAATGTGATTGTACATTATTAATTAACATTAGCCATGCATTACAAATGGGTTTTACCAGTAAATTAATTTATCATGGTGCCTTGTTTTTTTCATCTTTGATATTTTTTCTATTTTTCGCCATTTGCCTATTAATAATGCTAATTTTCAGATTTTGAATATAATCGTAACATTAATTACATTAGATTTATTTAACAACCACACGTTGCACATATACACCATATTACCATAAGTATTGGGACGCCTGCCTTTACACACACAGTCTTAGCCCTTGTACACACGGTCGGACATTCCGACAACCAAATCCGTCAAATTTTGTCCGATGGATCTTGTCCGAAACTGTTGCATACACACGGTCGGACAAAGTTGTCGGAAAATCCGATCTTTCAGAACGTGATGACGTAATTTCGTTACGATGGGACTACGTTCAGGCTAGTAGCCAATAGCTTTGATGTAGGAATTTGATCTGAGCATGCGTGGCACTTTGTCCGATCGGAATTCTCTACACATGATCGGAGTATGTCCGATCGGAGCAGTTTGTCGGAAAATATTTCCAGCAAGTTGGAAAATTTGGTCCGACAGATATTCCGACGGAAACAGTCCGATGCATACCACACACAGTCGGAATATCCGACAACGCGCTCCGATCGGACACATTCCGACGGAATCTCCGACCGTGTGTAAAAGGACTTATGCCTTGTACACACGGTGGGAAATTCCGACAGAGAAGGTCCGATCGGATTATACTGTCGGAAAATCCGATCGTGTGTGGGCTCTATCTGATTTTTTCCGTCAGAAATTCAGACGGAAAAAATTTGAGAGCAGGATCTCAAATCTTCCGACAAAAAAATCCGATCTGACTTTTTCCGATCGTTTGTAGAGAATTCCGATCGGACAAAGGGCCACACATGCTCAGATCAAATTACGAGACCAAAGATATTGGCTACTAGCCTCAACGTAGTCCCGTCGTAACGAACGAACGTCATCACATTCCGAACGATCGGATTTTCCGACAACTTTGTCCGACTGTGTGTATGCAACACCAGTTTAGGACAAAATCCGTCTGAAAAAATCAGACGGATTTTGTAGTCGGAATGTCCGACCGTGTGTACAAGGCATAAGTCCGTAGGGTTCGATATTGAGTTGGCCCACCCTTTGCAGCTATAACAGCTTCAACTCTTCTGGGAAGGCTGTCCACAAGGTTTAGGAGTGTGTCTATGGGAATGTTTGACCATTCTTCCAGAAGAGCATTTGTGAGGTCAGGCACTGATGTTGAATGAGAAGGCCTGGCTCACAATCTCAAATTCGTCCCAAAGGTCTTCTATTGGGTTGAGGTCAGGACCATCCTCTCCTGCCCGCTGCTGTGGGGGATGTTTCAGGATGAAGAGTAGGGGAAGGGGCTGGTAAATATTTTATTTACCAGCCCCTTCCTTTTCTGAATGAACACAGAGTGATCTGCACCGATCGAACCTGTGTTCATTCCTAACTGAATTGTATTTACTATGCTTCAGTTTGTGAATGAACAGGTAGCTGCTCAGCACAGAGCACTTCCCATTCATTCACTGCCTCGTGCAGAGAAAGGGACTGGGGAATCTCTGGCCTCAGTCTCTTTCTCTGTCTAAAAAGTGAGACATCGGGGGTCTGTTTAGACCAGCCATTCCCAACCAGGGTTCCGTGGAACCCTAGGGTTCCTCCAAAGGTTGCTAGGGGTTCCTTGAGCTGTGGCTGATTGACCTCCTATCTTAAGGTGCCTGAATAGTTCTGGGGTCAATGTCACTTGGTAGAGCCAGTTTCATGAAGCCAGCAATCTTTTAAGCCATCTGTAGGGATTGCATTTTTACCACCACTGTAAGGGCTGCCTCATTCCACATGGCCACAAATTTCGGGAGTATGAATAGGTTTTAGTAAGGGTTCCCCAAGACTATAAAATTATTTCAAGGGTTCCTCTGGCCTAAAAAGGTTGAGAAAGACTGGTTTAGACCCTTGACATTTCACCAAAGCCCCCCCCCCCCCATAGGGCTTATTCTGACTTCGATTGTTGTGAAGCGATTTATCCCTTGTGAGACCTCTATACCTGGCCTGTATAAGCAGATATAATCACTGAGGACAATCCTCATTAGATAGCTTGAACTCACCAAATATCGATTCCATCCACAAGATGCTTTTATTCTGAACATCAGGTTACAGCAGATGACAGGATACAAACAGATGAATAGGTTTTAGTACTTATGCGGTCAAAAGACAATATTGTCTGTAGCTTACAATGCAGAATACATTTGCCCTGCTACATGTGGCTTGTAGCTGCATCCATGACAAAGGAAGTACAAACACAGGAAAAAAGGGTGGAGCATTACATACAAAGGAAGTATGTCAACATAAGGGAAAATTAACTTGAGAAAACAAGTGTATTACCACAAAAGGTCACTAGATGGCAGCATGTGAACTAAATATAAACGTCCATAGAAAATGGTTAGGAAAGCAATCTATATAAATTCTAAAGAAATACAATAGTAAAAACAATAGTTTAACCGCTTGCCGACCGTATACTGCATATATATATATATATATATATATATATATATATATATATATATATACACCATGGCAAAGCGGCTCTAATGGGCAGGACCATGTACCTGTACATGATCCTGAACTTCTGTGATTGGATGTGAATCTCCTGGGACCCGCCGATAATTCCAGACACAGGCAGAACGGCAGTCTGTCTATGTAAACAAGGCTGATCACCGCTTTTGTAAGAAGGGAAGGTTGAAATCCTGTGTTCCTGCAAACCAGGAACACAGGATCTCCGCCTTCCCCTAGTACAAGCACCTCCCCCACAGTGAGTAAGCACTTCCTTACAAACACGTTTAACCCTTTGATCGGCCCTAATGTTAACCCCTTCCTTGCCAGTGTCATTAGTACAGGGACAGTACATATTTTTAGCACTGATAAGTGTTACTGGTCCCCAAAAAGTGTCAGTTAGTGTCTGATTTGTCCGCCACAATGCCACATTCCTGCTATAAGTTGCCGATCGCCACCATTACTAGTAAAAAAAGATAATGTTGGAAAAAAATTGCATACATTTATGCCACAGTTTGTAGACGCTACCCCTTTTGTGCAAACCAATCAATATACACTGATTGGGATTTGTTTTTACATAAAATATGTAGCAGAATACATATTGGCCTAAATTGATGAAGAATTCTTTTGATTTTTTTTCACTATTTGACCACACAATTGTCAATTGAAGTAATCACTTACCGACCAGCAGCCGTCACTATAATGCAGCAGGTCGGCTCATTCCCACAAATCTCTGTAGGTGTACGTCGGCTATTTTAAGAGCTATAGCAGCCCACTGCATGGTGGAGGACCCGATGTGCGCGGCCAGTGGCTGCGACATCCGCCGGCCACCCGCGGTCGCTCCACAGAACGGGGATCTGTCAATGTAAACAAACACAGAGTGATCGTCTGTTCCTAGTGATTAGGGACAGCGATCTCTCACCTCCTCCAGTCAGTCCCCTCACCCCCATAGTTAGAAATACCTCCCTAGGGAACCACTTGATCCCCCCCTAGTGTTAACCCCATCCCTGCCAGTGTCATTTATACAGTAATCAGTGCATTTTTATAGCACTGATCGCTGTATAAATGTCAATGGTCTCAAAAAAGTGTCCGATCTGTCCGCCGCAATGTCGCAGTCCTGCCAAAAATCGCTGATCGCCGCCATTACTAGTAAAAACATTTTTTTTTTAATTAAATGCCATAAATCTATCCCCTATTTTGTAGACGCTATAACTTTTGTCAAAACCATCAATATACGCTTATTACCATTTTTTGTTACCAAAAATATGTAGAAGTAAACATATTGGCCTAGACTGAGGAAGACATTTATTATAGCATAAAGTACTCACCTGTGCCACCTGCCAGAGCCACCTACCAGTGTCCACCAGCACCACCTACCACTGCCCACAGTGCGACCTATCAGTGCCTACAGTGCCACCTATCAGTGTCACCAATCAGTGCCTCATCAACAGTGCTGCCCATTAGTGTCACTTACCAGTGGCCTATCAGTGCCACCTATCAGTGCCCATCAGTGCCATCTATCAATGGTACCTATCAGTAACACCTATCAGGGCCCATCAGTGCCATCTTATCAGTGCCCATCAGTGTCACCTACCAGTGCTATACCAGTGCCACCTATCAGTGCCCATCAGTGCCATCTATCAGTGGTACCTACCAGTAACACCTATCAGTGCCCATCAGTGTCATCCATCAGTGCCACCTTGTGCCTATCAGTGCCCACCAGTGCCACCTCATCAGTGCATATCAATGAAGGAGAAAAATTACCTGTTTGCAAAATTTTATAACAAACTATGAAACAAGATTATTTTTTTTCCAATTTTTTTGTTTGTTTAGCAAAAAATTAAAACCCCAGCTGTGATTAAATACCACCAAAAGAAAGCTCTATTTGTATGAAAAAAATGATAAAACTTTCATTTGGGTAAAGTGTTGTATGACTGCGCAATTGTCATTAAAAACCGGAAAAGCTGAAAATTGGTCTGGGCAGGAAGGGGGTTTAAATGCCCTGTAAGCAAGTGGTTTAAGTGGTCTAACGCAGCGTCGCATTACAAAATAAATGGCCCGGTGATGAAGGGGGGTAAACCTTCCAGAGCTGAAGTGGTTATTAAAAAACGAAAATAGTAAAAAAATTAATAAAAAAACAACTGCCGCCATCCGCTGCACTGCTGGGGGGGGGGGGGGGTGCACACACCCCTGCTGTGCACACCAATGGGTCTGCCCATGCTATAATAGAAGAAGTATGAGCAGAGCCGGTAAATGTTCCCTTTTGGGTTTATTTGACTTTTACCTTGAAAATCGGAAAATTCCTCTTAGGCCGCGTACACACGGGCGGACTGTCCGCTCAACTAGGTTCGTCAAACAGTTTGACAAACAGTCCGTTCAAAATTTGCATGAGCGGACTTGACCACACACGACGAACGAACAGTCCGCTGAAAACTTGCGCGATGACGTGAACGGCACGTACGACGGGACGAGAAATTCGGCGTCCGATACACTGCAATGCAACCTTCACCGTGTAAATCCTTTCTGAGCATGCGCGGAACTTAGTTTGACGAACAAGCCTACACATGAGCGGACTGTCCGCTCAAACCAAGTTTCAGCGGACAGTCTTACGGAAATTCCGAAAAACTTTGTTCGTCAGACTGTCCGCTGAAACTGTCCGCTGAAGCCCACACACGAGCGGACTGTCCGCTGAAACACTGTTCAGCGGACAAAGTTGGACGAACAGTCCGCCCGTGTGTACGCGGCCTTATGCCGCATACACACAACCGGACTTTTCGACGGACTAGGTCCAACGGTCTTCCCGACAGACTTTCAGCGGAGTTCCGACGGACTTTCCGAATGAATGGACCAGGCCACACACAATCACACCAAAGTCCGACGGATTCGAACGTGATGACCTATGACCGGACTAGAATAAGGAAGTTCATTGCCAGTAGCCAATAGCTGCCCTAGCGTCTGTTTTCCTTCATCGGACTAGCATGCAGACGAATGGATTTTTCGACCGGACTCGAGTCCGTTGGAAAGATTTGAAACATGTTCTATTTCCAGGTCCTTCGGACTTTTGGGGAAAAAAAGTCAGCTGGAGCCCACACACAATCAAATTGTCCGACGGATTCTGGTCCACAGGACTAAGTCCACCGGATAGTCCGATTGTGTGTACGCAGCATAAGCACCCAACCTGGTGTGTCGAGAGGGGTTGAGGGCTTTGCAAGAATTGAGGCCAGGAACAGAGGACCCATCCTATCCAGTGGCTCCTTCAGGGGTAGCGCTCTGCAATCACTACATAAAGCTGCCGGACCTCGTCTGCCGGAAAGTCCTGAAAATGCTTTCTACGGAATGCTTAGGATAAAAATACGTCACAGGCTATTTTAATTAATTAGAATTTGTGCTAAACAAGAGAATTGAAGTAAATGACTGGAAAATGGTTATTGTACCATTTGGCAGGCTAAAGGAAAAAAAAAAGAAAAGCGCGGAGCAGCTGTTACCGTCAGCGAGGAAAATGCATGTGTCACTGTAACGGAATATACATAACTGTGTGTGATGTGTTATGTGGCTGGGGAGACGCATGAGCAGGGCGCACAGGATGGAAACAGCACAATTTTTATGTAAAGAAACATTTATTTTAGCGTAATTCTTTATATACCGACAAATTCTTCTATTTATGTCAGTCCCCGCTCCAAAGAAGCTTACAGATGAAAGAGCTCATTTACATTTGCAGTTATCTTTGCTGCCCCTCTTAACCACTTGCCTACCGGGGCACTTACACCCCCTTCCTGCCCAGGCCATTTTTCAGCTTTCAGCGCTTTGGCACTTTGAATGACAATTGCACTGTCATGCTACACTTTACCCAAATAGATTTTTTATCATTTTCTTCACACAAACAGAGCTTTCTTTTGTTGGTATTTAATCACTGCTGGGTTTTTTATTTTTTTACGAGAAAAAAAAGACCAACATTTTTTACTTTTTTTCTGTCATTAAATTTTGGAAGGAAGTAATTTTTTGCCTTCACTGATGTGTGCTGATGAGGTGGCACCGATGGGCACTGATAGGCTGAACTGGTGGGCATTGGGGAGGTGCCACTTATAGGCACTGATGAGGTGGCACTGATGGGCACTAATAGGTGGCACTGATGGGCACTGTTAGGCAGCACTGATGGGCACTGGTGGGCATGGATAGGCAGCACGGATAGGTGGTACAGATGGGCACTGATGGGTGGGAACTGATGGGCAACACTGATGGGCACTGTTAGGTGTTGCCGAAGGGCACTAATACAGATGGGCACTGATGGGTGGGAACTGATGGGCGACACTGATGGGAACTGTTAGGTGGGCACTGATAGGTGGCAGTGGCGGGCACTGATAGGCGGCACTGGTAAGCACGGATAGGCAGCATGGATAGGCGGTACAGATGGGCACTCATAGGCATTGATGGGTGAGAACTGATGGGCGACACTGATGGGCATTGATGGACAGCAGTGATGGGCATTGATGAGCAGCACTGATAGGCAGCACTGATTGCCAGCACTGACTGGCATGGCTAATGGGCACTGATTTGTGGCACTTGTGGGCAGTGGCGGGCACTGATTGCTGCCACTGTTGGGCACTGTATGCTGGCATTGGAGGGCACTGTATTGTTACAGTTTATTTCTTCATTGTAATCAGGGCACTAATGATCAGTGCCATGATTACATCCCTAGATGTCCCCTGTGAGGAGATGCCGCTGTTCGGCTCTCCTCTCCTCACACTCTGTCAGTGTGAGGCGAGGAGAGCTGATTACCGGCATCTCTGTGTTTACATGTGACCGTCTGTGATTGGACACAGCCTAGCAGTCCTAGCAACACGGCGTGGATGTGATCGCCGTGCTGCGCTCCCCCGCGGACGGTCGGCGGCTCCCCAGCGGTGACCCAAAACAGGAGCTGCACTGCCCTGCTGTCATTTGACAGTGCACGGGCAGCAAACAGTTAAAAGCAGGCCATGGTGGATCATTTTTCAGAGAGCAATTGCCAGGCGGCTGGGAGTAGACATGTGTAGTTCATTCAGTTCCGCATTAAATCTGTATTCCCTAAAAGGGGCAGTACTGGGAGGTGGGTAGGGGGTAAAACCAAAAAACAGTGCTCAGAGGTGGGTAGTGGGCAGAGACGAAGGGTGACTCGGAATGGGGAGTTCCTGCACCCATCCTGCCCTGGGCTTCTTGTTTGGGGAGCTGTTGAACGCTCTGATCCATTCGATAGCGATCTGTTCTGTGGTTTCCTGGACTGCTATTTCACCATTTCTCGATGATATCAGACTCACCTCAAACCATGAGACTGAACCAAGCTTTATTTAGCAAGAAGCAAGATATAAAAAGGCACAAATTGCCTCTCTGCATAATTAATTATTATTAGATTTTTTTTCGGATGCAACAAAACTGCAGCCATTTTGTGGATAACTGACAAAATTATTATCACCTGAAAATGGGAGAGCTTCCCCCCCCTCCAAGTGACAGTCTATATGAATCTCTCATGATACGTAATATTACATCTGACATCTTGCTTTCAGGGGAGGAAGTGAGGAATGCAATTTTTGATGCCCACTAATGTCATTATTTATATGCATGGTATCCTAACAATCTCCGTCTGGATACTGATTAGCATAACATAATCAACAGGCCTGGTTCACCGGCGCCATCCTATTAATATGGCCAGTGACTTCTAATTCAGTCATTTACGAAACGATCATTTTCTGCATCTTTTATGCTCAGCTCCGTGTCAGTTACAAACATGTCTTGTGAGAATGAGAGAGAAAATAACCTTTGTGTTAACTGTTTCCAGCACAGCATAACCAAGCTATGATGTTGGCCATATAGCGTGTAATAATAATGGTGTTTGGTTAGCAGAATGAGACACAGGAGACACTTTGCGGCAGAATTAAGGTAAAGTTTACTGAAGCTTATGATTCAGAACAAAGACTAGTTACAAAAAGCTCGGCTGTTACAATACAGCAAAACGGTTCAATGTGGCAGCGCTGCAGCGTTCAGTGGAGGACCAGGAGGATTTGGTGCTGTTGAGTCTGGAATTACACTACATTGCAAAAACGATTGGGACACCTACCCTCACATGCACATGAACCTTAAAGGGGTTGTAAATCTTTGTGTTTTTTCACCTTAACCACTTGGTTCCCGTGAGCTCGCACACAGAAGCGAACGTATACATAAGTCCCGCCCGCATATGAAAACCGTGTTCAAACCACACATGTGAGGTATCGCCGCGAACGTTAGAGCGAGAGCAATAATTCTAGCCCTAGACCTTCTCTGTAACCCAAAATATGTAACCAGTAAAAAAATTTAAAGCGTCGTATATGGGGATTTTTAAATACCAAAGTTTGGCGCCATTCCACGAGCGCGTGCAATTTTGAAGCGTGACATGTTGGGTATCTATTTACTCGGCGTATCCTCCTCTTTCACATTATGAAAATAAATTGGGCTAACTTGACTATTTTTTCTTTTTTTTAAGCATGAAACAGTTTTTTTTCTGAAAAAAACGCGTTCGAAAAATTGCTGCGCAAATACTGTGCGAGATAAAAAGTTGCAATGACCGCCATTGTATTCTCTAGGGTCTTTGCTTAAAAAACATATATATAATGTTTGGGGGTTCTATGTAATTTTCTAGCAAAAAAAAATAGGAATTCTACATGTAGGAGAGAAATGTCAGAATTGGCCTGGGTGCGAAGTGGTTAATGCATCCTATGATCCTATGAAACACCCAGCCCCCCCCCCCCTTTAACTTGCCTGAGCCCCGCAATTCTGTTGGCGGTGATGCGCTCTCCCTCTCTCCAGGGTCCCGGTTCTTGATTGGATAGATTGATAGCAGCGCAGCCATTGGCTCCCACTGCTGTCAATCAAATCCAATGATGCGGGGGGCAGGGCCAAGTCCAGCATTCGGCGTCTATGGATGCCAAATGCTGGACTCGGGAGTGTGCCCACAAGGTAATCCCCGGAGAGTGCTTCTAGGGGATTATCTGATGTAGTAGCCCCCGGGGGACCCCAGAAGACGAGGTTCGGGGCCACTCTGTGCAAAATTAGCTGCACAGTGGAGGTAAGTATGAGATGTTTGTTATTTAAAAAGAAAAAAAAATGTACCCTTTAGTCACTTTAATGGCATCCCAGTCTTATGCCGCGTACATATGATCGGACTTTCCGCCAACAAAACCGTGGATTTTTGTTCGAAGGTTGTTGGCTCAAACTTGTCTTGCACACGGTCACACAAATGTTGGCCAACAATTACGAATGTGGGAACATGGTGATGTACAAGACGTATGACGAGCCGAGAAAAAAGGAAGTTCAATAGCCAGTGCAGCTCCTTCTGCTTGATTCCGAGCATGTGTGAACTTTTGTGCGATGAACTTGTGTACACATGATTGGACTTTCCAACAGCAAAGTTTTGTTGGCGGAAAATTTGAGAACCTGCTAGAAAACATTTGTTGGCGGAAAGTCTGACAGCAAATGTTCGATGGAGCATACACGCGGTCGGACTTTCCGACAACAAGCTCACACTCAACATTTCCCATAGTTCGTAGGGCTCAATATTGAGTTGGCCCACCCTTTGCAGCTATAACAGCTTCAACTCTTCTGGGAAGGCTGTCCACAAGGTTTAGGAGTGTATCTATGGGAATGTTTGACCATTCTTCCAGAAGAGCATTTGTGAGGTCCAGCACTGATGTTGTCTGAGAAGGCCAGGCTTGCAGTCTCCGCTCTAATTCATCCAAAAATTGTTCAATCGGATTGAGGTCAGGACTCTGTGCAGGCTAGTCAAGTTCCTCCACCCCAAACTCACTCATCCATGTCTTTATGGACCTTACTTTGTCCACTGGTGCGCAAACTCAGTCATGTTGGAGCAGGAAGGGGCCATCCTCAAACTGTTCCGACAAAGTTGGAGCATAAAATTGTCCAAAAATGTCTTGGTATGCTGACGCCCTTAAAGTTCCCTTCACTGGAACTAAGGGTCCAAATGACTCGGTTACCCACTCCTGCAAAGCCAAGCAACAAGCATTTTCCAAACTTTCTCCAAACACAAGGAACAGTCTTTGAGTTTGTTTTTTTGTTGTTGTTTTTATTAGGGATAATAATTCGGATGTGGAATAGGAATTATTGGATGCCCAGGCCAGCTTGATTGCAACAGAAACAGGGACAACTTCCTCCCTATGTAAATGCTCCAGAACTGCCTTCCTTCTGAACACCGACAGTCTCTGATAATAAAGGATGCAAAATCCCTTAAAGAGGAGCTGCAATCTGCTCACATAATTGTAATAAAAACATCTTTGCCTTTCTGAAGCTTCCCTCCAACCACTTTGCATATTATTCTATATATACTGGGATTCTGTACTTGCCAAATATGCTGCAGAAATCTCCCTCTGCTGAGTCTGGTTGCAACCATTTTAATTGTGGGCAACTGAAGCTGCTGCCTGTTCACTTCCTGGATTTACACAGACACACAGAGGCACACCTCCAGCTACGCAGCTCTCATTGCCCCCCACTCTTCCTGGCAAACTCTAAAAAAAGAGAGAGAGAGAGAGAGTGAGAGAGCTGTGTATGATGTCATAACCCTAGGCTTTTTATCAGACAAGAAATAGGAAGTGGGCTGTATAGAGGATTTACTGGCAGAAAAAAAAAAAAGTTTTACTATCCAAAGTTAAAACAACAATAAGGGCAGAAGATTTAATAGATGGAAAGATGAAAAAAATTACTGAACTCTCAGTCCCTTGGAAAGTAGCACAACGTGTTGTAGGCTGCATACTGGAGTATCTCCAACTCCACTGTAGACACTACCAGCTCTACTGACTACAGGAACTACCAACCCACCAGGCTGCTTCTTCACCAACCCACCAGGCTGCTTCTTCACCAACCCACCAGGCTGCTTCTTCACCAACCCACCCGGCTGCTCCGAAGATCTCCTAGGGCAAGGATAAGGAAAGATTAAGCACAACACTGTCTTCCAGAAAGGCTTGCTATACGTGCCAGCCTCTCCCCTTGTGTATCCCTAGGTGTGCTGATGTACTCACACTGTCCTCCTTCCTCCCTGCTGCTTCTTCGTCCATCAATCTTGGAGGAGAGCTATCTGAGGCGAGACATTTCAGAACTCCTCTGAGAGTACGTCAATTTAAACGCAAATGGCAACAACTTCCCAACAACCATGGTGTGGTTGGAACATAAGTGCTTCATAAGGGGGCAGCTCATCTCCATCATCTCCATAGCCACAACACTTGAGAATGCTGGATGGCTATGCATCTACTACTTCCATGAACATATCAATAAATTGGAATTACAACATAAGGAATATGTAGCCATTAAAACTCTGAAAGAACTAAAAGAAACAGACTATTAAAGTGGTTGTAAACCCTTACAAACCACTTTGACCTACAGGTAAGCCTAGATTAAGGCTTACCTGTAGGTCCAAGAAATATCTCCTAAACCTACATGGTTTAGGAGATATTTGCCAAAAGACAGGCGCATGTGCCGTAGACAGTGGCGCGCAGGCGTAATGAGCGCACCGCTGTCAACAGCGATATGCCGCGAGTGGTGGCTCCCGTGCGCATGCGCGGGAGTGACGTTATCGCGACTTCATCGAATGACAGCGGCGGAGCAGCGAGACCCACCGAGAAGATGGATGCTCCGGACTACAGGGGACAGCGGTGACTTCGCTGGCTTCTGTGTCAGGTAAGTGACACATAATGGGCTACTATGCAATGCATAGTAGTCCATTATGCTTTACCTTTGCAGGGAATCAAAGAGGAAGTAAACTCATCAGGGTTTACTTATTCTTTAACAGTCATAAACCATAAAATGCAGAGGGCATTCAAACTGAAAAATACTACGACAAAGGGAATACCTGTGACAGAATATTTTGTCATGTTACAACCAAAAATGTAAATGTATTTTATTGTGATTTTATGTGATAGACCAACACAAAGTGGCACAAAATTGTGAAGTGGAAGGAAAATGATAAATGTTTTTTTACTTTTTTTTACAAATAAATATCTGAAAAGTATAGCGTGCATTTGTATTCAGCCTCCTTTACTCTGATACCCCTAACTAACATCTAGAGCAGGGATATGCAATTAGCGGACCTCCAGCTGTTGTAAAACTACAAGTCCCATCATGCCTCTGCCTCTGGGTGTGATGCTTGTGGCTGTCAGAGTCTTGCTATGCCTCATGGGACTTGTAGTTCTGCAACAGCTGCAGGTCCGCTAATTGCATATCCCTGATCTAGAGGAACTAATTGCCTTCAGAAGTCTCCTAATTAGTATATAGAGTCCACCTGTGTGTAATTCAATCTCAGTATAAATACAGCTGTTCTGTGAAGCCCCCAGAGAACCTTAATAAACAAACAGCTTCCTGAAGACCAAGGAACACACTAGATGTTTCAGGAATAAAGTTATGGAGAAGTTTAAAGCCGGGTTAGGTTATAAATAAAAAAAATCCCAAGCATTGTTCAATCCATCATCTGTAATCGGAAAGAGTATTGCACAACTGCAAACCTACCAAGACATGGCCGTCCACCTAAACTGACAGGCAAGGAGAGCATTCATGAGAGGAGCAGCCAAGAGGCCCATGGTAACTCTGGAGGAGCTGCAGAGATCCACAGCTCAGGTGGGAGAATCTGTCCACAGGACAACTATTAGTCGTCTCTCCACAAATCTGACCTTTATGGAAGAGTGGCAAGAAAAAAACCATTGTTGAAAGAAAGTCATAAGAGGTCCTGTTTGCAATTTTCGGTAAGCCATGTAGGGGACACAGCAAACATGTAGAAGAAGGTGCTCTGGTCAGATGAGACCAAAATTGAACTTCTTGGCTTAAAAGCAAAACGCTATGTGTGGGGGGAAACTAACACTCCACATCACCCTGAACACACCATCCTCACCGTGAAAACATGGTGGTGGCAGCATCATGTTGTGGGGATGTTTTTCTGCAGCAGGTCGGGGAAGCTGGTCAGAGTTGATGGGAAGATGGACGCAGCCAAATGCAGGGCAATCTTAGAAGAAAACCTGTTATGCAGTGCACACGGCCGGACTTTTCAACAGCAAAGGTCCGACGGAACGAATCTGTTGGACAATTCGACCGTGTGTGGGCTTCATCAGACCTTTGCTGTCGAAAAATCAGATGGACTTTAGATTTAGAACATGTTTCAAATCTTTCCGACGGATTCGAGTCCGGTCGAAAAATCCATTCGTCTGTATGCTAGTCTGGCGGATGAAAACTGACGCTAGGGCAGCTATTGGCTACTGGCTATGAACTTCCTTATTCTAGTCCGGTCGTACGTCATCACGTTAGAATCCATCGGACTTTGGTGTGATTGTTTGTGGCCAAGTCCGTTCGTTTTGGAAAGTCCGTCGGAACTCCGCTGAAAAGTGAGTCGGGAAGACCGTCGGACCTACTCTGCCGGAAAGTCTGGTTGTGTGTACGCGGCATAAGAGTCTGCAAAAGTCTGGGGCAAATGTCCCTAAACATACAGCCAGAGCTACAATGGAATGGTTTAGATCAAAGCGTATTCATGTGTTAGAATGGCCCAGTCAAAGTCCAGACCTAAATCCAATTGAGAATCTGTGCAAGACTTTAAAATTGCTGTTCAGAGACGCTCTCCATCCAATCTGACAGAGCTTGAGCTATTTTGCAAAGAAGAATGGGCAAAAATGTCCCTCTCTAGATGTGCAAAGCTGGTAGAGACATCCTCAAAAAGACTTGTAATCGCAGCGAAAGGTGGTCCTACAAAGTGTTGACTGAATACAAATGCACGCCACTATTTTTAGTTGTTTATTTGTAAAAAATATTTGAAAACCATTTATCATTTTCCTACAATTATGTGCCACTTTGTGTTGTTCTATCACACAAAATCCCAATAAAATGAATTTACGTGTTTGGTTGTAACATGACAAAATGTGGAGAATTTCAAGGGGTATGAATTATTTTTCAAGGCACTGTATGTCATATGCAATTTTCCCATCCATTGCCTGAGACTTTATGTTTCAAGTGCTTAAGCTTGTAGGCTTACAAGGACGAATGCTCAGTTGGAATATTCTTGTCCCTCAGCGAAGGTGAGAACCAATGACCTCTGATAAATTGTATTCCAGATTTCCAATGGAAGGCTTTAGGGATGTCCCCTATCACTGACCATCTTTATTGTATTTTTAGAACCATTTCTACGACTTGTGCAAGTGAATAACAAGATCCATGGTGTTACATGAAGTAACCAGGAGCAAAAAATTGCTGCTGCTTCTTACTAACTAAACTCAATTATCCCTTATGTAAATGATTATATCACTTTGCAAAATATAGTACTCTAAATTAGTAATCAATTACCAGACTTGAGGAAAAAAGCTGACATTACCTATCTCTCTCAGTGATACCTTGCCAATGCATTCAAATCCTTCCAACAGCTGTGGATTGAGTGCTCTCCTCAACTGTTTTAAGATACCCTGTTTCCCCGAAAATAAGGCCTAGCGTGATTGTCGGTGATGGCTGCAATATAAGCCCTACCTCCCAAATAAGCCCTAGTTAAAGTCCTTGCAGGTCTTATTTTCAGGGTAGGGCTTATTTGGGGGGGTAGGGCTTACATTGCAGCCATCACCAACAATCACGCTAGGCCTTATTTTGGGGGAAACAGGGTATCTTCGACTATTTCGTGCCATTATTAGTCAACAAAAATGTACTGATCTATCAATACATAAAATGGAAATAATGTCAGTCATAGCTTACTCATATTTGTGTAATTTCTAAAATACAGTATATACTGCACTACTTCCTAGGTCACATAACCCATTGTTAGCTTTAAAGTGTCACTAAACCCACAACAGTAAAATAAGTCTGCATATGTAGTAAAGCATGTTTGTTATACTCACTGTGGAACCTGAGGGGTTAATCTTCCGCATTGTGTAAAAAAAAAGGCTGTTTGATCCTGTCCTCTCTGATCCTCCCCTTCTTCCACTGACTCCAAAATATGTCTGGATAAGACAGAGTTACTGGAGTCAGGCTGCACATGCTCAGTTTGATTTTTATTGCTTTATTGTTTTGAACGTGATGACGTAAGACAGGACTAAAAAAGGAAGTTCAATAGCCAGTAGCCAATAGCTTCCCTTGCGTCGTATTTGGTCCGTCGGACCAGCACACAGACAAACGGTTTTCCCGATAAGAATTGAGTCCGTTGGACAGATTTGAAACATGTTTCTATTTCTATGTCCGTCAGATTTTTTTTAATGAAAAACGATCAGATTGCCCGACAGACTGATTCCGTCAGACCTAGTTTGCCAGTGTTCTGCCAAAAACTGTCCCCCCATCGGATAGTGCCCGCCCCGTACTGCGCAGGCGCAGCGCTTGTGCAGTATGGAGGACAAGGAGACGCCGAAAGTCTCCGAAGATGAACAGCGCCTGAGCACTTCAAGTCCCACCATGCAAGTGGACATACGGTAGCACTTATTAACAGCCCCCCTCGCGGGCTTGTTTCGCTCGTCACGCTTCGGGCACGGCCTCACTTTGCTCGCCACGTTTCGGGCACAGCCTCGCTTCGCTCGCCATGCTTCGGGCACGGCCTCGCTTCGCTCATCAATTTTTTATTCTAACTCTATGTCTACTTGGATGGTGGGGCTTGAACCTGGACTCAGTGCGCAGGCGCCGTTCATCTTCCGAGACCTTTGGTGTCTCCTTGTCATCGGACACTATCCGACGGGGACAGTATTCGACACAACACCGGAAAGTCCGGTCATGTGTATGCGGCATTAGGGGATTTTAGTCCCCAGGGTATACACTGTAACTGGCTTGCCAAATTAAAAAAATTTCCTTTTCTTTATCACTACTGCTATGCCGAAATAATGAGATAATGATAACTTGGACCGCTGTTCTTTTATAATCATAAGTACAGTCTTTTATTGCTTGCATTTTTTTTATTCACAATTGTAACACCCTCCTTCTGTAATTACATGGTATCCTGACATGCATCACTTTACGGTTATGCTGGAGGTTTTTCCAAGCTATGACTGTAATCAGTAGATCAAAGGCCACCTTTCTACTCTTTTCAGATACTGTATGTCATGTTGTTTTTTTTTTTTTTGCTTTGTATTTGTTCTTTTTTATTTTCTGTAACCACAAAATCGTAAAAATTGAAGAATGCTGTTCTTGTATAAAAAAAAAAAAAAAAAAACAGTTACAATAAATCCAAAGCCTTAAATATTACCTGCAAGACTCTGCTACCTTAGTGGGACCTAAAAAGAGATCCCCTTCAGCTGGAGAACCTCATATGTGCAATACCTGGGAATAAATTTACTTTTAGATACTGCAAAACTATTTTAACTCAACTTATTCTCATTGCAGTCGATGGTGACCTTAAACAATGAAAAAAACAGGCAGCTTTATGTAGTGATTGAAGAGCGCTACCCCCGAAGGAGCCACTGAATAAGATGGGTCCTCTGTTCCTGGCCTCAATCCTTTCAAAGCCCTCAACCCCTCTGACACACCAGGTTGAGTGCTTAGATCAGTGATTCTCAACCAGGGTTCCGTGAAACCCCAGGGTTCCTCCAAAGGTTGCTAGGGGTTCCTTCAGCATTGGGCAATTTCTGCCTCTCAGATAAGTTCCCATTCACACCATTGATTTTTTTAGCTATCTGTAAGGAGGTAATTCTTCCCAATGACCACAAGTGTAAGGATCATTCTTCCCACTGACCATCACACTAATGTATCATAAGTTGTAGATTTCTAATTTTTAGCAGGGGTTCTCCGAGACCGGAGAACTATTTCAAGGGTTCCTCTGTGTTGAAAAGGTTGAGAAAGGCTGGCTTAGACATACAATATCATGGGCAATCACTGACAGCACTACAGTATGTGTCCAGCAATAGTGCTACAGTGCTGGGAATTTTTTTTTTGCCCCTTCCTGATTTTTATTTTTTTTTTGCATATTTTTAACACGTAAGTGATTCAGCTCATCCAAAAAATATAATATAATACGAAGATAACCCGAGTAAATACAAAATGCAGTTTTTAAATAATGATTTAATTTAATAAGACTGTCCAAAACTGCCTGACCCTATGTGAAAAAGTAATTGCCCCCTAAATCTAATAACTGGTTGTGCCACCCTTGGCGGCAACAACTGCAATCAAGCGTTTGTGATAACTGGCAAGTAGTATTAGCTCTCGTACACACGGTCGGATATTCCGATGGACAATGTCCGATAGGACTGTGTTGTCGGATAATCCGACAGTGTGTGGGCTCCATCGGAGTATCCGACGGACCAAGTTTTCCAGCTGGGCTATAAAATTTTCCCACAACATGATCCGATCGGACTTTGTCCGATCATGTGTAAAGAATTCCGATCGGACAAAGTGCCACGCATGCTCAGATCAAATTCCTAGACCAAAGCTATTGGCTACTAGCCTGAACGTAGTCCTGTCCTAACGAAATAACGTCATCACGTTAAGTACGATCGGATTTTCTGACAACTTTGTCCGACCGTCTGTATGCAACAGTTTCGGACAAAATCCGTCTGACAAAATCCGACAGATTTGGTTGTCAGAATGTCCGACCGTCAGCTGGGGCGGATGAGTGACGAGAGGGCGTAACGTCCGCCCGAGGGGAGGGGCCGCCAGCGCTACAGCACACCGCACCGACGAACAAGAAGCAGGACATGGCTTGGAGCGGGGAGGTGAGAGACCCCAGCCCAGCCATGCGGGAGCCCACGGGGCAGTAGCTCGGAGCGGTGTAGCAGTATTCCACAGCCCTTGGAACAGAACACTACCTGACCCTCACAGCTCTCCGGATGGCCCCCCCTCGTTCCCCCGCACAGCTGATTCCCTCGTCTAAGCATCAGGACTTCGGAGGTATCCGGGGATGTTTCTAGCAGGAGATACAGCAGAGAAAAGGACGGTAACTTCATTAACATCACAATGTCTCGGCAGAGTAATATATATGTATATAGGGGAAAGCAATCAATGTGAAAATGGAGACAGCTTAAGCTGGTAAGGGGAGTCTTGCATACATAGATGGTTAAAGCGTTTGATGTAAGGTGTGCACTAATGTGGCTGGGTGTTCCCGCTGAGTAGAGGTGAACCTCAAGTGTCCTAAAGGGAAGTTTTTTTTTTTGCATGGCCGGATAAACCATAAACAGGACTGTAGTTTTTTCACATATGCCTATATCGAAAGCTGCTTGATTTATTTTGAGTCAGGAACCTAGAAGGCAATGTCCTAAGACAGTGGTAGATCCGCTGGGTTGACACATTATTATCCCCGCAAGATAAAACTGATTAATACATCACAGACTATCCCAAAAATCGCATATGACAATTACACATGTGAAACAACACGCTGGAAAAGTCGCATGGTTCTAAAAATTATGGCGATAAACACATATTGACAAGGAGAGTCGCATATAGATATGTGGAGGAAGCCTCTGAGGGTCCACTTTTATCCTGTTGAGATTGCACCTGCTGAGAGAAGTATCCCCACCTGTGAGCAACATTGATTGCAGAATCAGTTTATACATATTAGAGCACGGACATAACGGAATGAGTTAGAAAAAGCATTTTTTTTTCCGCTCTTTTTTTCTCTGGCATGCTTGGAGGTGATCAGAGAAGCAAATCTGATTTAAAGAATCCTAGAAGAAGATATAGCAAGGATGAATAAACTGTAGCGGGATGTATTCGCTACCACACATTTTTAGGCCCAAACGCATGGCTGGATATATCTGGGGCAGGAAATTTAAAGGTGCAGCCCCAAGATATTGATGGCTCTATGGGATAGATGCGTATTGTCTCTGCAGCAGACAAACTGAACAAAACAAGACAGACTACCTCAATTATACATGACATTGTACATCTTAAACAGCACGGTGAAAAGTCGCATGAGTTGATTCCGGGACCTGTTCTCAGATCAATGCGCATTTTCCCCCGGACCTCTTATATATCTAATTTTTTTTTTCCTTTCTTTCCTTCTTGTGGGGTATACGTTTGAAATAAGGCTTGGGGGCCAATTCTTACAGCCTGTCTGTCAATTCTCCTTGTACTGGGCCTGGTACATCAAGATGGCACGTTGCTAAAGACACTCGATAACATATTCGGACGACTCTGCGCTCCCCAGGTTCCACAGGCCTATGCCTAGGGGAGGGTTGGCACAACACGAGGTCGCCCTTAGTCTAAGCAAAACATCCCCCCAGGATATATATTTATACCATTTAGAGGGGGTAATAACTTGGGGAAGCTGTTAAAGTAATAATAACGGGGTGCAGTATTAATCTACTGAGAGAGGAAGTCAACTGTGAGGGACCCCCGGGCAGTCAGCCAGTGGAACACAGGCATATGGTAGGAGGTAGGTTGGTAACCCCTAAGCAAAATTGGGGAGCAAAGAGATAAATAGGATTAATTAGCCACATAGAAGGCGAATCGCAGGAGGAAGCGACTTCAATGAGGATTCAGGACTAAAAGGAAAGAGTTACTGGGGTGCTCGGTTTCATATAAGTTTGAAATATAGTGAAATATGAGTAAATCAGCGAACAAGATGGCGAAAAGTGGAGCCTCACGAAATTTAAAAGATAAGAGCTATGATACGACTATTCAACAATATATGACACAAGGAGCAAGCCCCAAAGAATCGGGATCGGATAAAAGGCAACCAACCATCTCAGATTACAAGAAGGGAACAGGAAAACATAAGGGCGGAGGAGCACACCAGGACAGGGAGGACACAATAACACATAGCGAATGGGAGAGTAGTAAAATGGAAGAATCAAGGACAGAAGATCTCCCCCCCTCAAAAGGAGAAATGGCGGAGATGCTCTTAAAATTGGAGAATGCAATTAAAACAGATATTAGGGGACTTCGAGAAGATTTAGGAGGACTACTAGAGAGAGTAGAAGCTACAGAAAATCGCATCGACCTCCAAGCCTTAGAGTTAAACAAAGTGTCAGATCAATTAAAAATATTACAACTAACACAAAGGAATATGCTCTATAAATTGGAAGACCAGGAGAATAGAAGCAGAAGGCAAAACTTGAAGCTCCGCTCGATTCCGGAAACTAAAGGGGAAGATTTAAGATCAATACTAAATAGCATTCTATCCCCCTGCTGGGGAAATGAGACGGGAGCCCCCCTAAGGATCGATAGAATTCATAGAATCGGTAAAGCAAGAACTGGAGATTTGGATAGACCGAGAGATATAATTGTGCGGTTCACATTTTTTGATGAAAAAGAGGAAATATGGAAAAAGTTAAGGGGAAAAACCCCACTTGTGTATGAAGGTAGAGAAATACAGATATTTCCGGACATTGCACCCGAGACGCTTTTAAGGAAAAAACTTTTGAAACCCCTGTTAGTCGAACTGCAAGCCCATAACATTAAATACAGATGGGGTTTTCCTGCTTGCTTAATAGGGAACAAAGATGGTAAATCAGCAAAGCTGAGTTTCCCGGAAGATTTGGAAGAGTTCTGCGAGAAATTGGGAATATGCCCGCCTGCACTTCCAGGCTGGCAAGATGAAATAATTGGCTCAATGTAGGGGGAGGGGGGAAAGGGTTTGGGGAAAGGAAGAGGGGTGAAGGAGAAGGAAAGAAGGGAAGATATAAATCAAAACAAGGATGTGGAATTTAATACCTCCCGTCTCAGGGGAAGAGGCGGGAGAGGCGCAGGCGAAAAAGCCCCAAACCCTCATAACAAATAGATTAGGAGATGGTAGGGGTATGTACGACCATTAACCTAACAAGGGCCGATAATAGGCCATTGGGGTTGGGAGGAGGGGGGAGGGGGAGGGTTGGCGCGGGGAGTCAGGGGGGGGGGGGGGGAGGAGGGAGGCGGGAGGGTGTAAGGTGGGGGAAGGAAAGTAAAGTGGAAAGAGGGGTTAGGGAGGAAAGAGAAAGAAAAATAATGTGGACCACCCAAATAAACATGAGACAAAGTACCTTTGCAGGGCTGGGGAGCACTAGGACAAATAGATGGGTAACAGCAAAATAGACGGCTTGAAATTTATGTCCTATAATGTTAAGGGCATGAATACCCCAACAAAACGCCATAAGATCCTAGCAGAGCTAAAACGGTATGAGGCCGACGTTGTATCCCTCCAGGAGACTCATATCTCCCTCACATCAAACATAAGGCTGTACTCTAGCAACTATCCGGTCTGGTATTATAGCGATACCATATCGGCTAGAAGTAGAGGGGTAGCGATAGGGTTCTCTAAAAGTACAAGATTTCAATTAAGTGAAAAAATGTGCGATGCAGAGGGAAGATATCTGTTTCTAAAGGGTACTCTAGAGGAACTGGAGTGTACTTTGGTAAATATATATGCACCCAATAGCAATCCAATCAGTTTTTTAAATAAGACATTAAATAAACTTATGAATTTTAAAACAGGTTATGTAATTATGATGGGGGATATGAACTTCGGCCTCAATCCGGAAGTAGATAGTTCATCGGATGTAAAGAAGATGAGAAGCTCTGCACATAAAAATTTACTACAAAAGCTGTTCAAAAATCAATTAGTAGATATATGGAGAGTAAAGAATCCTCTGGTACGTGACTATTCCTTCTATTCTACAGTCCATGGGACGTATTCACGTATCGACTATATTTTCATAGACCATGGGCTATTGGAATATGTGACGGACACGGGGATAGAAGTTATGACCCTCTCGGACCATGCTCCGGTAAAACTATGCTTGAATATTTCAAGGATAGGAAGGAAAACCTCTACATGGCGGTTGAATGAAGAGTTGCTGCTTGGGGAGGAGGACAGAATAAAAATTGCGAGTGCGATCGAACAATATTTTATACATAACGACACAGAGGAAATCAAAAGCCATACGTTGTGGGATGCACATAAGGCCTATATAAGGGGGATACTGATATCTATGGGATCTAAAAAGAAAAAAATGAGAGCCGAAAAAATCAACAATTTAATGAGAGAGATACACCAGTTGGAACAGGTTCATAAAAAAAGTAGGTTACAAAAAGATCTGGTACTTAAAAAGATATTAACGGCAAGGATGGAGCTGAAGGACCTTCTAGACCAAGAAGCTAGGATGGTGTTTAAAGGATTGGCCAAGGAACAATATATATGGGGAGATAAACCAAGTAAGTTTCTAGCTAGAATGTTAAAAAAGAAAAAAGGGAAAAATTTTATTGGGGTAATTAAGAATAAAAATGGGAAAATGTTCCATACCACCAAAGATATAGCAGAAATCTTCAGATCATACTTTGAGGGGATATTCTCAGATAGTAAGGTAGGTGCAAATAACGGGGAGAAAGAGAAGAAGATTAGGGAATTCTTGGGAAAAACTATACTCACTAAAATTACCCCCACTGAAAGGGAGATGCTCGAAAGGCCAATCTCGGAAGAAGAAATAGTGAGAGCACTATTAAAATCAGCTATAGGAAAATCCCCGGGACCAGATGGTTTTACAACATTTTATTACAAAACATTCAGAGAAGCCCTTGTCCCCCAAATGTGCCGGTACATGAATGGTTTGGGAGAAGAATATGGAATGAGTAGGGAAGATTTAATGGCAACAATTACATTAATCCAGAAAGAAGGCAAGGATCCCACGCAGTGCACCAGCTACAGGCCGATCTCGCTGTTAAACGCAGATACAAAACTCTATGCTAAAGTACTTGCAGAGCGAATGAAGGATTTAATGACAACACTGGTTCACCCAGATCAGACAGGATTCATAGGGGGTCGGGAAGGGAAGGACAACGGAATAAAGACACTCCTCCTACTCCAGAAGATGCGACAGGGTGGAACCCCCAGTCTGCTTCTGTCGCTGGACGCACAGAAAGCCTTCGACAGAGTAGACTGGGGGTTTATGTTTAAGACACTGGAGAAGATGGGGTTAGGATCAAAGATGATACAGAGGGTGAAGGTATTGTACGAACACCCAAAGACATGTATAAAAGTTAATGGGTGTGAGTCAGAGTCCTTTGAGATGGAGAGGGGTACAAGGCAAGGTTGCCCGCTTTCGCCCCTCCTATTTGTGCTCTCTTTGGAACCACTTTTAGCGGCAATAAGGGGAGACCCTGGAATAGAGGGGGTGAAAGTGGGGAAAGTTGAATACAAATACTCCGCTTTTGCGGACGATATATTATTGTATTTAAACAACCCCAAGACATCTATGCCAGAATTATTAAATCTACTAGACCAATATGGGGAAGTGTCAAACTTTAAAATTAATAGGTCAAAATCGGAGATAATGAATATTAATATTAGCAAGCGAGAGGCACAAAGTATGCAACAGAATTGGAAAATCCAGTGGAGGAGCGAACTGAAATATTTAGGGATAAAACTATCAAAAACAGAAAGGAAAATGTACCGCTGTAACTACATTCCGTTATTAGATGAGATACAGGCAGAATGTAAAAGGTGTAGTTATAGACCACTATCGTGGTTGGGGAGAATAAACTCATTAAAGATGATAATATTCCCTAAGATCCTATATAGGTTTCAGATGCTCCCAATACCTTTGTCCAATGTATACCTATCGAAATTAAAAACCATCCTAATGAAATTTATCTGGAAAAATAAAAAAGCTAGGGTGGCCTTCGCGACACTTCGACAACCAAAAAATAGGGGTGGAGTGGCAATGCCAGACGTGCAGACTTATTATGAAGCAGTTGTAGTGTCCAGAGTGAGTGAATGGAGTAGAAGGGATAACACAGAGAAAAGATGGGTGAGATTGGAACACGAATTATGCAGAACAAAATTGGAGAAGCAAATTTGGAACCCACCACATGAGAGAAGTGTATTTTTGGAAGGGAACAACATTACACGAAACACGTTGCGGATTTGGGATAAGATATATAGGCAATTTAATGGGAAATACAATTCACCACTTATAGCGTTAAAGCACAATAATTTTTTTTTTACCAGGGTGTCAGGAGATAGGAGGAAACTGGGTCAAGGAAGAGGTAAAATTAAAAGATGTAATGAAAGGGGAAGGGATAGCACCATATCACGAGTTGGCACAAAAAAAAGAGATGATGATAATTGATGAGTGGAGGTACGCACAGCTTTCAAGTTTTATTAAAAAACTCCCCCCACAGATTAGAACAGCGGAAGATTTAACTCCTTTGGAACAATTATGTTCATTAAAGACATCAAAGAAAATTGTTTCGAGATGGTATAGAACGCTGGTGGAGGGAGTAGAGCTGGGGGTACCTGTGTACATCAAAAAATGGGGGAGGGAACTAGGAACACAACCAGATAACACAATATTAAGGAAAATATTTAAATGAGTGCATGGCTCAGCGGTAGATGCTGGAACTGCGGAAATGAGTTTCAAATGTATGACGAGATGGTACTACACCCCAGAGAGGAAAAGTAAATTTCAGCGGGATGGTGTTAGGGAGTGTTGGCGGGGATGTAAAGAGTTGGGCACGATGACACATCTGTGGTGGAGTTGTCCAAAAATAGAACTGTACTGGAACCAAATCCTAGCCTTCATTAAAGAGATTACTAACAAAGAGGTGAAAGCTGATCCCTGGGTAGTGTTATTCCATGGGACAAAAATTGGGCTCAGACAATATAAGGAATCGGTGATTCCCCATTTGCTGAATGCAGGTAAAAAACTAATACCGAAAAAATGGCAAGAGAAGGAGGCCCCGTCAATGTGGGAATGGGTGGATGCGGTAGAAAAGACCTATAAGATGGAGTGTTTGAGAGTCAGCTTGGAAGAGCGGAGTAATACACCAATCATAGAGAAATGGAAGTGTTGGGCAGATTTTAGGAAGAAATGGCTCATCTCAGAGGGGTTGAGAAAGCCCTAAAATAGGTGTAGACAAGATACAATAAGGTACAAACTAGATAGAAATTAAAACTCTCACAGGGAAAACAAGATAAGGTGGTCCACAGATAGGAAGGAGGGGGGGGGGGGGGGTCGAGGTAAGAACTAGAAGGGGGATAAGATGGGAGTGTGATACCGGAGGGATGATATGGTTATTATGAAGGTTGTTAGCCTGGCATTAACACTCTCAAAAAAAAAAAAAAAAAAAAAAAAAAAAAAAAAAAAAAAAACTTGCCACTATGATGTGACTGCATGGAAGGGACGCTGAGCTGTAAGCTGAGGTGGTCCCATGGTTATTAAATTGATTTCACTGAGTGGTTAAAAAAAAAAAAAAAAAAAAAAAAAAAAAATAAAAAAAAAAAAAAAAGAATGTCCGACCGTGTGTACAAGAGCTTTCACATCGCTGTGGAACAAATTTGACCCACTCTTCTTTGAAGAATTGTTTTAATTCAGCCACATTGGAGGGTCGTCCAGCGTGAATGGCCTGTTTAAGGTCATGGCACAGCATCTCAGTCGGATTTAAGTCCGAGCTTTGACTAGGCCACTCCAAAACCTTAATTGTGTGGTTTTTGAGCCTTTCAGAGGTTGACTTGCTGCTGTGTCACTCATCATTGTCCTGCTGCATAACCCAAGTGCTTTTGAGCTTCAGGTCCCAAACTGATGACCGGATATTCTCCTTCAGGATTGTCTGGTAAATACGGTAAATACGGTATTTAAAAATGCATTTTGTATTTACTCAGGCCATATTTGTACAATATTTAAAATTTGTTTGTCTGAATTATTTAAGTGTGACAAATATGCAAAAAAAAGAAAAAAACAGGAAGGGGGTACATACTTTTTCACAGCACTGTATATCAATGAAACACGCACCAAATCAGTTAGTAAAGGCAAACTTAATATATTGTCACCTAATAAAGTTGTTAATGACATTTGCCCTCCAGATCACCCTAAACATTAATAATATCACCTGAAGTGCAGCAGTGAGCAGTAGTGAGACTTGATCTAAAACCACTGGAGCTATACTGCACTAATGGCAGCTATGCTAAGCCTAGCCTATTTGGTAAGCACTGTCGGTATTAAAAAAAAAAAAAAAACACAATTATAGGTATAGGTGGAATGGAGGGGATTTTGCAGGTGGATTCAATGACGGGGCAGTCCTTGAGGTAATTCTTCTGCTGGCTATCGTTGGGGCCCTTGCTGAAAACAACAAGGAAACAGGCACACTTTCAGACATCTTTTTGGTTTGGCTTAGCAATCCGACCATTTTGGATGGAAATTCATAAATTGTTGACCAAAATCTTGGTTCATCATTAAATTTTTCCCTAGGGTTTTACTTACTCTACTCCCTTGTTCAACACTACCTGTCTGTCTTCACAGACATTTTATTAATGCAGCTTGCTTCATTCATAATACCCAATACACCTGAATAAAGGAATGGTTCAACCAAGGCAACTTCATATGTGAGATGGAAGTGTGATGCTCACCAAACAAGACAGATCGAAGCTTACGCCACCATGTGGTATTGCTGGTATCACGTCACACAATCCCATGAATACAAACAAATAATGTTGTAACCATGCAAACCTTGAATCTCAGAGTGAATGAGAAATTTGGACCTACAGTGCCTTGAAAAAGTATTTATGCCCCTTGAAATTTTGCACATTTTGTCACGTTACAACCAAAAACTTATTTTATTGGGATTTCATAGTTGTTATTGCTAATCTTGTGGAAGTTCCGACATATCGGTAAAACTCGGTGGTGGTTAACACATATATACTGCGGCAAGGCAGCTCGGCTGCGCAAACAGACGTACCTATACGTCGGTCTGTGCATGTGATACCACAGACTTGATGTCCGCCGGCCACTGCGATCGCGGTACAGAGAGGCAGAATGGGGATCTGCCTATGTAAGCAAGGCGGATCCCTTTTCTGACAGGGGACAATTAGTGATCCGGAACAGCAATCTTCGTGTTGTCCCAGAGAGCCCATCCCACACACAGTTAGAACACACCCAGGGAACACCGTTAACCTTTGATCACTCCATATTGTTAACTCTTTCCCTGTCAGTGTCATTTATACATTGGTCAGTGCATTTTTTTTAGCACTGATCACTGTAATAATGTCTCTGGTCCCCAAAAAGTGTCACTTGGGGTCAGATTTGTCCGCCGCAATGTCGCAGTCCCGTTAAAAATCGCTGCCATTACCAGTAAAGACAATAAAAAATAAAAATAAAAGTCCATAAACCTATCCCATAGTTTGCAGACGCTATAACTTTTGCGCAAACCAATCAATATACACTTAGGCCCCTTTCACACTGAGGCTGTTTTCAGGTGCTACAGCTCTAAAAATAGCGCCTGTATAGCGTCTGAAAAAACCGCCCCCTTTCACTCCAGTGTGAAAGCCGGAGGGCTTTCACACTGGAGCAGTGCGCTAGCAGGGCGGTGAAAAAAGTCCTGCTAGCAGCATCCCTGGAGCGGTGAAAGAGCAGTCTATTCACCGCTCCTACCCATTGAAGTCAATGGGGCAGCATGGCTATACCGCCGGCAAAGCGCCGCTGTGCACAGCGGCGCTTTGCCGGTGGTTTTAACCCTTTTTTGGCCGCTAGCAGGGGTTAAAACCGCCCCGCTAGTGGCCGAATACCGCCGCTAAAACGACAGTAAAGCAGCAGTGAAAATAGCTCCGCTTTACCGCAGACGCCCGCACCGCCCCAGTGTGAAAGGGGCCTTAATGCAATTTTGTTTTACCAAAAATATGTAGAAGAATATATATCGGCCTAAACTGATGAATACATTTATTTTTTATTTTTTTGGGGGAATATGTAGTATAGCAGAAAGTCAAAAATATTTTTTACTTTTTTTTTTTTTAATTGTCGGTCTTTTTTTGTTAATAGCACAAAAAATAAAAACCACAGAGGTGATCAAATACCACCGAAAGAAAGCTTGATTTGTGGGAAAAAAAGGACGTCAATTTTGTTTGGGTACATTCATACGACTACGCAATTGTCAGTTAAAGAGACGCAGTGCCGAATCACAAAAAAATTGTCTGGTCATTAAGGGGGTAAATCCTTCAGGGGCTGAAGTGGTTAAGGCAAATATAACAGCTTTCATCTGTGCATTCATCTCTTTGAATGGAGTTCATCTTTAACAACGTAGGGCCCTGTATTACTGTCATGACAGGTTCTCTTTAGGAAGATTTTGCGGCACGATTCAGCACTCAGTGAATCACAAGCGTAGAAGTCTGCATTATGCTGTTTGTGCTTTCAGCTTCTTTCTGATAGATTGTATGGCATCTTCCAAAGGACACAAATCTTTTCATGTGATTTGATGGCGTGGCTTTAAGTATACCGTAGCTGTGCTGTAAACACGATCGGCCCCGCAGAGCTTTTAAATGCTGCAAATCAAAGCCTTGAATCAAGGAGAATTGCAATCAAGCTTTCAGCCTTGACAAAGGCAGCCGCCATGAACCGAGACTGCTGCTCTCTGCGGCTTCTAAATGGATAATGAACTGACGCTTTTCAGTGAGACACTGGGGGCGATTTACGAACGCCGCGCGCCATCAGTAGCGGCACACGGCGAGGCGCAATGCACATTTCCATATTTACGAAACGGCGTGCCAGAATCAAAGCGCAAATCTACCATTTACTATAGCGATCATGGCACACGGGAGAATGCAATCTGTGCGCCACTATGGACATGGCGCACGGCATCTCCAAATCAATTTTGACAGAAGATGGAGGTGCCAATATTATGGGCTGATGCGAGGAAGTTTAGTAACAGCTGCCCAAGTAACAAATATGCCCAAAATAGAATGAGAAAGAAACTTTTTCAGCGAAAGCCTGCTGTGCCCGAAAGTACGTTTAGAATTGCGTGAGATCAATGTAAGCACTGCGTATGCGCAAGCGGCTGCGCGCTAGTTGACATGCGTTTGTTCACTGCACAGGCAAAATCTTCGTAAATTTTAAGCAACGTACATGCAATTGCATGGGTTGAACGTGCGCACCTCTAAACTTGACACATTTTTTTTTTATGCTGGTTCACCTTTATGTACTTTTTTAAGGAGATTTGCACACAGGTCATGTTAGCATGTTACGTTGCCAACATGTGACATGAACCTTGTTAAAATTATGTAAAAAGACTCTCGATCCTCTAGCTCCTCCTAAAAGGACATTTAATGCATATGATTTCCTTGAGCTAGCTTTTGCTTTTAAAGGGGAACTCCACACTCCATTCTCCAATGCTCTTGTCTCCCCCTTCTAACCCCTTGGATTTCCATTTACTAACTTTTGCTTTTAAAGGGGAACTCCACACTCCACTCCATTATCAAAAGGCTGTGAGCTGCCTTCACCAATCCAAACCACATCCTTTTTCAGAGCATACAACAGGGCCAGCTAGGAAAGGGGCGAGAAGAGCGATCGCCCAACCCCCTCCTGAACCATACAAGGCCGCATGCACTCAATATAGGTATCTGCCTTTGGGGCATGTTGGGTTCAGCCCAATACCAACCACAAAGCACCATGTACCCACTTTACTTTCCGTAAAGCCCCTGTCTGCAGCCCCCCCTCCCACAATCCCAGCCTAGGGTTGTGTGGGAGAGGTCCCTGTACCCCTGAATATGGGAACAAGGTTGTTGAATTTTGGGGTGCCCGAGCCCCTCCTGCCCCCAACCATCCACCCCCTTTTATGGGCCGGCTTGCTGTGTGTTTGGCTAGGGGTTTGTTCGTGTGTGGGTAGGGGCAAAATATTTTTTCCGTTTGGGGTGGTATTTTTCACATGGGGGTTCTCCTTTTAAGCCTTAACAGACCCAAATGACCATGTATGTATTGGGGGCAGGCAATTTTTTTGTTTTGGGTTAAAATCTTGCAGCTGCAATGTAGTATGGAAGTTATCTCTAAAGCTGTACATCTTTGAAGCAGCATTTTGGATACATGCTACAGATGCACCACTTTACAGGCAGAGTAAGCCCCCCCAAGTTACTAGCTTTTAAGCAATTTTGCATTTTTAAAGGCACTTCTCCTTGTTTCGTTTTTGGGGTTGTCCAAATTGGTGACACTGATATATCCCCCAGGATGGGACCTGGGCCCCCATTCCCATTTTAAGGCCAATAACTAGAATATAAGCCAGCCAAGTGGGGACTAGTAAAATTAACAAGTCAGTTCCTATAGATTGCAATGGTATTTGTTCTATAACTTTTGCCCATGTTAGGCTCTTTGTTTGCCCCCCTGGACCGGGGGGTGTTTGTCCCATCTGTAATTTATGCTTCATGATGTGCTTAATTTTGGACGTGGGGGTGGCTTATTTTGTGCTAGCAGCATTTGGGTTGTTCTGGGCATGCTCAGGGACTTTGGTTTTTTGCTGTAGCTTTTGGTGCGTGAAATGCATATGTGTTTGTCTGGGCATGCTCAGGGACTTTGTTTTTCTTTTGTGCTTTTTGTGTGTGAACAGCACTTCTATTTTTCTGGGCATGCTCAGAGAGTGTGTTTTTGGGTTACTGATGTAAGAACGTGTGTGTGTTTTACACTCTTTCCTGGTGCCTTCATGCTAGCATGTGCATGGATTGTGCATATGCTGCCTTGGATAGGCACCAGGAAAGTAAAATTACAGAGAGACAAGTATTCAATTTCCCATTTTAGCACAGTGGTTCTCAGCCTCAGTCCTCAAGTACCCCCGACAGTACATGTTTTGGGAATTTATCTTGGCTAAATAGCTATCCAAAATACCAAGCCATTGATTCTGATTTAAAGCACCTGTGCGAGATGAAGGAAAACCCGCAATCACGGCCTGTTGGGGGTACTTGAGGACAGGTTTGAAAACCACTGATTTTGAGCACTGACCTAAAATCTAGCTCAAAACAATCCTATTCTAATTGTGGGCATTTGAGGGAAACTAAGTGAGTGTTATAACCCCTGCTTGTCTTTTTTAGGTTGGGCTTTGTGTCCCTTTTCTGAAACTTGGCTTCACTTCCTGTCACATAGCCAAACAGGAAGCGAGGGTAAAACCCTACCAATATCTTTCCTTGGGGACACACAGGTCAATCTAACTAGTGTCCCCATTAGGCAAATTGCACTCTAGCAACAGGTGGCTGCTGTTTTTTTATTTTCCTTGCATGTCCCCCTCGGATCTCCAGCAACTGCTCTTGTAATGCAAAGTGGATTTGCCTTTAGTAAATAAACCCCAAAGTCCAAGATACCTAATAATTTGGGGTGTACACTGCAAAATGCTAGAGTGCAATTTACCAAATGGGGAAACTATTTAGATTGACCTGTGTCCCCAAGGAAGGAAATTTGTAGGGTTTTACCCTCACTTCCTGTTAGCTATGTGACAGGAAGTGAATAAATTTGAAGGAGAAACTGGCAAAATTTGGGAGGTGTCTTCACCCTATCAGGTGCAGACATCACCCTATCAGGTGCAGACATCACCCTATCAGGTGCAGACATCACCCTATCAGGTGCAATCATTCCCAATAGCTGACAAGACTTCTGATCCCTCTGCACTCTATCCTCAAGCAAAAGTAAGAAAGAATTTCATTTAGTTTAACTTTGCAAAGACACAGTCCTAAGTTCAACTATGATGCATTGGGAAATTGGGATTCAGTGGAACGAACGCTAATTACGTTGTTAGTGAGAGTTAAGAATGTTCCTTACATTGGTGGCCAGCAAAAGGAATGCCCCTTACATTGGTGATCAGTGGGAAGAATGCACTTTACATTGCTGGTCGGGGGGGATAATGCTCTATGCATTGGTGGTCAGTGTAGAGAATACTCCTTACATTGATAGCCAGCTGGAAGAATGTCCCTCTTACATTGGTGACCATTGGAAAGCATGCTTCTTACATTGGTGGCCAGTGGATTAAAATCTTTAGTTAGGTTTAGAAAATTATTATTTACTTTGATCAGCTTTTGTCAACCTTTTTACCTAAAGGGAACCCTTCAAATAATTTTCAGGTCTTAGAGAACCCCTGATAATATTAATTTGTTGGAGATCAGGGATAAAATAGTCCATTATAGCTGGAAGAATGCCCCACTACATTGGTGGTCAGTGGGAAGAATGTCCCCTACATTGGGGGTCTGTGGGAAGAATGCCCCTTACATTGGGGGTCAGTGGGAAGAATGCCCCTTACATTGGGGGTCAGTGGGAGGAATGCCCCTTATATTGGTGACCATTGGAAAGCATGCTTCTTACATTGGTGGCCAGTGGGATGAAAGCTCTTTACATTGGGAGTCAATGGGAAGAATGCTACTTATATTCATGGTCGTGGGAAGAATGCCCCTTACATTGGTTGTCAGTGGGAAGAATGTCTCTTACATTTGTGGTAAGTGGGAAGAATGTCCCCTACATTGGTGATCAGTGGGAAGAATGTCCCTTAAATTGTGAGTCAGTGGGAAAAATGCTACTTACATTGTTAGTGAGGGTTAAGAATGTTCCTTACATTGGTGGCCATCGAGAGGAATGCCCCTTACATTTGTGGTCAGTGGGAAGAATGCACTTTACATTGCTGGTCGGGGGGGATAATGCTCTATCCATTGGTGGTCCATCCATTGGTAGCCAGCTGGAAGAATGCTCCTCTTACATTGATGACCATTGGAAAGCAAGCTTCTTACATTGGTGGCCAGTGGGATGAAAGCTCTTTACGTTGGGCGTCAATGGGAAGAATGCTACTTATATTCATGATCGGTGGGAAGAATTCTCCTTACATTGATAGCCAGGGGGAAGAAGGCTCCTTACATTGGTGATCAGTGGGATGAAAGCTCTTTAAATTGGTGGTCAGTGGGAAGAATGCTCCTTAATTTGGGGGTAAATGAAAAGATATCAGTGATTGTTTCACGGTGCCAACATCCAAATATATGAATATGGAGAAAGAGGGGTTCTCCTTGGGGTAGGACTTTAACGGCACTTGGATAAATGTCACAAATCAATGTAGTAGAAAAAAAGTAATCATATATTTTATTAGAAATACATAGATAAAAATATGTGTAATGGAGTATACATGGCAGCCAAGTAGATGGTATGTAGAAATTATCCTTCAACCGATGTGTTTCTGAGTCTACTAGAGATACTCCTTCCCCAGGGGTAGATAGGATATGAAAACTCTACAAAAGTTAGTACAAACAGTCAATGCCTATACCCATTATTGGCAATGAAATTCCTATACATATGTCTATTGCATTCAACACTTACAATTGCAGCAATCAAATGCTTATAGCACACTACATTGAATTAAAATAAAAGACAGAAAGCACAACATGGCCACAGGAAACCATCATCACCCTGAAGAACCCAACATGGAGTATCAAATTAAACAGAGTATACAATGGTCATCCAAGTAAGATCAGAAGCCCAAACCCAGAAGGCTTCCTTTGTGTGGGACAAAAGGATGTTCTATACATTGGTGGTCAGTGGAGAGAATACTCCTTACATTGGTAGCCAGCTGGAAGAATGCCCCTCTTACATTGGTGACCATTGGAAAGCAAGCTTCTTACATTGGTGGCCAGTGGGATGAAAGCTCATTATGTTGGGAGTCAATGGGAAGAATGCTACTTATATTCATGGTCAGTGGGAAGAATGCCCCTTACATTGGTGGCCAGTGGGATGAAAGCTCTTTATATTGGTGGTCAGTGGGAAGAATGCTCCTTAACCACTTTCAGACCGGACCAATTTGCTGGTCAAAGACCAGACCACTTTTTGCGATTCGGCACTGCGTCGCTTTAACTGACAATTGCGCAGTCGTGCAACGTGGCTCCCAAACAAAATTAACGTCCTTTTTTCCCCACAAATAGAGCTTTCTTTTGGTGGTATTTGATCACCCCTGCGGTTTTTATTTTTTGCGCTATAAACAAAAATAGAGCGATAATTTTGAAAAAAACGCATTATTTTTTACTTTCTGTAATAATAAATATCCCCCAAAAATATATAAAAAAACATTTTTTTCCCTCAGTTTAGGCCGATACGTATTCTTCTACATATTTTTGGTAAAAAAAATCGCAATAAGCGATTATTGATTGGTTTGCGCAAAAGTTATAGCGTTTACAAAATAGGGATAGTTTTATAGCATTTTTATTAATAATTTTTTATTATTTTTTTTTTTACTAGTAATGGCGGCGATCTGCGATTTTTATTGTGACTGCGACATTGTGGGGGACCCATCGGACATTTTTGACACATTTTTGGGACCATTGTCATTTATACAGTAATCACTGCTATATAAATGCAGTGATTCCTGTGTAAATGACACTGGCAGTGAAAGGGTTAACCAGTGGGTGGCAGTGTAGGGGTTAAGTGTTCCTAGGGGTGTGTTACTAACTGTGGGGGGTTGGGCTTTCATTTAGTGTACACTGATCTCTGCTCCAATCACATGGAGCAGAGATCAGCGTCACTAGTTGCTAGGCAGAATGGAAAAATGTTGTTTATACAGCATTTCCTCCATTCGGCCGCTCCGTGAGACGATCGCGGGGATGCCCGCGGCGATCGAGTCCGCGGGTCCCGCGACCGGACTCACGGGGGTCCCGACCAGCGCGGGAGCGCGCCGCCGGCGGCGCGCTCCCGATGGCAGGGCGGCAACGAATATTGGACGTACATGTACGCCAATATGCCTGCCCGTGCCATTCTGTCTACGTACATCGTCGTGCGCTGGTCGGGAAGTGGTTAATTTGGCGGTCAGGGGGGATAATGCTCCTTACATTGGTGGCCAATGGGGATAATGCTCCTTACATTGGTGGTCATTGGGAAGAATGCTCCATACATTGGTAGCCAGGTGGCAGAATGCCTCCCTTACATTGGTGACCAGTGGGAAGAATGGTGGTTAATTGGACAAATGCTTCTTACATTGGAAAGAAAGAAAGATTTCCAACAACATCAAGAGGATTTTTTCTGTACTTACAGAACGTATACTTAGCCGTAGAAATGAAAACGAATACAGTCCGGCAACCCCCACTCCACTTCCCGATCTAGTTACTGGAAAGCTGTATTATATTTGATTCTTGATCTTGGATTTAGGTATACTTTGACTATCAAAATGTTACACTATACTAAAGCTTTCATCCAACCCCTATATAAGCCATTATCAAAGTCAAGAGTGATACCATTTTATATTTGCTGTCTGTGTCCTATTGGAGAGTTCCCTTAACTTCCTGTCCTGCCCAAGCAACAGGAAGTGAGAGAATATCTCCCCAATATGAGGGGGATTAAAAAAAACTGCCCACTGAGAAGAGAGAGGGGAGTATAATGGCGCTTGGAGAGAGACTAATGGTGGGAAACAAAGCTATAGGTAAAGGTGATTATGATAATAAAATCCAATGGTTGGGGGTAGCTTGGACCCTGAAATGTTCAGTTCAGGCTTGAATGGGTTAGGAACAAGTTTGATGGGTTAAACATGTATAAAGTGCTCTAGAGGTGCAGCCAGCTGTGTAAGAGAGAGCAGCTCTGTATATATAATGTATATACCGTATTTATCAGCGTATAACACACTTTTTTCCCCTTAAAATCAGGGGAATATCGTGGGTGCGTGTTATACGCCGATCCCCCGCCGTTTCTCAGATTCTCTGCCGTTCTCGGCTATTTTCGGCCGCACTCGGCTGTTCTCCGCAGCTCTCGGCCGCTCTCGGCGGCTTTCGGAAAGCGGAAAGCCGCCAAGAACGTCTGAGTGCGGCTGAAAATAGCCAAAAATATCCGAAAGCCGCTGAGAACAGCCCGAGAGCTACCGAGCGCCGCCGAGATACACAGGACATCCTCTCTGTATCTCGGCGGGGCCATTTTTAAACGGAAAGCCGGCAAAGACACTGACAAGGCTGCAAATGACTGACAAGGCTAAATGGAAGGCTGCAAATGACTGACAAGGCTAAATGGAAGGCTGCAAATGACTGACAAGGCTGCAATGCAAGGCTGCAAATGAGACTGACAAGGCTGTATTAATGGACATTTAAATGTAAGGTTTTTTTCCTTAAATTTCCCTCCTAAAAGTTTTTTTCTTTAAAATTCCCTCCTAAACTTGGGGTGCGTGTTATAAGCCGGCGCGTGTTATACACCGATAAATACGGCATATAATATATATATAATGTGATATATAATGTGGAGAACAGCTAAGATGAGCACCCCTGTGTTCTCCACATTATGTTTTCCCCTTTGGGAAATTAAAGTAGAACTATAGGCAATTTTTTTTTCTTTTGGATAGAGCAAGGGAGGGTTATAACCCCTGTCAGATATTTTTTTCGCCATCTGTGTCCCATTGCCGAGATTTCGCTTCACTTCCTATCCCATAGCCAAACAGGAAGTGAGAGGAAATCCCTGCAAACTAAGGGGAGTCCTTGGGGTCTCCTAGCTCACCAGAGCTAGTGTTACCATTGGAAGATGTCCCTCTATTACTGTTTAGGGGATAACCCACAATTTCACTTTAAATCATAAAGGTACACATGACAAATAGAGTGGATAAATGTCCTTAACGAGGGCACAGACAGCAATAAAACCTAACAGGGGTTCTAATCCCTCTCTACTCTATCCAAAATGTAAAAAAAATTTTTGCCTTTAGTTATATTTTAACTCTCACTTTATTAGCACCAACTCACCGGACTATTGAAATCTTCCATACACAAATTGCAGTAATTAACTGGACATCACTGCTGTTTTATTCAAAATAACATTATTATTATACAGGATTTAGACAGCACCAACAGTTATCGCAGAGCTTTACAATGTAGAGGGGGTACAGTACAATTACTATACAGTTCAATACAGAAAGGACAGGAGGGCCCTGCTCGTGGAGCTTACAATCTAAAGGAAGGGAGGTAGTACAAAAGGTAATGGCTGTGAGGGGTGATCTGGTGGAGGTGGTTCGGGTACAGTACTTAGGTGGAGGTAAGGTAGGCTTCCCTGAAAAAATTAGTTTTCAGGGATCGCCTAAAGGCAGACAGGGTAGGGGCTTATTAGTCATACTGGGGCAGAGAGTTCCAGAGGATGGCAGAGGCTCTTGAGAAATCCTGGGGGCAAGCATGGGAGGAGGTAACAAGGGATCTAGAGAGCAGGAAGTCTTGGGAGGAACAGAGAGGAGAATTTGGGCAATGTCCTAATATACAACATATATTATATGCACTGGAAGTTGTCTGGAAGAATTTGGATGGACGCTATAAAATAATTGTCTAATTACCCTGATGTCAATGTTAATGTTTCAGATTTCCCGTTACTTTCTGTCTCAGTGACAATGGTCACCAGGACAGATAAAGAGGTGAATCTTCATAGTTGGGAAACAGACCGAAATATCATCTTTACAGAAGGTCTAACCTCGGGTTCCCTAAACTAATCAATACTAACCCCCTGAAGATCAATGGGACTATCCAAAAGAGTTGATAAAATGGTTGGGGGTCAACAGGTGGTGAACAAGTGATGAAACATCAATTGGGAGGGTCAAGTAATCCTTTGAAGTCCCTGTAGAGCACCACACGTATAGGAGTAATTCATTTACTGTTGCTCTTTGCAGTGGCTGAGTAATTTTGACTTGCTTTTCCAAGTTTACACGTGGTTGAAGCTGGTTTTTATCCATGCAAAGGCAATTCTAACTAACCAGAGGAATAGACTGAACCTGGAAGAGCGTGGTGACTGATGACTAAAATTCACCAATCTCCAACCAAATATCATTGCACTCAGGGCCGGTGCAACCACTAGGCGGATTAGGCGGCCGCCTAGGGCGCACTGCCACCTAGGGGCGCTGCTGACCCTTGCCTCATCTCTTCCTCCTTGTCGCTCCCCAGGCTCCCAGCAGGGCTGTTGATAGAGGGGCCCCGGGACAGCAAGGCGCTCAGTGCGGCGGGTGGGTGTTATTAAGCAGAGCGGTGTTCAGCTTCCCCCTCTCCATCCCACGGCTTTCACATGATGGAGGGAGAGGGACAGACCAGTGTGTCAGGCAGCCAATAGCGCTGCTCTTCTGAGTGGGAGGGCATGACTTCTACGTTGCTCCGCCTCCCACCACCCCCTTAGCCAATCAGATTGCCCAGCCCGCCACATTTGATCAGAAGATGCCAGTGACCAGAGCAGGATGAGATGCAGAGGATCCGACATACCTGAGAAAGAAGAAGGTATGATCATGTCACACACTCACTTTTAATGCAGAAGTGTAATAATCGGTGTGTTCTCCTGTCCTGTGTGTAGATTAGACAATGATCAGGATGACTTCCCCTCTATCTTCTCACATGGCTTTTTATCTGTGTTTGTATTTGCACAGCACAGTGACTGATGATTAGACTTCTGCAAGACCTTCAAACTTAAGCTGTTTCTATAGTTATTTGTGCCCTAGTTGGTGTCAGCCATCCCTGATTTATCTAACTTTCCTTGTTATCTTTGAAGGAATTAGCTGGTCAAGCTGGGAGCTTCACAGACATGTTAACTATTTACTGTCCTCATGTGCTTGAGAAATGACTGTTAAAAATATGTGTTTTTTTTTTTTGCCACTAATAGTTATATCTTGTAAACCCCTGTTTGCAGTGATCAATGTTTTTCCACACTGCTAGGACACACTTGTACTATGTCTGCAGTCTTTAACCCTCTCCTGTACTATGTCTGCAGTCTTTAACCCTCTCCTGTACTATGTCTGCAGTCTGTGACCGTCTCCTGTACCATGTCTGCAGTCTTTAACCCTCTCCTGTACTATGTCTGCAGTCTTTAACCCTCTCCTGTACTATGTCTGCAGTCTGTGACCGTCTCCTGTACCATGTCTGCAGTCTGTGACCATCTCCTGTACCATGTCTGCAGTCTGTGACCATCTCCGATGTCATGTCTGCCGTCTCTGACCATCTCCTGTACCATGTCTGCAGTCTCTGACCATCTCCTGTACCATGTCTGCAGTCTCAGACCATCTCCTGTACCATGCCTGCAGTCTCTGACCATCTCCTGTACCATGTCTGCAGTCTCTGACCATCTCCTATGTCATGTCTGCCGTCTCTGACCATCTCCTGTACCATGTCTGCAGTCTCTGACCATCTCCTGTACCATGTCTGCCGTCTCTGACCATCTCCTATGTCATGTCTGCCGTCTCTGACCATCTCCTGTACCATGTCTGCAGTCTCTGACCATCTCCTGTACCATGTCTGCAGTCTCTGACCATCTCCTGTACCATGTCTGCAGTCTCTGACCATCTCCTGTACCATGCCTGCCGTCTCTGACCATCTCCTGTGTCATGTCTGCAGTCTCTGACCATCTCCTGTACCATGTCTGCAGTCTGTGACCATCTCCTGTACCATGTCTGCAGTCTCTGACCATCTCCTGTACCATGTCTGCAGTCTCTGACCATCTCCTGTACCATGTCTGCAGTCTGTGACCATCTCCTGTACCATGTCTGCAGTCTCTGACCATCTCCTGTACCATGTCTGCAGTCTCTGACCATCTCCTGTACCATGTCTGCAGTCTGTGACCATCTCCTGTAGTGTGTCTGCAGTCTCTGACCATCTCCTGTACCATGTCTGCAGTCTCTGACCATCTCCTGTAGTATGTCTGCAGTCTCCTGACCATCTCCTGTACCATGTCTGCAGTCTCTAACCATCTCCTGTAGTATGTCTGCAGTCTCTGACCCTCTCCTGTAGTATGTTTTGCAGTCTCTGACCATCTCCTGTAGTATTTCTGCAATAAAGGGGGCTACAGGCACAGTAGGTGGTAAGGGAAGGTGTACCTAGGCATGGTGGATAGTGAGGGATGGGGGGCCCAGGCATGTTGGGTGGTTAGGGAAGAGGGCTGTAGGTGCAGTGGGTGGTCAGGCAAGGGAGGCTACAGGCATAGTAGATAATGAGGAAAGGGATCCCAGGTGCAGTGGGTGGTAATGGAAAGAATGCCTAGGCACAAGTGGTGGTTAAGGCGGGGCTGTAGAGAAAATGTGAATGTAGCATACAGGGCAAGGGGCTTCATAATCCAGGGCCCACCAAAATCCTCAGCACCAGGCCTATGATGCTCCTAATCCAGGCCGAACGATCAGGCCACCGCAGGTCGCCCTTGCAATCGGGCCCTGGGGTTCCGCCGCTAATATATTTTTTATAATGGCACACAGTGAAGTAATTAAAAAGTGGCATTATAAAAAAAAATTGTGACAGATTGTCACACAATACACACTGGGATCTGTGATGAAAGAGTGTATTGTGCTATTATTTAATGACACTGCACAAAGCCATCACATTTTTCTTTTTGAATTTTTTTTTTTTTGGGGGGGGGGGGGGGGGGGGGCGCAAGTAGCTGGTCTTGCCTAGGGTGCAAAATAGTCTAGCACCGGCCCTGATTGCACTTGTTGATGACCATTAGATGCATCCTTCCTATGATATACAGTAATAGCACAGTTTCAGTTAAAAAGTTTCTTCTAAGATTCCCTGTATTTGGCTCCATCCATGTTCCCATCAACTTTGATCAGCTTCCCTGCTGAAGAAAAGCATCCCCACAACATGATGCTGTCACCACCATGTTTCACGGTGGGGATGGTGTGTTTAGGGGGATGTGCAGTGTTAGTTTTCCGCCACACATAGCGTTTTGCTTTTAGACAAAAAAAGTTCAATGTTGGTCTCATCAGACCAGAGCACCTTCTTCCATGGTTGCTGTGTCCCCTACATGGCTTCTCGCAAACTGCAAGCGGGACTTCATATGGCTTTCTTTCAACAATGGCTTTCTTCTTACCACTCTTCCATAAAGTAAGGTGACCAGATTTTTAAAATGAAATCCGGGGACATTTTTTTTTATTGGCAAATGGAAAAAACAGAGTGTAGAGTTCAGGAGTGCACTACATAAAGAATGCAGGGCTCAGCTGTGCCCCAAGATTAAGCCGCTCGCTTCTACCCATGCCATGCCCTGGCCACTTTAAAGGATATGCCCTGTGCCCAGTCTGTTTACCTCGGTTGCCCGGCTTCCCCCTCCTCCTCCTCCTCCCTGCTGCCTCCTGACTGACACTGCTCTGCTGCATGGATCCAGAAACTGTATATTCTCTTCCCAGAGAGAGGGGAGGGGCCTCTGACCTGGGAATGTAACGGCATCACTCTTCAGTGTACAAGTGAGTCGCTCTGCTTGTACACTGTTGCCGATAGCTGCCCGGGTCATAAGCTCCTCCCCTCTCCTCTGTATACAGTCGACAAGAGAACTACTAGCGGCTAGTGGCTAGCCCCAGGGAGATCCCGCAGCCTGCAGGCACACACCCCCTCCAATCTGGGGACAGATTCGGGGACAGACAGCCTCAGGGGACCTGGCCCTGAATCTGGGAACTGTCCCTGGAAAACGGGGACGTCTGGTCACCCTACAATAAAGGCCAGATTTGTGGAGAGCACGACTAATAGTTGTCCTGTGGACAGATTCTCCCACCTGAGCTGTGGATCTCTGCAGCTCATCCAGAGTTACCATGGGCCTCTTGGCTGCTTCTCTGATGAATGCTCTCCTTGCCCGGCCGGTCAGTTTAGGTGGACGGCCGTGTCTTGGTAGGTTTGCAGTTGTGCCATACGCTTTCCATTTTTGGATGATGGATTGAACAGAGCTCCGTGAGATTTTCAAAGCTTGGGGTATTTTTTTTATAACTTAACCCTACTTTCAACTTCTCCATAACTTTATCCCTGACCTGTCTGGTGTGTTCCTTGGCCTCCATGAGGCTGTTTATACACTAAGGTTCTCTAACAAACCGCTGAGGGCTGTGTTTATACTGAGGTTAAATTACACACTGGTGGACTCTAGTTATTAATTAGGTGACTTCTGAAGATAATTGGTTCCCCTAGATTTTAGTTAGGGGTATCAAAGTAAAGGGGACTGACTACAAATGCACACCACACTTTTTAGATATTTATTTGTAAAACATTTTGAAAACCATTTATCATTTTCCTTCCACTTCACAATTATGTGCCACTTTGTGTTGATCTATCACATAAAATCCCAATAAAATACATTTACGTTTTTGGTTGTAACATGATAAAATTTGGAACATTTCAAGGGGTATGAATACTTTTTCAAGGCACTGTATACTTTCCAGTTAGCTACTATGTCTTCAGAGCCATTTTCGAGCTTTTTGTTTATTTGTTTAGTGGCAACAAAGTGGTATGCAACTCTGGCAGCTCCAGCACTGATGTGTTGGCAATGGGTGCTATGGTGTGCTGGAGGGTCTACTGATGCTGGCTTCTGGGGGGATCTATTGTTGCTGGTGAGGGACTATTGTTGCTAGTGTCAGCTTTATTGTTATTCGGGTGGGATTTTGTTCCTGGGTGGGTCTATTGTTGCTGAGGGGAGCATTTGTTGTTGATGAGGGAGATCTACTGTTGCTGGGAGTACCTATTGTTTCTGGCTGCAGGGGATCCATTTTTTTTCCTTTCTTGTTATCAATAATAAATTCCATACAAATTACGTACCACAAATGTATACTTAATTATTTTCAAAAGGGGCAGTACTGGGAGATGTGTAGGGGTAGGAGACAAAGGATGGTGCTCAGGAGGTGGGTAGTATGCAGAGACAAGGGGTGGCTCGGGGAGCGAGGGAGTGCCTGCACCTATTCTCTGAGAAAAAAAGGCCTTGGTGCGATGGATTTTGCTTTTCAAATGCAGCTAAGCAGCTGCTTTCAGTTGTTCAAGAGGTGATCCTGCCGTTTCCTGGATGATTTTTTTTTTTTTTGTTGTTGTTGCAGATTATAATGTGACTAATGCACCACCACAGCAATGGCGCAGCCCCATTGGCTTTAACGGCTGAGATTGACAGGCCCTGCTGCCTGTCAACTCAACATGCTGCATTAAAATTTGCCGTTGCAGCAGCGGCATGTTAACAGTCCTCTCTTAGCCCTTGTACACACGGTCGGAAATTCCGACCACAAAATCTGTCTGATTTTTTCCGACGGATTTTGTGCTAAACTGGTGTTGGATACACACGGTCGGACAAAGTTGTTGGAAAATCTGATTGTTCAGAACGTGATGATGTTCGTTCAGGTTAGTAGCCAATAGCTTTGCTCTCGTACTTTGATCTGAGCATGCGTGGCACTTTGTCCGATCGGAATTCTCTACAAATGATCGGAAAAAATCTGATCGGATTTTGTTGTTGGAAAATTTGAGATCTTGCTCTCAAATTTTTTTAAACCGTGATGCAGGCACCTGTTTTTGCCATACTGGTAAATAAGGCCTAATGGATCAAAGTTCCAGGACCTTGGTAACAATTTTAAGAATTAGTCTCCTTTTACCTGCTTTTGGGGCAACCATCTTGGGCAAATGCAAAAAAAACATCATATTGGGGCCAATTTTAGACAGGAGCCAATCAACCCACCAATGTCTTTTGGAGTGTGGAAGGAAACCAGCACAAGCACAAGTAGGACATGCAAACAAAGGACCTCAATGCTGCAAGGCTAAAATACTAACCACTAAGCTGCCATGCTAAACCAACCCATACTTCTCTACAGGAAAAAAACAGTAATGTAGGGATGGCTGGGGACATCCCTACATTACTTGTATAGTTCCCTTCTGTTTAGCATAGGTTGTTAATTAAATTTAGCATAGCTTCTCTGTTATCAGTGGAGCAAGGGGTGATTGTTCAGTCTGCTCAGTATTTCACAGGCAGCTGGTCTGATTGATTCCCCCTGCATGCTAGAGAATTCTAGAATCACAGTGGGAGGAAAAATAGAGAGGCAGCTTGAATATTTATGGGGATATAGCCAATCCCTGGGGAAGTGTGTCCAGTCAGTGGTTGGGGAGTCCATAAATAGCCTGGGGCCTATGCCCCTTTGGGCAGTCTACTGGAGACGCCGCTTAGAGGTCATCAAGGTGCCAGCTGTAGTCAGGGCTGCTGTTTGAAACCATAGGTCCCCATACAGACAACCTGACATGGGACCCCATACAGCCAAAGCTTCAGTTATTAATAAACACAATAAGTGATGGGTACCGAAAGAAAGTGGTTGGTAATTATGACATATTAACCTAAACCTTCCCCCACTCTCAATTTTGAAGGATCCTGCTGCTGTGTGCTTGTAGCTGCCAGCGGGATGAAGAGGAGGGAAGCCATAAGCATTGCGGTGGCAAGGGGGTGGGGGCACACAGGGGGGGCCTGGGCCGCAGGGGGAAATGTATGGTGCACAGGGAGGACAATTGGTGTGATGGGGAGGGGGCAATTACAAGAACCAATTCTTTATATGGCTCCCTCTGCAGCAGCTCAAAGCCAACTGGAGAAAGAGGAGAAGAAGACAGCTTTCCACTGCTGCAGAGAGAGCCATACAGGGGATTGGTTCCAGGTCCCCCTGCCATACCGATCACCCTGCCTATCCACATACGATTCACCCTGCTGCATGGGCCCCCCTAACGACCCGGGCCCTGTACAGGAGGACTGGTGGTGCCCCCTTAAATACGGCCCTGGCTGAAGCGGGGAGGGGGCCTATTTTCCAAAGTGTGGGATTTTTCTTAAGGTCTGGTGAAGCTCACTGAAGGATACCTGGTGGAGGTTGAGGGAAGAGTGTCCAGCTGCCTGTGGTATTGTGAGTCTGTGTCTTCCTCACTGAAGAGTGCCCGGTGGACATCAAAAGGAAGCAACTGATGATTCTGTGGCATTGTGAGTACTGACCTATGTTCTGACTCTGTGCAGGTCTCAGTTCATCAAAAGCAAGTCCTAGGCACTTTCCCAGCCATCAGTGAATGTTGTGGAAGCTCTCTGTCAGAATAGGAGAGGTGTCATCGTCAAGGCAGTCCTTTTGCGGTATCCCATGCCTCCCCCTCACCTATCCAAGTATCAACCAGCAATAACATTACAAAAGACACAAAAGAATAAAACACTATGTACCTGGCTGTGTATGGACTACGTTTTGGGGAACGGGACCAATAAAGCCAGAGGCTCCTTTGGGGGGTGACCTACACTTGGTGTAGATGTGTTAAATGCTGAAGAGTAGGGATGAGCTCGGCGAATTCAGAACTTTGTGGACCGCTCGCACCAAATTCGTGTGGCACGAACGGCCCACAATGCACTATGCCATCACAGTGCATTGCTGGCTCATGATTGGCCAAGCATGCACTCTGACCCCGCATGCTTGGCCAATCACAGCGCCCTCAGCAAGGAGAGCCATGATTGGCCACAGGCAGGATGCCTGTGACCAATTATAGCTCAGGGGGTTTAGTACACGCCCCACACTATATAAGGCTGCCAGCGCGGCGGCCTTGTGTAGTGTGTTCCGGCGTGCAGGGAAAGAGCTAGATAGGCAGGGACAGTGTGTTCTTTTCTCAGGCATCTTAAAGTTAAAGTGGTGTTGTATGCCTCCAGCACAGTATACACCTGTATCTACCCTTTATTGCTGTTTTTCTCTAATTGAGGCATCTGCAGGAGTTAGTGGGTGTTGTGTGCCTCCAGCACAGTATACACCTGTATCTACTCTTTATTGCTGGTGTTCTATAATAAAGGCATCTGCAGGAGTTAGTGGGTGGTGTGTGCCTCCAGCACAATATACACCTGTATCTACCCTTTATTTCTGGTGTTCTCTAATACAGGCATCTGCGGGAATTAGTGAGTGTTGTGTGCCTCCAGCACAGTATACACCTGTATCTACCCTTTATTGCTGGTGTTCTCTAATACAGGCATCTGCAGGAGTTAAAGTGGATGTTGTGTGCCTCCAGCACAGTATACACCTGAAGATACCCCTTATTGCTGATGTTGTCTGTTGCATATCTTGCATATTAGCCTTTAAAATTAGCACTTTTGATTTCAAACGTTCGAGGCCCATAGACTTTAATAGGGTTCTAAAGTTCGTACGAATTTTAGGTCCGTTCGAAGGTTCTGGTGCGAACCGAACCGGGGGGGTGGGGGGGGGGTGTTTGGCTCATCCCTACTGAAGAGATTGATGAAGGGCAAAGTAGTGAAGGAAGGAGACACAGGTAATCGGAGAGGTGAGTAAATCACCCCATCTATTGCAGATACCTTTTTTGGATTTTTATATTCTGTCCAGGTTGCTTTAATAACATAAGCAATATCTCTTAAAAAAATAAAAACTATTTTTTTTTGGAATAACGCTTGCTCCGTCCTTCTGCTGTAACCCAAAAACACTGGAACAATTTTGTGTAGTCAGGCTGTAAAAAAGACGATTTCTCATTGGTCTCCGCAGGCTTCCCTTATTGTTCTTTTTCTGATATTAAGTAAAGGTTTACGGTTCTTTTCAGCTGCTTGACGTATGAGAACTTTATATAATAGTGCTTTTATAATCTCACAGAGTTGTGGGAGGTTTCCTGCTGTGTGACTTAATGGCAATAAGAGGGTGTAGTGCAAAAAGAAATATATTCCTTCTCCATCATGGTATTATTGAAGCGATTTGAATATATTCCTTTTTTAATTTTTTTGCAAATGCTCGATCATATTATCAGGAGTATTCAAATAATATCACTTGTACTTATCCCTTGAAAGAAGTTTAAGATTATAATGGAAAAAAAAGGATAAGAGGAAAAGCTGTAATTAATTTGATGGTGCGTGTGTGTACTAGTGGTGGTCAGCTTGTAGAGGGCCGCCCCTAACATATTGAGAGGATATTAAGAACTAGCTTTCAAGCATTTTGGATGTATTACGTTGAGTAAGTTAGTCCATTCAAAATAAATGCCCTAAAATTTTAATGCAGAATTATTGGGACATTGGGAATAAAATAAACCCCATGGTCATTGACAGTGTTGCTAACCTAATTTCCCCATGTTCAGTTACAGTGCTAGTTAACCACTTCAGTCCCGGAAGGATTTACCCCTTTCCTGACCAGAGCACTTTTTCGCGATTCGCCACTGCGTCGCTTTAACTGACAAATGCGCAGTCGTGCGACGTGGCTCCCAAACAAAATTGGCATTCTTTTTTTTCCTACAAATAGAGCTTTCTTTTGGTGGTATTTGATCACCCCTGCATTTTTTATTTTTTGCTCTATAAACCAAATAATAGCGACAATTTTGAAAAAAAATATGCATTATTTTTTACTTTTTGCTATAATAAATATCCCCCAAAAATATATAAAAAAAAAGTTTTTCCTCAATTTAGACCAATATGCATTCTTTTACATATTTTTGGTAAAAAAAAAATCGCAATAAGCGTTTATTGATTGGTTTGCACAAAAGTTATAGCGTCTACAAAATAGGGGATAGTTTTATGGCATTTTTATTAATATTTTTTTTTTTTACTAGTAATGGCTGCGATCTGCGATTTTTATCGGGACTGCGACATTATGGCGGACACATCGGACAATTTTGACACATTTTTGGGACCATTGGTATTAATACAGCGATCGATGCTATACAATTGCATTGATTACTGTAAAAATGTCACTGACAGTGAAGGGGTTAACCACTAGAGGGCGGGGTGGGATTAAGTGTGTCCTAGGGGAGTGTTTCTAACTGTCTGGGGGATGGGCTTGTGTGACATGGACACTGATCGCTGCTCCCGATGACAGGGAGCAGACGATCAGTGTCCTGTCACTAGGCAGAATATCGGCATCTCCCCGTTCTTCAGCTCCGTGACATGATGGCAGGTATCCCCGTAGTGATCGAGTCCACGGGTCCCGCAGGCACGGTCACGGAGCTTGCGCAAGGTGCACGCACGGCGGGAATTTCAAAGTAACGTATGGGTACGTTACTTTGCCCAGCCGTGCCATTCTGCCGATGTATATATGCCGAAAGCGGTCGGCAAGTGGTTAAACCCCCCCTAACACACACACATTGGTGAAATTGACCACCCCCGCCCAATCAGGAGTGTTCCATGGCAGCTGCTGGTCTCATTCCCGCACCCTGGTTTTGGCTGAGCTGCACCTACAGGGTGATTAGCGTAGACCATGGATGTTCAAATTGTGGCCTTCCAGCTGTTGCGAAACTAGCAGTCCCATCATGCCTCTGCCTTTGGGAGTCGTAAACACACAAATCCCTGCTCTTTGAGGAGAGGAGAGACAGATCGTGTGTTCCTACTAGCTAGGAACAATGATCTGTCTCCTCCTCTAGTCAGTTCCCTCCCACTACAGTTGAACACACACTAAGGGAACACATTTAACCCCTTGATCGCACCATAGTGTTAACCCCTTCCCTGCCAGTGTCATTTACACAGTAATCAGTGCATTTTTATAGCACTGATCGCTGTATAAATGTCAGTTGTCCCAAAAGGTGTCCGATCAATGCCGCAGTCCTAATAAAAATCGTTAGATCACCATCATTACTAGTAAAAAAATAAAAATAAAAATGCCCATAGTTTGTAGATACTATAACTTTTGCGCAAACTAATTAATATACGCTTATTGCTTAATATGTAGAAGAATATATATTGGCCAATACTGATAAATAAATTTGATTTTAAAAAAAAATGTGAGGATATTTATTATAGCAAAAGTAAACAATATTTTTTTTGTTTTTTTTTTTCAAAATGGTTCGCTCTTCTTTTGTTTATAGCACAAAAAATAAAAACTACAGAGGTGATAAAATCATCATTAAGTCAATTTTGTTTGGGTACAGCATCGCACGACGTTAGGGGCCAGGCACATGGATTAGGGGGTGTTGTCCCTGTACCCCTAATGGAGCGGCTGCCACGGTTTGCAAGATAACTGAAATACATAACAGGCGATATCATTTGCTGCTTAGTGATTGCAGTATTCTAGTCTGCATCTCCCCAAGGCAATACTCAATGCATTTAGGCATCTAGACATGATGAATACGACTTGCTGATGTTCAAACCGAGCATCAGAATGGGGAAGAAAGGGAATTTAAGTGACTTTGAACGTGGCATGGTTGTTGGTGCCAGAAGGGCTGGTCTGAATATTTCAAAAACTGCTGATCCACTGGGATTTTTGCACACAACGATCTCTCGGGTTTACAGAAAACGGTCAGAAAAAGAGAATATATCCAGTGAGTGGCAGTTGTGTGGACGAAAATGCCTTGTTGATGTCAGAGGTCAGAGGAGAATGGGCAGACTGGTTCCTGATGATAGAAAGGCAACATTAACTCAAATAGCTACTCGTTACAACCAAGGTATGTGGAATACCATCTCTAGACGCACAACACGTCGAACAGTGAAGCAAAAGACCACAGCGGGTGCCACTCCTGTCAGCTAAGACCAGGAAACTGAGGCTACAATTCGCCCAGGCTCATCAAAATTGGACAATAGAAGAGCGGAAAAACGTTGATCTGACGAGTCTCAATTTCAGCTGCGACATTCAGATGGTCGGGTCAGAATTTGGCGTAAACAACATGAAAGCGCATGGATCCATCCTGCCTTTTATCAACGGTTCAGGCTGGTGGTGGTGGTGTAATGATATGGGGAGTCATTTCTTGACACACTTTGGGCCCCTTAGTACCAATTGAGCATTGTTTAAATGCCCCGGCCTGAGTATTGTTGCTGACCATGTCCATCCCTTTATGACTACAGTGTATCCAAGGCTTTTTTTCTCAGGGAATAGGTGCAGGAACTCCCCCCTTCTGCATCACCCTTCGTCTCTGCCCCCCTACCTGTCTCTGAGCACCATCCCTTGGCTCCACCACCCTACCCACCTCCCAGCACAGCACCTTTCAGAGAATACAGAACCAAGTATTTTGTGCTACTATAAAATTTGTTAATGAAAACAAGAAAGATAGTAAAAGAGATCCCCAGCAATGAGCAACAACGACTTCACCCCAGAAACAAAGGACCCCCTCCCAGCAACAATAGATCCCCCACACAACAAAAGATTTTCCCCCAGCAAAGTACCACCCCAGCAACAATAGACCTCTCCCTCAACAATAGATCCCATCCAGCAACAATTGACCCCCCCCCCGGAAGGAAAGACCCCCCCCACCAGCAACAGTAGACTTACCCAGCAACAATAGACCCCCACACAAAAAAGGATCCCCACCAGCGATAATAGATACCCCAGCAGCCAGCATCAATAGACCCTCCAGCACCCTTTTGCCAGTACATACATTCAGTGCTGGAAGTGCCGGAACTGTGTTCCTCCTGTGTTCCCGCTGAAAAAAAGCCCTGAGTTTATCCATCTTCTGACGGCCCCTTCCAGCAGGATAATGCACCATGTCACTAAGCTCAAATCATCTCACCACTGGTTTCTTGAACATGACAATGAAGTCACTGTACTCCAATGGCCTCCACACTCACCACATCTCATCCAATAGAGCACCTTTAGGATGTGGTGGGAGATTTGCATCATGGATGTGCAGCCGACAAATCTAGAGCAACTGGGTGATGCTATCATGTCACTATGGACCAAAATTTCTGAGGAATGTTTCCAACACCTTGTTAAATCTATGCCACGAAGAATGAAGGCAAAAGGGGGTCCAACCCGGTAATAGCAAGGTTTTGTTGAGTACCAGCCGGTGAATGTATATCCCATTTATATTACATTTTTGCCCTTGGGTTTAGATATCCTTTAAGGGCTAATGGGTATATGGATAACCAACATGAGTGGAAACAATAGAGTGAATTATTATTAAAATGGACAAACAAAGGTCACTAAATGTACACATAATACTTATAAATATGGTCTAGAGAGGAAATGTGACTTTTGTCTATGAACCACGGATCTGTAATTTAGTATGCAGGCCAACCCTGCTGATCAACCTTTGTGTGTTAGCTCCCTGTTACCTGCTGTGTGCACTTCTGTTGTTCTGTTACCGACTTTGGCGTGTCCTTGACTATCCCTGTTTGCCTGTGATCCTGACCTTTTGGCGTGTCCCTGACTATTCCTGTCTGCTTGTGGCGCCGACCTTGGCTTTGTCCCTCACTATCCCTATCCTCCTGTTGCCTACTGTGAGTGTGAGCTGGGGGACCCTGGGGGTAGCGACTTGGAGCCAGTTGCAGCCAAGTCCATCCTCACCACTAGAGGCGCTGGTGAACACCTGCTGGCTCTTAGACTCCGCGCCCCAGGGAATCTTACGCTCTAACCCCAGTGGGATCTGTCTCCTGTCCGCAGCAGTGAGCCGTAGGGTCCACAACCTTGCGGTGCACTCCTGATCCTCATCTGCCACCTCGCCTCAAGGTGACCTGACACCAGCACCCTCTTGCCAGTACATACTTTCAGTGCTGGAAGTGCCGAAACTGTGTTCTCCCACGTTCCCGCTGAAAAAAAGCCCTGAGTTTATCCATCTTCTGATGGCCCCTTCCAGCAGGATAATGCACCATGTCATTAAGCTCAAATCATCTCACCACTGGTTTCTTGAACATGACAATGAGGTCCCTGTACTCCAATGGCCTCCACACTCACCACATCTTATCCAATAGAGCACCTTTAGGATGTGGTGGAATGGGAGATTTGTATCATGGATGTGCAGTCGACAAATCTAGAGCAACTGCGTGATGCTATCATGTCACTATGTACCAAAATTTTTGAGGAATGTTTCCAACACCTTGTTAAATCTATGCCAAGAAGAATGAAGGCAAAAGGGGGTCCAACCCGGTAATAGCAAGGTTTTGTTGAGTACCAGCCGGTGAGTGTAAATCCCATTTATATTACATTTTTGCCCTTGGGTTTAGATATCCTTTAAGGGCTAATGGGTATATGGATAACCAACATGAGTGGAAACAATAGAGTGAATTATTATTAAAATGGACAAACAAAGGTCACTAAATGTACACATAATACTTCAAAATATGGTCTAGAGAGGAAATGTGACTTTTGTCTATGAACCACGGATCTGTAATTTAGTATCCCAGTGACGGAGAGGGATCTGTTTTGATTGATGCTTTCCATCAGTAAACATCTGGGGGTTTAATACTTGCTGGATTAAAGATTTATATTTTTAAGTCAGTATACGCGAGCAAGCTTATCCTTTTATTTCTTTGCATGCATGCATTAAAAATTGAGTTCCACTTTATGAAATAGTTTAAAGTGGTGGGATTGTGGAACTAAGCCATGTCAGATCTGTATCAGCAAATGGATGACTTTGCCTTCACAGCCGACTGATCTAAGAAAATCTCTTGATGGGTTTTCATTGTTTGGCTCTTATTGGGTATGAAAGCTGATATGAAGAGGCACCAAACCTGAAACACAAAGATGACATTTTGCATATGTTTATGCAAAACTCTCAGGATCTTGTTTGATCTACAGATAGTGAAGATAAGGTGGTGATGCCAGTGAAATATTCCTTCCTGTGCGCATACAATTCCGATCATGTTCATAACTGTACAGAGTAACAGGTATTAGTCTACAGCTTAAAGGATATCTAAACCCAAGAGCAAATATTCTATATTTTGCAGCTTAGCAGTCCTTAGAGTCTATATTTGCTTCAATATAGACTCTAAGGACTGCTAAGCTGCAAAATATAGAATATTTGCTCTTGGGTTTAGCTATCCTTTAAGCCTATGGAGAGTACAGTAAGTAGCCAAGAACAGAAAAATAACCTCCAGATATATCAAGGAGGGCACCGCTCTATAGCCACTATGTAATTATCCCGCTCAGATTACTGCTGCCAGGTGCCTATCCTCCAGCAGAGCACATCTAGCCCAGTAACTGAACTACATGTCAGGACATGGTTCACCTGCTGGTGGCATTATGGTTCCCTGGGTGGAGGGTTTTAGTTTTAGTGTCCACCAGCAGATGTCTCCTAGTAGACAGCAGTTTCTAGTATCAGTCTCCACCTGATGCTGGTTGCTGGGAGGGTATTTAGTCTCTCCTCTGCTATGATGCTTGTTGCTGGGAGGGTATTTAGTCTCTCCTCTGCTATTATACTTGTTGCTGGGGGGTATTTAGCCTCTCTTCTGCTATTATACTTGTTGCTGGGGGATATTTAGCCCTCCCTCTGCTATTATACTTGTTGCTGGGAGGGTATTTAGTCTCTCTTCTGCTATGATGCTTGTTGCTGAGAGGGTATTTAGTCTCTCTTTTGCTAATACACTTTACATCAGTGTTTTGTTTTGTTGTGCTAAGTCAGATGCTGCTTTCCATTTATCTTGCTCCTGATCTTTCTCTTGCCCTCCTGTATCCTGCTGCCTTGTATCTTTTCCCCTTGTTCCTGATCCCAGCCCTCTTTGGCCCCTTCCTTGCATCTATGGTATTCCCTGTGGCCTGTGTTCCTCTAGTGGGAGGAATAGTGGTGCATCATTGGTATTAGTGTGAGGAATAGTGACCCATTCCTGGTGTCAGTGGGAGAAATTGTGGTTTCTTATTGGTGGCAGTGGGAGGAATATTGACCTATCATTGGTGTCAGTGGGATGAACAGTGGCCAGAGGGCCAGACAAAGGTAAACAAAGGGCCACATCCAGCCCACCAGCCACAATTTGGAGGCCACTGGATTTTATAATACTCATGCTGGTCTAAATACAAAATACTGGAAGCTGATTGGCTCACAGTTACACCATTTTTTTTCCCGTGAATAAATCTGAACACATGTATACAAACTGCACAATGTTAACCTCCTTCTTTTTTTTATTATATAAAAGCATAACGTCTTTGGCTCCATGCAATATTCAGATGGACTGGAATAGCTAAATAGTATCCCAGGGACATAGAAATTCAGCAGCTTTGGAAATAACGTTGGCGATCCTCACATGTGGACTGATTGCAGGCCGACAGGGAAAGTAACACTTGAAGTGGAATGCGGAATGACACATTTTACAAGCAGAAAACACACACAGAATATTTATGATTGCTCGTGGCCTTCTGCATCAGAACGCCTGGCTTTGGCTTCCAGTGGAAACACGCTTTGAGACGCAGCGCCTGTTTGTGGTCGACTGATATACATAACCTCACAGCTAGTTCAAATTGCGGGCCTGACTTAAAGCCGACCTTTCAGTAAACAGACATTCTGCATGAATAAATCATTTCCTGACACGCTACAATATACTGCAATTGTATCATTTCTTTTTAATCATTAATCATTTTTTTTTTCATCAAGAAAGTGTTTCTTAAGGTTCTAATTTTTCAAAAAATTTTTTATACTTACCTGCATCATGTAATGGTTTTCCACAGAGCAGCCCCGATCTTTCCCCACCGAGTGCCACCCAGTAGCAAGATGGGGGCACTTGGGCAGGCTCCTTCCAGAGTCATGCTCCTGTGAGTGGCAATTGTCCATTCCCAGGCAGAGCGCGGCTCGGTCCTGCCCCCCGCTCTCTCCTTATTGGCTCACTGGCTGTGATTAAACGTTGGTCTGTGTGAGCCAATGAGGAGAGAGAGAGACCCCGAAGAGACGCTGCTCTCGTGCACATTGCTGTGTCGAGATGGGGCATGGGTAAGTATAAGGGGGGTTGGTGAGTGGAGGAGCTGCACCCAGAAGGTTTTTTTCTGTTACCATAGAATGCATTAAAGTGGTCAGAAGGTTTTTTTTTTTTTTTTTTATCTTAATGCATTCTATGTATTAAGATAAAAAAAAAAAACTTCTGTGTGCAGCAGCCCCCCTCAGCCCCCCTAATACTCACCTGAGACCATGTTGCACAACAGACTCGGCTGCACGGGACTCTCCCTCCTAATTGGCTGAGACAGCAGGGAAGCACCATTGGCTCCTGCTGCTGCCAATCAAAGTCAGTGAGCCAATGAGTAGAGGGGGTGGGGCCGGGCATCAGATACACTTGGGTGCCCCCACAGCAAGCTGCTTGCTGTGGGGGCACTCGGCAGGAGGGAGAGGCCAGGAACGCCATCAAGGCTCTGGGCTGCACTGTGCAAAACCACTACACAGAGCAAGTAAATATATAACAAACGAAAAGGAAAAAAACTGAGACTTTAGTATCACTTTAAAGAGGGAGTCTTCCTAAAAAAAAATATTAAAAGCCAGCAGCTACAAATACTGCAGCTGCTGACTTTTAATAAATGGACACTTACCTGTCCCAGGGTCCAGCGATGTCGGGAGCTGAAGCCGAGCAATCCTTCCTCATTGAGGGAATCAGGAAGTGAAGTGTTGCGGCTTCACTTCCCCGTTCCCTAGTGCGCATGCGCGAGTCGCATTGCAATTGTTTCCAGCTATCTCCTGGGACCTGTGTGTTTCCCAGGAGACAGCGGGGGGCTGCGGGAAGGGGCGTGACTCCTGCGGGAGACTATTCCCGGAAGTGGGTGCAGATACCTGTATTATACAGGTATCTGCTCCCCCCCCCGCCCCCCTGAAAGGTGACAATTGTGGCAAAAAAAATATATATATATATATATATATATTTTTTTTTTAGCAGAGATCCTAGGGCAGTGATGGCAAACCTTGGCACCCTGGATATTTTGGAACTACGTTTTCCATGATGCTCATGCACTATATAGTGTAGTTGAGCATCATGGGAAATGTAATTCCAAAACATCTGGGGTGCCAAGGTTCGCCATCACTGCCCTAGGGAATAAAATGGCAGTCGCTGCAAATTTGTACGTCACAAGGTAATTGCGCAGCAATTTTTCAAACACAATTTTTTTGGGGGAGCCAATCAGTGGGAGTGCCGGGGGCCCGCTGAGGAGTCTGGGAAGGGGTACTTAAACAGGTGTGGGTCACGTGTTCGGGGTTCTGGAGTTGTTCGTGAGACCCGTGTGGTCTGGTCTGGTTCCAGGGGCGGGGAAGCCCCCGTGAGCTGTCCCGGTCACAGGGTGTCTGATACCCCGCAGTATGTTCCTGTCAGTGGCCCCTGATAGACCCGTCTGGTCTGGGGTAGGGATCCGTCTGTTACCGAGTTTCGGAACCAGCTGGTCTGAGGTGCTGTAACTGAGGGAGGATTCAAAGTGTCCGGGTGTGCTCTCGGCCTGGAGGGACACCGCAACTCATGGAAGTGACCGGGGAGGACTCTTCGGAGGGGGGCCGGCAAGTGCCATCCTGAGAAGTGCCTGGTTACTGAGTTGAGAAGGACATTGACGAATTCACACTTTTCCAGTACCATTGAGGAAGCGGGAAACATTCCAGGTACAGTGGAAAAAGGTTCCTCCTGTTCACCCTCAGTTGATTGTTCAAGTTTTGAGTCAACGTGCTGACTGCCATGATCTCTGGCTAGAGATCTGTTCAGCCTTGAAGTACCCAGCTGCGAGTGGCTACCCTCTGGGTGGATTTAGAGACTTTGTTAAACCTGCAGTCCAAGGTACCTGAGTTCTTCACCCGTGCCCTCTGTTCCCTAAGAGACTGTGTTGTGAAAGTTCTACTGCAAAATAAACCTTTTTGAAAGGACTTTATCTGTGTCAGTGTAAAAGTCGTTGGGTATCAACCCTGGGAACCCCTAGACGCGTAGGAGCAGGCCAAGAGAAGGTAACCGGTAAGCCCAACAAGTCAAGGCCGCCCTGCAAAAGATGTGGCCGCTACAACACTTTCATGAATGAAAAGAAAACAAAAACACAATATTTACCCCCAGTTTGTTTGTATAATGTGAAAGATGATACGGCAAGTAAATAGATAGTAAATAGATACCTAACATGTCACGCTTTAAAATTGCGCACACTCGTGGAATGCGCCAAATTTTTAAACTTAAAAATGTACATAAGCAATGCTTTAAAAATGTTACCAGTTTAGAGCTACAGAGGGGGTCTAGCACTAGAATTATTGATCTAGCGTTTGTGGCGATACCTCACATGTGTGGTCTGAACACCGTTTACATTTGCGGGCGCGACTTACGTGTGTTTTTTCTTTGCCGCGCGAGCTTGCAGGGATGGGGGCGCTTTAAACATGTTTTTATTATTTATTTTATTGTATTTTGTATCACCGCAATCAGCAGAGTGAGAGCAATAATTCTAGCAAAAGAACTCCTCTGTTACTCTAACCTGGTAACTGTCACATTTTTTTGAAACGTCGCCTATGGAGATTTTTAGGTACCGTATTTTTTCGTCAGTCTACAAGTGTGCGCAATTTCAAAGTGTGACATGTTACATATCTATTTACTCGACGTAAACATCATCTTTCACATTATACAACAAAAATTGTACTAACTTTACTGTTTATTTTTATTTTTTTATTTCATGAAAGTGTCTTTTTTCCCCAAAAAATGTGTTTGAAAGACTGCTGCGCAAATACCGTGTGACAGAAAATATTGCAACAATCACCATTTTATTCCCTAGGGTCTCCTCTCAAAAAAAATAATTATATATATATATATATATATATATATATATATATATAATATATATATATATATATAAAACAGGGCTCGACAAAACCCGGGCGCCAGGTCGCATTGGCGACTAGAATTAGCGACTGGCGCCTGGGGCAGCACAGCTGGGGGTATCCTGTCTCCGTGGACCCCCCCAGCGTGATTGCGTCGGGTCGCGCCGCCGGCGGCCGGTAATTGAGCCCCCGGCTTTGAGGCCTTCTGTGATGCTAGCTATTCCCTTCTGTGATCCTATTCCTTCTGGAATCTGGCGCCATCTTGTGGTGGCCGTTGGAATTACAACCATTAATGCTAATAGATCTCCTTCCATTTACTTAGAAAACCTAAACATTACATACATATATACATACATATATATGTATGTGTGTATATATATATATATATATATATATATATATATATATATATATATATATATACATACACACATACATACATACATACACACACTTTTTTTTTCTTTTTTATTCTAACAAACTAGAGAGTAAAATGGTGGTCGTTGCAATAATGTCTGTCACACCATATTTGCACAGCGTACTTACAAGCGCACTTTTTTTGGGGAAAAAATAATTTATTTAATAAAAAAAAATAAGACAACAGTAAAGTTAGCCCAATTTTTTTTATATTGTGAAAGATAATGTTACGCCGAGTAAATTGATACCCAACATGTCATGCTTCAAAATTGTGCCCGCTCATGGAATGGCGACAAACTTTTACCCTTTAAAATCTCCATAGGCGACGTTTAAAAAATTCTACAGGTTGCACGTTTTGAGTTACAGAGAAGGTCTAGGGCTAGAATTATTGCTCTTACTCTACCGATCGCAGTGATACCTCACATGTGTGGTTTGAACATTGCTTTCATATATGCGTTCGCTTCTGCACGCAAGCTTGGCGGGACAGGGCGCATTTAAATTTTTTTTTTTTTTCTTATTTTTAACTTTTATTTTTATTTTTTTTCACTGTTCTTTTAAAAAAAAAAAATGTGTGTCACTTTTATTCCTATTACAAGGAATGTAAAAATCCTTTGTAATAGAAAAAAGCATGACAGGTCCTCTTATATATGAGATCTGGGGTCAGAGAGACCTCACATCTCATATTTACATTAAAATGCAATTTAAAAAAAAATCGTCATTTGAAAAAAATAAAACAAATAAAATGTCCCTCTAATAGCTATGGACAATGACTTGGAGACAGGTGAGGGGCTGGGGGCGCTATCTTCCCCTCACTCGTCTCCATGTCAGGCCAGGGACAGGTCCAGATCGCCGTCACGGACTTGGCTCCTAACTTTTTTAGCTGGCTCCTAGACTCCAAGCAAATTTGTCAACCCCTGATATAAAATGTTTGGTAATGTCAGAAACCGGCTTAGGCGTGAAAGAGTTAATCCATATTCTTTCACAATTATTGAGATCTCTCATACAAACAGCTCTTTATTATATAGTTCCACGCCCTTGTGCTATGTGTGCTTTGATTCCATCTACACTGAGGTATATGTTTTACTATATGTATTGTTGCAATGTACTTCATATTTTTTACAATTTATCAATGAGGTTATTTAATAATAAGGGTCCTTTCACACGGGGCGGATCAGTTCTGATCCGCCCCGTGGATGTCCGTTTGCTCAGCGGGGATCACTCCGCCGATCCCCGCTGAGCAGGGAGATGACAGGTCTGTCTCCGCACACTGCGCAGGGACAGACCTGTCACAGCGCCGCTCTCCCCTATGGGAGATCGGATGACGACGGACCGCAGTGCCCGTCGTCATCCGATCCGATCCGCAGACGGATGGAAAAATAGCTTTTTCCTCCGTCACACTTTTTCGGATCGGAGCGGGTCGGATGTCAGCGGACATGTCACCGCTGACATCCGACGCTCCATAGAGCTCTATGGAGCACCCGTTCAGGTCCGCCTGAAAAACTGACAGGCGGGCCTGAACGGGACGTTAGTGTGAAAGGGGCCTAAAACCTTTTTGTTGTACTTGATGTATAAATATGTTATATCTTAGCAACTGTCAGTTGCGCTCCTCACTCAAAGTCCCAACTCTCTGTTTTCTCATATAATAGAGATGGAGGCACATGATGGAGGCACATGATGTCATGTACCTCATTTAATGTCCCAAAAAAAACCCTCTCTTTTTTGAAGTGACGTCGTGATGTCACTTTCGGCCTCCAAGGGTCATAGAGCTGGCCGGGGATCAGATGGTCCCAGGCCAGCTCTATGACCCTCAGAGGCCAAAAACATTGTTACTGCAAAAAAAGAGGGGGTTTCTGTACAATGGTACCCAAAAAAGAGAGGGGGTTTTCTGTACTATGGTACAGAGGGGGTTTCTATATATATGTTTATTATTATAATAAAACACATATGAGGGGTATTTATAAATAATTTATAAAGATATATATATATATATATATATATATATATATATATATATATATATATATATATTATTAATTACTTATAAATACCCCTCATATGTGTCTTCTTATAATAGCAAATATTTTTTTTTTTTTTATGTTCTCAACCTAAAATTAAAAGCCATTGGTTCCAGTACTAGAAAATAATTTTTAGACATTGTAAATCAATGAATAAGATTCCATCAGCACAGGAAATAGTCTAATAATAATATATATTTTTAAATGTGTCTTCTTATAATAATTATAATAATTGATTTTTTTTTTTAACCTAATAAATAGATTAAAAAAAGAAACAAAAACATTATCTATTTCCTATAATGATGAGGAAACTGCGGTTGGCGTCCATAGAAAAGTCTTTGCTACGAATACTGTAGGTCCTTGCTGAGTTCTGTATTTTTTCTCTTAATTGAAAGCCATTGGTTCCAGTACTAGAAAATCATTTTTAGACATTGCAAATCAATGAATAATATTCGATCAGCACAGGAAATATTCGAATAATAATATATATATTTTTAAATGTGTCTTCTTATAATAATTGAAAAAACATTAAAATTATTTTTAACCTAATAAATAGATTAAAAGAAGAAACATAAAAACAGTATCTATTTCCTATAATGATGAGGAAACTGCGGTTGGCAACCATAGAGAAGTCTTTGCTATGGATAATCTAGTTCCTCGTTGAGTGCTGTATTTTTTCTCTTAACTGAAAGCTATATATATATATATATATATATATATATATATATATATATATATATATATATATATATATATATATATATATATATTATTTCTAAATACTCCTCATGTGTGTATTATTATAATAATATTACATAATAAAATTATATAAATTAATAAATAAAAAAATAAAATAAAAATTAAATTAAATTATACATATATATATATATATATATATATATATATATATATATATATATATATATATATATATATATATTTATAATATATTTTTTTATTTATTTTTTTATTAATTTATATAATTTTATTATTATTATAAGAAGACACACATGAGGAGTATTCAGAAATGATTTATAAATGTTTGCTGTCATAAGAAGACACACATGAGCACATGAGGAGTATTTAGAAATGTCTGTGTTTGTTATTATAAGAAGACACATATGAGGAATATTTATAAATAATGTATATGTTTATAAATACCCCTCATATGTGTCTTCTTATAATAACAATCTTTTTATTTATTTTTTATTTTTTTCTCAACCTAAAATTTAAAGCCATTGGTTCCAGTATTGAAAATATTTTTTAGACATTGTAAGTGATTGAATAACATTCAATCAGCACAGGAAATCATCTAATAACAATATTATTTTTTTAAAGTGTCTTCTTATAATTAAAAAATATATATTTTTTTATTTTAACCTAATAAATAGATAAAAAAACAATATATATTTCCTTTAACAATGAGGAAACTGTGGTTGGCATCCATAGAGAAGTCTTTGCTATGGATACTGTTCTGTATTTAACCTAAATTGAAATGCATTGGTCATTAAATATTGTTTTCTTAGAAAAAAATAAAAAATAAATCTGTATGATTAGCTGGATTTGCTGAGTCCTCTTATAGTAGGGGGGGAGGGGAATATGACTGGACAGATAACGCTGAAAAAAATCCTCCAATATTTAATTGTATTTCTTTGTCTTTTCAGAGTTTTAAACGCACAATGACTTCATAGAGGATTTCATCTCTATAATTATCCCTTCACCGCGGACTGAAGACTCTCGGGGGGGAGGGGGGGGATTGGGAGAAAATTATATCAATTATTGCTTCCTTCCGACTGTCACACTCATCCGCTCGGCAGCCTGGAGCCTGTATGACCATAATGACGAACCAGGAAAAGTGGGTCAATCTCAGCCCTGCAGAATTCGCTCAACTTCAAAAGTATGCAGAATGTAAGTATCGTTGGCTTCTGAATATTTTAATCTTCACACTTAATTTTCAAGGAGCAGCGGGGGGGGGGGGGAACGATCGGCAAACATCTGCAGAAAGGGAAGTGACACCTCCGGGGGGTAATTCATGGAATTTGTGGCCTTCTATCCTTATCTGGTATTAGAAGAGTTGGTTGCAGAGGACAGAGAGGTCCATCACAACACCCATACTGGGGTTCACCTCCAATGCCGCGTACACGCGACCGGTTTTCCCGTCGGAATAAACTCTGAGGGTTTTTCCGACAGAGTTCCAATGGAATTCCGCTGAAACTGTCTTGCGTACACACGATCACACCAAAGTCTGACCGTCAAGAGCGCGGTGACGTACAACACGTACGACGGGACTAGAAAAAGGAAGTTAAATAGCCAGTAGCCAATAGCTTCCTTCTCGTACTTGCTTCAGAGCATGCGTCGTTTTTGGTTCATCAGAACAGCATACAGACGAGCGGTTTTCCCAATAGGAATCGGTTCCTTAGGAAATATTTAGAACATGTTCTATTTCTAGGTCCGTCAGAATTTTAGAGAAAAAAAAAGTCCGATGAGGCATACACACGATCGGAATATACGATGAGAAGCTCCCGTCTGACCTTTTCTGTCGGACATTCCGCTCATGTGTACGCAGCATTAAGCTCATGTTCAATCTGATTATATGTTGCCTTCCCTAGTTCTTGCACCCCCCCCCCCCCCCCCCCCCCCCAACATGAAGATCAGTGATGGCTGGTGCTCAGTTTTCTTTCGGGGGCGGTCCGCGGCTCCCCCGCGTCTCTTCCCGAATACCGGCGGTTGCATCTCCTCCAGGCCAATCAGGACCCGCAGCCAGACAGGGTCTTAGGACTCAGGAAGCGGGTACTGAGACCCGATCGGCCGGGAGGAGAAACAGGAAGACATAGCGAATATATTAGACATGTGCAGAATGTTTTTTTTTTCGTTTCGATTTGTTATTTACATAAATTAGTTTAGTTAAATTCGTTTCATTTGTTTAACCTCTTGCTTACCGGGCACCTAAATCCCCCTCCTGCCCAGACCAATTTTCATCTTTCAGCGCTGATGTACTTTGAATGACAATTACGCAGTCATGTAACACTGTACCCAAATTACATTTTTATCATTTTTTTCCCACAAATAGAGCTTTCTTTTGGTGGTATTTGATCACCTCTGGGGTTTTTATTTTTTTTGTTAAAATTATTTACAAAGACCGAATTAAAAATAAAAAAAAATTATATTTTGTTATAAAATTTTGCAAACAGGTAATTTTTCTCCTTCATTTATGTGCGCTTATGAGGTGGCACTGATGTGCACTGATAGGTGGCAGCGATGGGCACAGATGGGTGGCAATAATGGGCACTGATCGGTTACACTGATAGGCAGCACTGCTAGGTGGCACTGATTTGCACTGGTGGACATTGATAAGTGGCACTTGTGGGCATTGATAGGTGGCACACATGGGCATTGATAGGTGGCACTGGTGGGCAATGTGAGCACTGGCAGGTGGCAATGGCAGGTGGCACTGGCAGGGGGTAGTGGTGGGCACAGGTGAGGCATAATTGCCTCTTCGGGACCAATGTCCCTTGCAGATAAGCCGGTGATCGGCTTTTTTTTCTCAAGCTTTTGTTTACATCATGTGATCAGCTGTCAGCCGGGAGCGGCCCCTTACTCGGGTCTGTGATCACCCGAGTCTCAGTAACACGGTGATCACAGGGCGTGCGCAGGGAGCGTGCAAAGGGGAGGCCGTCATCCCGGAGATTGAGGTCCACGCTGTGGCCATCATTCGGCTATAGCACAGACGGCAAGTGGTCAATTTGTTTTTGGAATTTGCTTTGTTTATTCGTTTTCAAAATCAATTAAAATTTTTCGAATTCGGAACGATTTGAAACGTTTTCGAATAGTTTTCCAAATACGCATAGTTTTCAAATTCGAAAAATTTTCAATTTCAAAAACGTTTTTAAATTTGAATAGTTTTTTAAATCGAATGGTTTTCCAATTTCCAAAGAGAATAAAATAGAATAGAAAATAAAGGAATAGAAAAGAAAAACAAATACTTTTTTTTTCTATTCTATTCATTTATTTTCTATTCTCTTTTATTCTCTTTGGAAATTGGAAAACTTTTTGAATTCGATAAGTTTTTGAATTTGGAAACATTTTGAAATTGAAAATATTTAGCATTCAAAAACTATTCGAAATTGATTCAAAAACTTTTCGAATCGTTCCGAATGCGAAAAATTTGAATCAAGTCGAAAACGAATGAACAAAACTAAAACAAATAAACCAAACGAAAACAAATTTAATGAATGGAACTAATTTAACTAAACAAATTTATGTAAATAACAGATCAAAATGAAACAGTTTTTTTCAAAAAGTTTTTGAATTCGAAAAGTTTTCAAATTTGAATTTGGAAACTATTCAAATTCGAAAAGTATTTAAAAACAATTCCGTCCAAATCTTTTTTTTCGTTATTTTGTTACATTTGATTGTTTTAAATTTGGTACAATTCTAATTCAGAAATTCGGATATATCTGAATTTCCAGAAAATTAAAACTCTTCTGAATTTTAATTAGGAACGAAACGAACTGCACAGGTCTAGTAAATATTAATTTTCTAATGTCACACAACAGGCTGACTCTGGGCGCAATACTCTGCGCCCCGGGCCCACCCTTTTTTTAAGCCAATTAGAGCCTCAGGCTCTTATCACGTGCTTTGAAAAAAAAGAAAAAAACATTGGAATCCATACATCCGGCACCCTTCCTGTAGATTAGGGGCTGGATACATGGATTGGGGGGGGCAGCGCCCCTGCACCCTGCATGAGCGGCCGCCACTGCTTTCCATATTAATTTAGATTCAATGGGCCTCTGACTGTGCTTCGTGGTGTTTATCCCCTTCCCAGCCAGTGCCAGTAGTACAGTGACAGTGCATATTTTTTAGCACGGATCACTGTATTAGTGTCACTGGTTCCTAAAAAAGTGTCAAACGTGTCTGTTAGTGTCCAATTGTCCGCTGGAATATCGCAGCCCCACTATAAGTTGCTGATCGCCACCATTGCTAGTAAAAAAATAAAAATAAATACTCCATAGTTTGTAGATGCGATAACATTTGCGCAAACCAATTAATATACACTTATTTGGATTTTTTTTACCAAAAATATGTATCAGAATACATATTGGCCTAAATAGATGAAGAAATTAGATTTTTTTTTTTTTTAAGTTTTATTTTTTTTATTGGATATGTTTTATAACAGAAAGTAAAAAGTATTGTTTTGTTTTGTTTTTAAAATTGTCTTTTTTTTTTTTTTTAAAGCCCCAACAATAAAAAAAAAAAAAATGCAGAGGTGATCAAATACCACCAAAAGAAAGCTCTATTTATGGAAAAAAAGGACACATTTTTGTTGGGGTACAGAGTTGCATGACTGCGCAATTGTCAGTTAAAGTAACGCAGTGCTGTATCACAAAAAAAACGGCCTGGACATGAAGGGAGGTAAATCTTCCGGAGGTCAAGTGGTTAAAACAAGTATTTTCCTATGTACTGTACTGCACTTAGTTGGCGTCCTCTGCTGTTTCCTTTATATATTGCAGAGATGAGGATTCTCTTTGCTGAGCTGCCACAGATATCTTGAGATCTACGGACTTTTTTTAGTTTAACCACTTGACCTCCCGAAGATTTACCCCCCATGACCAGATCATTTGTTGCGATACAGCACTGCGTTACTTTAACTGACAATTGCACAGTTGCACGACGCTGTACCCAAATTCAATTTAAGTAACTTTTTTTTCCATAAATAGAGCTTTCTTTTGGTGGTGTTTGATCACCTTTGCGTTTTTTTTTGTTTTTTTTTGCACTAAAAAGGAGCAGCGGATGATGCTTGAATAAAGATGGCTCCGTCCTTCTGGACAGAAAAACATATGAAGGCATTATCAGGGATGTATTGTGATCTCTGTTAGAGGAACAATTCATTCTGATTGGCTGCTGCATTTTGGAAGTTCTCCTTGGCTACATCCTTGCACACACATGCACTATATTACCAAAAGTATCGGGACGCCTGCCTTTACACGCACATGAACTTTAACCACTTAAGGACCAAGCCTCTTTCTGATATTTGTTGTTTAGAAGTTAAAAACTGTTTTTTTGTTTTTTTCCTAGAAAATTACATAGAACCCCCAAACATTCAAAAAAAAAATTCTAACACCCTAGAGAATAAAATGGCGGTCGTTGCAAAACTTTCTGTCACACCGTATTTGCGTAGCGGTCTTACATGTGCACTTTTTTGGAAAAAAATACACTTTTTTGAATAAAAAAATAAGACAACAGTAAAATTAGCCCATTTTTTTATATTGTGAAGGATAATGTTACGCAGAGTGAATTGATACCCAACATGTCACACTTCAAAATTGCGCCTGCTCATGAAATGGGGACAAACTTTTACTGTTAAAAACCTCTATAGGTGACGTTTAAAAAATTCTACAGGTTGCATGTTTAGATTTACCTTTTATTTTTTATTTTTACACTGTTTAAAAAAAAAAAAAAAAAAAATGTTGTCACTTTTATTCCTATTACAAGGAATGTAAACATCCCTTGTAATAGAAAAAAGCATGACAGGTCCTCTTAAATATGAGATCTGGGGGTCAAAAAGACCTCAGATCTCATATGTACACTAAAATGCAATAAAAAAATAAATAAATACATTTCATAAAAAAGAAAAAAAAATATTAAATGTCATTTAAAAAAAAGTAAAAAATGTTGCTTTAAGAGCTTTGGGCGGAAGTGAGGCCGCGTACACACGGGCGGACTGTTCGCCCAACTTTGTCCGCTGAACAGTGTTTGGGCGGACAGTCCGCTCGTGTGTGGGCTTTCAGCGGACAGTTTCAGCGGACAGTTTGACGGACAAGGTTTTTCGGAATTTCCGAAAAACTGTCCGCTGAAACCTTGTTTCAGCGAACAGTCCGCTCGTGTGTAGGCTTGTTCGTCAAACAAAGTTGCGCGCATGCTCAGAAAGGATTTTCACGCCGAAAGCTATAATGCAGTGTATAGGACGTCGTATTTTTCGTCCCGTCGTACGTGCCGTTCACGTCATCGCGCACGGTTTCAGCAAACTGTTCGTTCGTCGTGTGTGGCCATGTCCGTCCATGCTAATTTTGAGCGGACTGTTTGCCGAAACTGTTGGACGGACAAAGTTGGGCGAACAGTCCGCCCGTGTGTACGCGGCCTGACATTTTGACGTCGCTTCTGCCCTGCAATGGTTTGGAGATGGGTGATCTTCCCCTCACTCATCTCCATACCAAGCCAGGGAGAGGACCCGACCACCTGCCGACGGCTCCGGTAAGCAGCGGAGGGCACCGGAGAGAGGCGCCGGGGTTATGGCAGTAACTGCTGCCATAACAAAGATATCCCTCTTCAAACTGCCAACATATACAGTATCGGCGTGAGCTGCTCTGGAAGTGGTTAGTGGCATCCCAGTCTTAGTCCATAGGGTTCAATATTGAGTTGGCCCACCCTTTGCAGCCATAACAGCTTCAACTCTTCTGGGAAGGATGTCCACAAGGGGGGACACTTTTGGCGCGATTTTGGGACCATTCACATTTATTCAGCAATCAGTGCAATTAAAAATGCATTGATTACTGTGTAAATGTGACTGAATGCTGCCTCTGCAGCTAAAGGAGGAATGAGTGGGATGGTAGTAAAACCGCGGGCTCAACTGCAGAGTTTTACCGCCCCCCAACCACTAGCATGAATGGGGCCCTTAAGTGAAAAAGCGCCTAGCATTTTATACCAATTTACATGAGTGGGCTGCAGGTTTGTTAGATAAAGACGTCTTTCGAAGCTCCTTTCCTTTTAATTGCGGCAAATTGAAATACAGCGTGTTCTAATTGAGCACATAATTAATTAAATACGGAGTGTAAAGTACATTTCCTTTCAGAACGAAATGAGGCTGACAGAGGAAGGCAGATACAAATCATCGCTGACCTTCCAGCCAAAGCCAATACATTTTGTTCTAGAGCAAATTACAGGGGTATTAACAGGAGGGTACATTTAAAAATTCATTACACAAAAATGACATTAATTCACCTTTAACCTTAAAGTGTAACTCTATTATTGTTGAGAAAAACACAATCCCCTCTGGGTGATCGATGTACATTGCAGGGATTTTAACAAACTTTGTAACAGATTCCTACCTTTAGTTTCTGTGAAGAAATAGCTGCTTGTTTCACCATGTCCTTTGCAGAATGATTCAGGATGAGAAGGTCTGGTTCATTGTAATCACCTGGTGCACTCTCAGTGGTCTAATGAGAAAAGTTGCAGAAGTATTTAACCCTTAAGGAATATCTCACCAAAAACAAAACTTCCTATTGTAGGAGATGCCCAAAATCGGACTTCTTAGTGTAGACTTCTGGGAAAATCATTGAGCCAATTACACAGACAGGAAATTATATTTATGAAGAGGGGGGGGGGGGGGTGTATAGAACACCTCAAGGTTGCCATATTGTGTTGAATTTTACAGAAAATGACAGCTGCTGCAGATTGAAAAGTAAAAATAATTTTTTATTACTATTAACCACCGTTTCAAAAGTGTCATATCTGTCCGCGGCAATGTCGCAGTCCCGATAAAAATCGCTGATCACCGCCATTACTAGAAAAAAAAAAATGCCATAAATATATCCCCTATTTTACAGACGCTATAACTTTTGCGCAAACCAATCAATATACGCTTATTGCGATTTTAATTTTTTTTACCAAAAATATGTAGAAGGATACATATCGGCATAAACTGATGAAGACATTTGTTTTGTATAAAAGAAAATTTGGGATATTTATTATAGCAAAAAGTAACAAATATTTGTGTCTTTCCTATGCTAGTAAAAAAATAATATATATATATATATATATATATATATATATATATATATATATATATATATATTTATATTATTAATTTTTTTTTTTTTTTTTTTTTTTATTGTCGTTCTACTTTTGTTTTATAGTGGAAAAAATAAAACAGCAGAAGTGTTCAAATACCACGAAAAAAAAGCTCTATTTGTGGGAAAAAAAGGACATAAATTTTGTTTGGGTGCAATGTCGCACGACCGCGCAATTGTCAGCTGAAGCGACGCAGTGCCGTATCGCAAAAAAAAATGGCCTGGTCATTAAGGGGGCAAATCCTTCCGGTCCTTAAGTGGTTAACTGACAATTGCGCGGTTATGCAATGTTGTACACAAATGAAATGTATGTCCTTTCCCACAAATAGAGCTTTCTTTTGGTAGTATTTGCATTTTTATAAATAAATAAATAAAAATAAAAATCTATTTTAAAAAATATATATATATTTTTTACTTTCTACTATAAAACATATCCAATATATATATATATATTTTAAAAATCACATTTCTTTATAAATTTAAGCCAATATGTATTCTGCTACATATTTTTGGTAAAAAAAAATCCCAATAAGCGTATATTGATTGGTTTGTGCAAAAGTTATAATGGTTATTACAAACAATGTGATATTTTTATGGCATTTTCATTAATTTTTTTATTTTTTACTAGTATTTGCAGCGATCAGCGATTTTTAGCAGGACTGCAACATTGCGGGGGATAAATCGGACACCTAACTGACACTTTTTTGGGAACCAGCGATATTATTATAGTGAACAGTGGTAAAAATATACACTGTCACTGTACTAACGACACTGGCAGGGAAGGGGTTAACACCAGGGGCGATCAAAGTTCAGTGTGTCGCTAGGGGGTGCTTGCTAACTGTGTGGGGGATGGACTGACTGGCGGAAAACAGAGATCCATGTTTTTGCTTAGCAGGAACAGAAGATCTCAGTGTACTTCCCTGTCAGAACGGGGGATCTGCCTTGTTTACATAGGCAGATCACAGTTTTGCCTCTGTGGAGTGGATCCGCTGATTGGCTCCCCCTCTTGCCCATCAGCGCCCCCCCCCCCCCCCCCCCCCCCCCCCGCTGTCTATGGCCTGAGATGACGTACAGGTACGTCATTTTGCAAAATCGAGCCAACCTGCTGCAGTATCTGGTCAACCACTTGACCTCTGGAAGATTTACCCCACTTCATGACCAGGTCATTTTGTGTGATACGGCACTGCATTACTTACACTGACAGTTGCGCAGTTATGCAACATTGTACACAAATGAAATTTATGTCCTTTCCCACAAATGAATCTTTCCTTTGGTGGTATTTGCATTTTTATTTATTGCTCTATATAAAAAAGGCTGACAATTTTGAGAAGGAAAAAAAATGTTTTTACTTTCTACTATTAAAACAATATACAATAATAAAAAATAATAAAAATCAAATTTCTTTATAAATTTAGGCCAGTATGTATTCTGCTATATGTTTTTGTTAAAAAAAAAATCCCAATAAGCGTATATTGATTGGTTTGTGCAAAAGTTATAGCGTTTACAAAGTATGGGGTATATACTGGTAATGCTGGCGATCAGTGACTTATAGCGGGACTGCGATATTACAGCGGACAGTTGGACACTAACTGACACTTTTGACACTTTGCGGAAACCAGTGACACTAATACATTGATCAGTACTAAAAAATATATACTGTCACTGTACTAATGACACTGGCTGGGAAGGGGTTAAACATCTAAGGCTATCAAAGGGTTAAATGTGTGCCTAGCCAGTGTTTGCGTGTACTGTGTGTTCTGCCTTTACTAGAGGAAGGAGGGATTTTATTCACAAAATCCACACAAAATCCATCCCTCCCCCCCCCTATCAAAATGGGGGTGCATATCTATCAGAATGACAATCGGCGGGTGGCGGCGGACATCCAGTGCCCGGCCCCTGCAAATTGGCTTTTGCTGTGAATAATCACAGCAGAAGTGGCCCACCGGCGGTGCATTTAATCTCTGTGATTGGTCACAGCTAATCACATGGTACAGATGGGCTGTGATTGGCCCTGTCTGTACCATGTGATCACTGTGACCAATCACAGAGATTAACACAATAAACGGCATAAATGGAAGCCTTTCATTGTGAACAATTCTCATGTGATCTGCTGTGATTGGTCACAGCGATCACATGGTACCAACAGTGGGCCAGTACACAGATCCATTATCTGCTGTGTCCACGGGACACAGCGGGCGACAGATTGCGCGGCAGCGGCGTGGCAATCGGGGTACACACAGCACAATCTGGGGAAGACATCATTTGAAATCCACCTGGATCTAGAGCGATTGTCATCAACCCGCCTGGTTGTCATTTGACTATAGGCCAGGCAGGATTGCTCTAGATCCAGGTGGACCTCATATGATATCTTCCCCGGATTGCGCTGCAGAGCTATCTGTCGCCGGGTGTGTCCCCGGAACACAGCGGGTGACAAATCTGTGTACTGGCCCACTGCTGGTACCATGTGATCACTGTGACCAATCACAGCAGATCACATGACAATTGTTCATGCCGTTTATTATGTACTATTGTGTTATCTCTGTGATGGGTCACAGTGATCACATGGTACAGACAGGGCCAATCACAGCCCATCTGTCCCATGTGATTAGCTGTGGCCAATCACAGATAGTCACAATAGCAAACACTTATTGAATACATTTCATTCACTAAAAATTGTTATAAGCAATCAAAGTGTGCAACAAAAAAAAAAAAAAACCCTGATCATCTCCCTAGAGTAGTACAGTGTTACTATGGTAACAGTGTATGGCACTAGTCACTGTATGCAACAAAAAAATTTAAAAATATGTAAGAAAAGAAAAATAAAATGTAATAAAAAGAAAAAATATATAAAAAAAAATTTAAAAAAATATATTGTTTTTTTTTTACATTCTTATATGGTGACACTGTGCTGCACTTCATTTTCCCAAAAATTGTGTGAAAAAAAAATAAAAAACTTACCATGCCTCTTACTAAATACCTTGGACTGTCTACTTTTCAAAAAAAGGGGTAATTTGGGGGATATTTGCACTGTCCTGCTGGCGTTTTAGGACTGTCGGTATATCAGGATTGATCGATTTTCAGATATATACTGTATCATAGTTTGTGGATTCTATAACTTTCCTACAGACTAAATAATAAACACTGATTTGGATTATTTTCACCAAAGAAATGTAGCAGAATACATTTTATCCTTTATCCTAAATTCATGAATTAAGATTATTTTTTTGCAAAATTTTTATAACAGAAACACAGCGTGCTTTAAAAAAAAAAAAATTTTGGACTTTTTTTGTTTAGCAAAAAATAAAAAGCCCCAGAGATGATTAAAGCGGAGGTCCACCCTAAAGTGGACCTTCCGGTCATTGGAATCCTCCCCCCCTCCGGCGCCACAATTGGCACCTTTCAAGGGGGAGGGGGGTGCAGGTACCTGTACAGTACAGGTATCTGCACCAACTTCCGGGATAGCTCTCTGCGGAAAGGGGCGTAGATTACGCCCCTTTCCGAAAGTCCCCCGCTGCTTGCTGGGAAACACACAGCTCCCAGAGACAGCGGGTCCATCCTTATTGCGCAGCGCGACTCGCGCATGCGCAGTAGGGAACCGGGAAATGAAGACGAAAGGCTCCACTTCCTGATTCCCATACCCAAGATGGCGGCGGCAGGACCCGAGAGACGATCGAGAGATCGGCTTCGGGTGCTGACATCGCGGGCGCGCTGGACAGGTAAGTGTCACTATTTTAAAAGTCAGCAGCTGCAGTATTTGTAGCTGCTGGCTTTAAAAAAAAAAAAAAAAAAACGCGGAGTCCCGGCGGACTCCCGCTTTAAATACCATCAAAAGAAAGCTCTGTGTGAGAAAACATATAAAAATATAAATTGGGTACAGTGTTGTATGACCGCGCAATTGTTATTCAAAGTGCGACAGCGCTGAAAGCTGAAAATTGTCCTGGGCAGGGAGGGGGTGAAAGTGCCCTGTATGGAAAAAGTCTAAAATATTTTACAATTGAAATGCTACTTATCAATAGAAAACCTGAGAATGCGATGATACACCCAACCATCTTGATGAAATTAACTGCACATCAAAGCCCCCCCCTTCACTGACCCCCCTTCACTTCAGAAACCTCCGATCATACCAGAGTTCCCCCCCCATTACATCAGAATCCCTTCATATAGGGGGCTCTTGCCACACTAGAGCCCCCTTATCAGTCCAGACCCCCCCGCGGTACATGAAAGCCCCCCGATCGCATCAGAGTTCCATCATCACAATGAAGCCCGTATCATAGAGTCCTCTCATCATAACAGAGTCCTCCCATCACAGAGCCCCCCAATCACACAGTCCCCAATTCACATCAAATTCCCCCCCCCCCCCCACGACAGTTCCAACCAGAGCCCCTATATCACAGAGCCCTCTCATCACACAGTCACCCTCTATCACAGAACCCCTCAATCACACAGTCCTCCCATCACAGAAGTCCCCCCTTAACATTAGAGTCCCCCCACCAATAACACAGCCCTACATTACAGAGCCCCTCACCCACAGAGCACCACCATTACACACTTCCTTTTATCATAGAACCTCACCCCAAAAAAAGTCCTACCATCACAGAGCCCCCCAAACACACAAACTTCCCTATCACAGAACATCCAGGTACATGGTACCCCTAACTTGCGTGTTTTGCGGCCGGCGGTCAAAACTTTCCTATCCTGAACAGGATTCTCTCGCGCTCAGGATAGGGCGGTTAGAGGAGGTTGAGGTTGAACCTCCTCTAACCGTAGCAGCTCCTCAACGATCCTAAAAGCCTATGTGTATATGGACACTTATGCCGCGTACACACGATCGGACATTCCGACAACAAAATCCATTGGATTTTTTCCGACAGATTTTGGCCCAAGCTTGTCTTGCATACACACAGTGGCACAAAGCTGTCGGAAAATCCGATCGTTCAGAAAGAGGTGACATAGAACACGTACGACAGGACTATAAAGAGGCCAGTAGCCAATAGCTTTATTTATTCTGAGCATGCGCGGCACTTTGTCCATCGGAATTGTCTACACACGATCGGAATTTAGATGATCAGATTTTGTTGTCGGAAAATTTTAGATCCTGCTCTCAAACTTTGTGTGTCGGAAATTCTGACGGAAAAAATGTCCGATGGAGCCCACACACACGATCGGATTTTCCGACAACACGATCCGATCGCACATTTTCCCGTCGGAAAGTCCGACCGTGTGTACAGGGCATTATGCCGCGTACACACGATCAGACATTCTGACAACAAAATTCCATGTTTTTTTTTCGGATGTATGTGGGTTCAAAATTGTCTTGCATACACATGGTCGCACAAAGTTGGTCGGAAATTCCAAATGTCAAGAACGCGGTGACGCACGACGCTTACGACGAGCCGAGAAAAATTAAGTTCAATAGCCAGTGCTGCTCTTTTGCATTGATTCCGAGCATGCGTGGCACTTTGTGCGTCGGAATTGTGTACACGCGATCGGAATTTACGAGAACGGGTTTTGTAGTCGGAAAAATTTGAGAACCAGATCTCAAATTTTGTGTGACGGAAATTCCAATGGAAAATGTCAGATGGAGCCTACGCATGGTTGGAAATTCCAACAACAAGCTCCGATCGCACATTTGCCATCGGAAAGTCCGACCGTGTGTACGGGGCAATAGGCTTTCATGAAGTTGCGTTTTAATTTTACAGCGATTTTGTGCATTTTGCGGCCAGCGGTCAAAACGGTCCTATCCTGAACGAGATTCTTCCGCGCTCAGGAGAGGGCGGTTAGAGGCGGTTGAACCTCCTCTAACCGTAGCAGCTCCTAAACAATCCTAAAAGCCTATGTGTACATGGACACTTATGGCGCGTACACACGATCGGACATTCAGACAACAAAATCCCGTGGATTTTTTCCGACGATGTGTACACGGACATGGAATTGAGTTTAAGAGCTTTAGCAAAGAAAATGCCAAAGGCTTCAAAACTAAATTTGTAGTGTACGTGAAGCCTTAGGTGTTTCGTTTTTGGACACCACTGCGTATGCAAAAAAAAAAAAAAATGCAAAAAGGTCACCAGAAGTTGCAGTGTCCAATCAGCCAACTGGAACCTCGATGACACAAACGGAGTCCAGGAGGGGACAATTCTCTCTATAAAGTCCACTGCAGCTGTACAATGGCACAGTGCCACCTACTGGTTGGAGGAAAACCTGCACCTGCCTACATGTTCCTTATGGCACAGATGTCCTTCTCTGCTCTCCCCAGTGTACAGACGAAGGTCACCAGATGACATTCATAGGACTTTATCTGCATTCATCATTCTCTGTTTTTCTCCAAGGAAACAAGCACGATTGAAAAAAAACAAAAAAAAAAAACACATTATAGATTATGCAATTTGTTCTGAGCCATTATCAAACAATCACATCTGCTTAAAGAAGGAGAAATGACACCCACATCAATAGAATATCTGCTTCTCATGTGCCTGACACAACTCATAGGAGGGTTATGCGTCTCTTCTATTCTGCCGAGCAATCTACCAATCGCCATAGCAACTGGAATTTGCAAAAGATTGAATAGTTATCAAAAGACATTAAACACGGCAAACTTTCCTTAAAGTGCACCTGCCACCTCGTATCAGAAGGCGTAAGGGCTTTTCGGTATATCGCCTTTTCTAGCGCCAAATACCCAACACTGGTTATTCTCGACTCACAGTGTGCATTAGAAGCTACAGCAAGTTAGGTACAAGAGGAACACAAAGAGGGCTAAGTGTAGCATCAATGGGTTTATTACAATTAAATGGAAGCCGCCCAACCAGAAGAGCAGCTCGTGACAGCAAACAGCGTGTTGTTAGTGAGGAAACCAAGTCCAATGTTCCAGGAGGTGAGGAGAGCCAGTGTGGGACACAAGGCAGGATGCAATGCCACAGTTGGGGCGGGGCTGGTTGCTATGGTAACGCGTTTCGGAAATCCTATTGGCTCCTTTCTCAAGCCCTTGATCATCGAGCTCTTTCCTCCTTAGGACACTCCCCCTCATCAATATGATAACAACTTGTTCTTTTAATCAAACCTTATGCCGCGTACATGCGGCCGCATTTTTCGATGGACTGGGTCAGACGGTCTTCCCGACGGACTTTCGGCAGAGGTCCGACGGACTTTCTTAACGAACGGACTTGACCACACATGAACGGACTAAGTCCATTCGAAAGTCCGTTCGTAATGACGTAAACGGGACTAAAAAAGGAAGTTCAATAGCCAGTAGCCAATCCCTGCCCTTGCGTCCTATCTGGTCCATACAGACAAACGGTTTTCCCGATTTTTAGTCCATCGGACTTGAGTCCGTCGGATAGATTTGAAACATGTTTTATTTGTAGGTCCGTTGGACTTTTGGGAAAAAAAAGTCCTCTGGAGCCCAGACACGATCAAATTGTCCAACGGATTCCGGTCCGCCGGAAAGTCCGATCGTGTGTACGGGGCATTATTTTAAAGGTCTTTGTGCTTCTCTATGAAACACAGGTGTCCTAACAAAATAGGCAACTCAGCAGAAAATCAAACCACGTTACTTCCCCTTTCTTTAAACCAATAGTAATTGCTGATTTGGAGGAATTGGTGTTTGGACACAACACCGGCTACTGAATACAGTCCGGTACAGGAAGATTTAGCTGTTTTCACAGCACAGCAGCTAACAAGGACAACGTTGTTGTCGCCTTGGAGGCAGCCATTTTCTTGATTAGTTCCAGATCAGAGATCTCTGCTCATAATATCGTGCACTGGACTCTATTTGGTTGTCGGTGTTGTGTCCAAACACCAATTTATGAACATAAACAGCAATTCGGCAAAATCTGCAATTCATGAGGGTTTAAAGAAAATGGAAATGATGAGGGTTGCTCATTCTGCCAATTTCGACATTTTGTCAGAACACCACCACCATGTTTCACGGTGGGGATGGTGTGTTCAGGGTGATGTGCAGTGTTATGCCGTGTACACACGACTGGACTTTCCAGCAGACTAGGTACGACGGTATTCGCGACTGACTTTTCAGCGTAGTTCCGATGGATTTCCAAACTAATGGACTTGGCCACACACGAATGGAGTAAGTCCATTTGAAAGTCCGTTAGTTTTGAATGTGATGACTTAAGATGGGACTAAAAAAGGAAGTTCAATAGCCAGTAGCCAATAGCTGCCCTTGCGTAGTATTTGGTCCGTCGTACCAGCATACAGACGAATGGTTTTCCCAATAGGAATTGAGTCCGTCGGACAGATTTGAAACACTTTCCTCCACATGTTTGCTGTGTCCCACACATGGTTTCTCACAAACTGCAAACGGGACTTCTTATGGCTTTCTGTCAACACTGTCTTTTTTTCTTGCCGCTCTTCCATAAGGGCCGCTTCACACTATTGCGATGCGAGAACCCAGCGAATCAACTCCCGCATCGTACCCGGCACGCACGGCAGTTCACACTGCCATATGTAAACTGCTGGGTAGTGTCATTATATGTTAACGACACCCCCATTTCAGCTCACATATCTCGCTCTGCGAACTGACAGATCGGACATGAATCGGATCGCATATGTGTGAACACACATGTGATCCGATTCTGGTCCGACCTGAAAAAAGGGTCCTGTGCGTGTTTGCACCGAATGTGGTGCGATATCAGCCATACTATCTGTATGGCTGACAGCACCCGCACAGACATCGCATGAAATGTGAACAGCAGTGGGCTGCACATTACATGCAATGTCTGACATCACAATAGTGTGAACCGGGGCTAAAGGCCAGATTTGTGGAGTGCACAATAGCTGTCCTGTGGACAGATTCTCCCACCTGAGCTGTGGATCTCTTGGTAGGTTTGCAGTTGAGCCATACTCTTTCCATTTTCGGATGATGGTGTGAACAGTGCTCCGTGAGATGTTCAAAGCTTGGGATATTTTTTTTTATAACTTACCCTGCTTTATACCACTCCACAACTTTATCCCTGACCTGTCTGGTGTGCTCCTTGGCCTTCATGATGCTGTTTGTTCACTAAGGTTCTCTAACAAACCTCTGAGGGCTTCACAGAACAGCTGTATTTACAATGAGATTACATTACACACAGGTGGACTCTAATTAGGTGACTTCTGAAGGCAATTCGTTCCACTAGATTTTAGTTAGGGGTATCAGAGTAAATGGGGCTGAATACAAATGCACGCCACACTTTTCAGATATTTATTTGTAAAACATTTTGAAAGCCATTTATCATTTTCCTTCCACTTCACAATTATGTGCACCTTTGTGTTGGTCTATCACAAAAAATCCCAATAAAATACATTTATGTTTTTGGTTGTAACATGACAAAAAGTGGAAAATTTCAAGGGGTGTGAATACTTTTTCAAGGCACTGTATATATGTATGTGTATATATATACATATATATATATATATATATATATATATATATATATATATATATATATATATAATTTTTTTTATAATTTTTTACACGAAAGTAGACTTACCTATTAAGCCCCAGAAGGTTTTATCCCCTTCCTGACCAGGCCATTTTTTGCGGTATGGCACTGCATTACTTTACTTCACAATTGCGCAGTTGTGTGACGCTGTACCAAAAATTGATGTAAAAAAAAATAGAGCTTTCTTTTGGTGGTATTTAATCACCTCTGCAGTTTTTATTTCTTGCGCTATAAACAAAAAAAGATCGACAATTTTGAAAAAAACAAAACAATATTTTTTACTTTCTGCTGTAAATCACATCCAATAAAAAAATGTAAAAAATATAATTTCTTCATCAATTTAGGCTAATATGTATTATCCTGCTACATGTTTTTGGTAAAATATAAATAAAAAAATAATCTCAGTGAGCGTTTAGAAACTATGGGATATTTTTATGCCTTTTTTATTTTTTAATTATTATTTTTATTAGTAATGGCAACGATCAGCGTTTTTTTAGCGGAACCCCGACATTGCGGAGGACAAATCTGACACTAATTGACACTTTTTGGGGACCAGTGACACCAATACAGTGATCTGGGCTAAAAAAGTATGCACTGTCACTGTACTAATGACTAGGGGTGCAACAGATCAAAAAACTCACGGATCGGATCGTTCCTCGGATCAGAGTCACGGATCAGATCATTTTTCGGATCAGCAAATAATTGAATTTGCAAAACTGTGAAAATTCCACCACCATATAGTCCCCACTGTAATATACATCTCCCCCACTGTAATATCCACGTCATCTCCCCCAATGTAATATTGGCCGAGCATGGCTGGGTATTGCCAAGTATGGCTGGGTATTGCCAAGTATGGCTGAGTATTGGCAGGGTATGGCAGAGTATTGGCAGGGTATGGCAGAGTATTGGCAGGGTATTGGCGGGGTATGTCAGAGTATTGGCAGGGTATTGGCAGGATATTGGCAGAGTATTGGCGGGGTATGGCAGAGTATTGGCGGGGTATGGCAGAGTATTGGCGGGGTATGGCAGAGTATTGGCGGGGTATGGCAGAGTACTGGCGGGGTATGGCAGAGTATTGGCAGGGTATGGCAGAGTATTGGCGGGGTATGGCAGAGTATTGGCGGGGTATGGCAGAGTACTGGCGGGGTATTGCAGAGTATTGGCAGGGTATGGAGGGATGGCTGTGACTGCACTTGTCACAGAGCAGTGCTGTGGGCTCTACAGATGCAGCCCACAGCGCTGCTGCCATCCAATCTCTCCCCTCCACTGTACAGAGGAACCGGCCTCATCATGATGCCGGTTTGTTTACAAGTGATCACTCCATCATTTGACGGAGCGATCACATTGTAAATGCCGACAGGTGCACCAAGATGGCCGCCGCTTCGGAACTAGGCCGAAGCCACGGCCTTTCCTAAGGCCGAGACCGCGGAGCGTTCGGCGGATCGCGGCATGTGCCGATCCGAACGGGGCGACCCTTTTGGATCACGGATCGGTGACGATCCGTTGCACCCCTACTAATGACACTGGCAGGGAAGGGGTTAACATCTGGGGCGATCAAATGATTAAATGTGTTCCCTGGGAGTGTTTTCTTACCGTGTGGGGGATGTGCTAAACTGAAGAAAGACAGAGATCCGTGTCCCTGCTTGTCAGAAACAAAAGATCTCTGTCTTTCTTACTAGCAGACTGCCGCTCTGCCTTTCTCTGAACGATCGCTGGGTTACTGGCGGACATTGGGTCCATCAGAACCGCTGGTTGGCTCTCGTTGTGTCCAATCACAGCAGGTGCAGGGCTCCAGCGGCACGTGTGCGCGCCCGGGAGCCGAAAAGAGGAATCACGTACAGGTACGGGATTTGCGCTAAAGGGCCACCCTGCTGCAGTATACAGTATGTACTTGGGGCGCTCCTTAAAACTCTGCCAATCATATCCTGTTACAGAGCCCCACCCTTTCCCATATAGTCCACACCCCTTTTCCTGCCTTGGCAGACCCAGTCTCAGTAAGCTGCACCAAGTATAAGGTCTCATACACACTGGAAGTTTTGCTATCTCTCCTAGATACCTTTCCTTCTGGCAGCAGTGTTTTGTCAGAAAAAAAAAAAACTCTTGACGCTTGTAAACGCTTGTAAAGCATTTAGGCACGTCAAGTGTTCATTTCATTGGCCGGAATAATAATTTATTCTGGCCATTAACCACTAAAGGACCGATTCTCTTTTTTGACACTTGTTGTTTGCAAGTTAAAATCAGGTTTACTTGCTAGAAAATTATTTAGAACCCCAAACATATAATTTTTTTGTTTCCAGACACCCTAAAGAATAAAATGGCGGTCGTTGCAATACTTTATGTCACACCGTATTTGCTCAGCGGTCTAATCAACGCATTTTTTTTTGGTAAAAAAATTACACTTTTTTGACTTAAGAAATAAAACAAGAGTAAAGTTAGCCCAATTTTTTCAGTTGTGAAAGATGATATTACGCTGAGTAAATTCATAACTCAACATGTCACGCTTTAAAATTGCACCCGCTAGTGGAATGGTGAAAAAACGTTGACGTATAAAAATCTTAAATTATTGCTCTCGCTCTAACAATCACGGCGATACCTCACATGTGTGGTTTGAACACCGTTTTCATATGCAGGTGGGACTTACATTCGCTTCTGCGCGTGAGCTCAGCGGGGCGGGGCGCTTTACTGTGAGTCTCTGACCCAATAAAAAGTCACCCAATAAAAAATGTGGGTCACTTTTATTCCTATTACAAGGATCCCTTGCAAAAGAAAAAAAAACATGACAGGACCTCTTAAATGTGAGATCTGGGGGGTTAGAAAGATCTCAGATCTTATATCTACACTTAAATGCATTAAAAAAAATAAAAATTAAAAATTAAATGTCTTTTATGTTTAAAAAAAAAAGTATATTAAATATCTATAATATTATATATATATATATATATATATATATATATAATATTAAAATTCCTTTTTTTTAAGACCATTGGGTGGAAGTGACGTCACTTCCGTCATCCAATGTTATGGAGCTGAGTGGAGGCCATCTTTCCCTCACTCGGCTCCAGGGCTGTCAGGGGAGAGGACACCATCGTCTCTTCCGCTACCGATGGCTCCGGTAAGTGGCAGAGACGACCGTAGTGCGGCGGGAGGGTTGGGCCTTGATAAAAGTGATCTTGTGGCGAATCTGCTGCAGAGATCATTTTTATCCTAAAGAGGACCGCCCACCGCTTTTGAAAATACCTGGGGTAATGACATCTAGCTGCTGCCATATCAACGGTATTTAGCGTCAAAGTACTGACGAAAAATAATATAGCAGATGCAATTGCGACACAAGTCTACACTTAGATACAAGTCAGATTTTGAGCATCCCCTGCAACAAAAATTTAATTTTTGGTGAGATAATCCCAAAGGGAAATCATATCTAAAGGGATGCAGACCCTGCCACTTTCCTCATTAGTGCCCTGCAGGGGCTGCAGCTGATTGATAATTATGAAGCCACTGCTATTACACTCACTTTTCCACAAGGAAACAGACAAACACACAGGGATTTCTTCGGAATAACAAGAGGTAGGAATCTGCAACAACGTTTGTTAAAATCCCTGCATTGTACACAGATCACCCAGAGGGGAATGTTTTTTTCTCAACAAAAGTGGAGTTACTCTTTAACCACTTGCTGCCCGCCATATAACAAAATGAGGTCGGCAAAGTGGTTGCGATATCCTGACCTGACGTCATATGACATCTTTCAGGATATCAAGCCGCCCAAACCGTATATATATGTACGCCCCCCAGTCTGACACACCGCAGCTCCGATCTCAGTAAAGAGCCTCTGAAAGAGACTCTTTACCACGTGATCAGCCGTGTCCAATCACGGCTGAGCACGATGTAAACAGGAAGAGCCGTTGATTGGCTTTTCCTCACTCACGTCTGACAGACTCGAGTAGAGGAGAGCTGATCGGTGGCTCTCCTGACAGGAGACAATCAGCGCAGCCCCCCATCGGATTCCCACCCAGGACCACCAGGATGCCGCCAGGATCACCAGGGATGGCCACCACACTGGACCACCAGGTATGCCACCCTAGACCACCAGGGAAATGACAATCAGTGCCCAGGCAGCTGCCAATCAGTGCTAAAGTAAAATGCCTGCCAGTGCCACCAGTGATGCCTAGCAGTTAAATTTATCATTGCCCATTAATGCCCATCAGTGCCGCTTTTCAGTGCCCATCAGTCCTACCTATCAGTGCCACCCATCAGTACCCATCAGTGCAGACTTTCAGTGCTCATCAGTGTCACATATCAGTGCCACCTATCATTGCCCACCCGTGCCACCTATGAGTGCCCATCAGTGCTGCCTATCAATGCCCATCAGTGTCACATATCAGTGCCACCTATCATTGCCCATCAGTGCCATCTCATCAGTGCCACCTCATCGGTGCCGCCTCATTGATGCCACCTTATCAGTGCCCATCAGTGCAGCTTATCAGTGCCCTTCAGTGAAGGAGAAAACTTACTTATTTACAAAATGTTATAACAAAAACAAAGAAAAATTTTTTTTTCAAAATTTTCATTTTTTTTTTAATCGTTTAGCAAAAAATAAAAACGGCAGAGGCGATCAAATACCACCAAAAGAAAGCTCTATTTGAGGGAACAAAATTATAAAAATGTAGTTTGTGTACAGTGTAGTATGACCGCGCAATTGTCATTTAAAAAGTGACAGCTCTGAAAGCTGAAAATTGTCCTGGGCAGGAAGGTGCAAAAGTGCCCGGTATTGAAGTGGTTAAGTACTAAACATGCTCAGCTTCAGCACCCCTTTATACACGTGTACAGGCATTTACAAGCGCCAAGCGGTTCTTCATGCCAAAATGCCGCTGCTCCCGGATGCACTGGCAGTGCGAGTTTTTCCTGCCACTAAATGTCTCTAAATGCCTGTGTGCATGGACACATAAGCTAACATGCAGGGGCGTTTAGAGGCAGAAAAAAAATGGCAGATGCCCCTAGGAGCAGCAACGGGTTCTGTACTTCAAAGTTTGTTCCTCCCAATATATATTTATATATATATATACCGTATATAATGTTTTTTTTTTTTATAAAGCTCTAAAAATCCTCGAAATAGTTCATCTTTGGCCGCCCCTCAATTATTTACTGCTTTTTACCTCTCGGTTATTGTTCCTATTATTATTGTACACTTCAGCAAAATTAAATACGCAATATCCTCCGTTTCTTTCAAAGTTCATAAAAAATTCAGTCTGTCGGCTTAAAAACTGCCCACCAGCTGCGATAAAACAATTATAAATATTTTATATTTGTTGCTGTTGTTTGGCAACAGTTGAATATTCCGTATTGTTATATTGTTATTGCGACGCTGTATTGCATGACTATTATTAGATAGCATACCAAAGGTAATAAAACCGTAAATCATAGCTCCCAACTGTCCCTGATTTCATGTCCCTCTTTCCTCCTCATTTGTCCCTCACTTTGGTCTGATCTATATACAGTTGTGCTCATAAGTTTACACACCCTGGCAGAATTTATGATTCCTTGGCCATTTTACAGAACATCCGAATCATAACACAAAAACTTTTCTTTCACTCATGGTTTGTGTTTGGCTGAAGCCATTTATTATCAATCAACTGTGTTTACTCTTTTTAAATCATAATGACAACAGAAACGACCCTGATCAAAAGTTTACATACCCCAGTTCTTAATACCGTGTATTGCCCCCTTTAACATCAATGACAGCTTAAAGTCTTTTGTGGTATTTGTGGATGAGGCTCTTTATCTTCTCAGACAGTAAAGCTGCCCATTCCTCTTGGCACAAACCCTCCAGTTCCTGTAAATTCTTGGGCTGTCTCGAATAAACGGCACGTTGGAGATCTCCCCAGAGTGGCTCAATGATATTGAGGTCAGGAGACTGAGATGACCACTCCAGAACCTTCACTTTATTTGGCTGTAGCCAATGACAGTTGGACTTGGCCTCGTGTTTTGGATCATTGTCATGTTGGAATGTCCAAGTACGTTCCATGTGCAGCTTCCTGGCTGATTAATGCAAATGTTCCTCCAGTATTTTTTGATAACATACTGCATTCATCTTGCCATCAATTTTGACCAAATTTCCTGTGCCTTCTTAGCTCACACATCCCCAAACCATCAGCGATCCACCTCCGTGTTTCACAGTAGGGATGGTGGACCTTTCATCATAGGACTTGTTGACTCCTCTCCAAATGTAGTGTTTATGGTTGTGGTCAAAAAGCTAAATTTTTGTCTCATCACTCCAAATGACTTTGTGCCAAAAGGTTTGAGGCTTGTCTCTGTGCTGTTTGGCGTATTGTAAGCGGGACACTTTGTGACACTTGAGTGTATACAGTGCCTTGAAAAAGTATTCATACCCCTTGAAATTTTCCACATTTTGTCATGTTACAACCAAAAACGTAAATGTATTTTATTGGGATTTTATGTGATCGACCAACACAAAGTGCCACATAATTGTGAAGTGGAAGGAAAATGATAAATGGTTTACATTTTTTTTTTACAAATATGTGAAAAGTGTGGTGTGCATTTGTATTCAGCCCCCTTTACTCTGATACCCCTAACTAAAATCTTAGTGGAACCAATTACCTTCAGAAGTCATCTGATTAGTAAATAGGGAATATAAATCGAAAAGCCTGGTTCCCATATCAGGTTTATCGAAAACAGGGGTGAGCTAAAGGACTATTATGGTACATGTAGAAATGTTAATAACCAATTGTTTAAACCAGAGTAAAATACAAACGAAGTTTATTCAAAAGATAAATTCATTTAACAATATACAAACTGGTACAGGTGGTGACGTATTTCTACTAGTTTCGCTCTAAATGAGCTTCTTCAGGAAATACATACGTCTGTAAAAAAACTTGAGCATAATGAATAATTAAACAAAAAAGGACAAAGGTCATTTGGGATACATTATAAGAAATGTAAAAGGGAACGAGTAAATAATGCAGAATGTGGCTCTTACCTCCATCGGTGTACCACCGCAGCACCTGAAGGGCCCCGGGAATGTCTCCCCCGGTGACTGGGGGAGGTATTATAAATAAACAGGCCAATATCTAGGTAGGAAAAATAATGAAATGTATGGAATTAAATTAAAAGAAGGCTAGTTTTGTCCAAATTAATGGACCAGTTAGTGGGGTCAAACTGCCTGTATAGCCATAGGGTTATATACAGGCAGTTTGACCCCACTAAACGGTCCATTCCCGGGGCCCTTCAGGTGCTGCGGTGGTACACCGATGGGGGTAAGAGCCACATTCTGCATTATTTACTTGTTCCCTTTTACATTTCTTATAATGTATCCCAAATGACCTTTGTCCTTTTTTGTTTAATTATTCATTATGCTCGCGTTTTTTTAGACGTATGTATTTCCTGAAGAAGTTCATTTAGAGCGAAACTAGTAGAAATACGTCACCACCTGTACCAGTTTGTATATTGTTAAATGATTTTATCTTTTGAATGAACTTCGTTTGTATTTTACTCTGGTTTAACCACTTCGGTACCGCGCTATTGCCAAATGACGGCATTAGCGCGGACCTACATTTCTGGGACTACGTCTATTGACGTCCCGTGTACGAGCGGCCTGCACGCCCCCTGAGGGGCGCGCGCGGCGCGCTCTGTGATCGGCGAGTCCATGAGACTCGCCTGATCACCGATCCGTGCAAGGGGTCGATCCCGTCCCCTTATCACGTGATCAGCTGTCAGCCAATGACAGCTGATTATGTGATAGAACGGAGCCGGTAATCGGCTATTATTCCTCCTCGCACTGATAGCGCGAGGAGAAAAAAAAAAGCCGATCACCGGCGGCCGTGATCGGGACATCAGTCCCGATCACGGCCAGTAATGTAAGCGCTCACCTGCCCCCTGCCAGTGCCCACCTGCCCCCTGCCAGTGCCCACCTGCCCCCTGCAGTGCCAATTTTATAAAAGTTAGTGCCCCCCGTCAGTGCCCCCTGTCAGTGCCCCCCGTCAGTGCCACCCAACAGTGCCACCCAACAGTGCCACCCAGCAGTGCCACCCACAGTGCCACCCACAGTGCCCACAATCTGACTCAAAGGTGCTGCACCCCAGTGCCGCCCATCAGTGCCCAGCAGTGCCACCCATCAGTGCCCAGCAGTGCCACCTATCAGAGCCACCTATCAGTGCCCATCAGTCCCATCTATCAGTGGTACCCATCCGTGCCACCCATCCGTGCCACCCATCCGTGCCATCTTATCTGTGCCCATCTTATCTGTTCCGCCTTATCTGTGCCCATCAGTGCCGCCTTATCTGTGCCTATTAGTGCCGCCTTAACAATGCATTAGTGCCCACCAATGCAGCCCATCAGTGCCCACCAATGCAGCCCATCAGTGCCCACCAATGCAGCCTATCAGTGCCGCCTAATCAGCGCACTTCAATGAAGGAGAAAAATGACCCGTTTGCAAAATTTTAGAACAAACTATTAAAACATGATTTTATTTTTTTATTTTTTTGCATCTTTTTTTGTTTGTTTAGCAAAAAATAAAACTCTGAGCTGTAACTAAATACCACCAAAAGAAAGCTCTATTTGTGGGAAAAAAATGATAAAAATTTCATTTGGGTACAGTGTTGTATGCCCGCGCAATTGTCATTCAAAGTGCATCAGCGCTGAAAGCTGAAAATTGGTCTGGGACTGAGGGGGGTTTAAGTGCCCAGTAAGCAAGTGGTTAAACAATTGGTTTTTAACATTTCTACATGTACCGTAATAGTCCTTTAGCTCACCCCTGTTTTCGATAAACCTGATATGGGAACCAGGCTTTTCGATTTATATTCCTTATAATTATGGATGATGGTACACGTTAACGACCCATGAGTTAATCTGAGTGACGAGGCTTTTGATTTGTTATTTTTTATAAAAAGTCTAATAGAGTCTACCTGTGTGTAAGTTAATCTCAGTATAAGTACAACTCTTCAGTGAAGCCCTCAGAGCTTTTTTAGAGAACCTCAGTGAACAAACAGCATCATGAAGGTCAAAGAACAGACCAGACAGGTCAGGGATAAATTGGGGAGAAGTTTATAGCAGGGTTAGGTTATAAAAAAAATATACCATTCTTTGAACATCTCATGGAGCAATGTTCAATCCATCATCCTAAAATGGAAAGAGTATGGCACAACTGCAATCCTACCAAGACATGGCCGTCCACCTAAACTGACAGGCCGGGCAAGGAGAGCATTCATCAGAGAAGCAGCCAAGTGCAGCCCATGGTAGCTCTGGAGGAGCTGCAGAGATCACAGCTCAGGTGGGAGAATCTGTCCACAGGACAAATATTAGTCGTGCTCTCCACAAATCTGGTCTTTATGGAAGAGTGACAAGAAGAAAGTCATTGTTGAAAGAAAGTCATAAGAAGTCCCGCTTGCGGTTTGCGAGAAGCCATGTGGGGGACACAGCAAACATGTAGAAGAAGGTGCTCTGGTCTGATGATACCAAAATTTAACTTTTAGGCCTAAAAGCAAAATGCTATGTGTGGTGGAAAACTAAGGCCGCGTACACACGCGGGGACTGTTCGCTCAACTTTGTCCGCTGAACAGTGTTTCGGCGGACAGTCCGCTCGTGTGTGGGCTTCAGCGGACAGTTTCAGCGGACAGTCTGACGAACAAAGTTTTTCGGAAATTCCGAAAAACTGTCCGCTGAAACTTGGTTTGAGCGGACAGTCCACCCGTGTGTAGGCTTGTTCGTCAAACTAAGTCTCGCGCATGCTCAGAAAGAATTTACACGCCGAAGGTTGCATTGCAGTGTATAGGACGTCGTTTTCTAGTCCCGTCATACATGCCGTTCACGTCATCGCGCACGGTTTCAGCGGACTGTTCGTTCGTCGTGTGTGGGCAAGTCCGTCCATGCTAATTTTGAGCGGACTGTCCGCTGAAACTGTTTGACGGACAAAGTTGAGCGAACAGTCCCCGCGTGTGTACGCGGCCTAACACTGCACATCACCCCAAACACACCATCCCCACTGTGAAATATGGTGGTGGCAGCATCATGTTGTGGGGATGCTTTTCTTCAGTAGGGACAGGGAAGCTGGTCAGAGTTGGTGGGAAGATGGATGGAGCCAAATACAGAACAATCTTAGAAGAAAACCTGTTAGAGTCTGCAAAAGACTTGAGACTGGGGAGGAGGTTCACCTTCCAGCAGAACAACGACCCTAAACATACAGCCAGAGCTACAATGGAATGGTTTAGATCAAAGCATATTCATGTGTTAGAATGGCCCAGTCACAGTCCAGACTTAAATCCTATTAAGAATCTGTGGCAAGACTTGAAAATTGCTGTTCACCGATGCTCTCCATCCAATCTGACAGAGCTTGAGCTATTTTGCACAGAAGAATGGGCAAAGATTTCACTCTCTAGATGTGTAAAGCTGGTAGAGACATCCCCAAAAAAAACTTGCAGCTGTAATTGCAGTGAAAGGCGGTTCTACAAAGTATTGACTCCGGGGGCCGCCATGCAAATGTACCCCCCACACTTTTCACATATTTATTTGTAAAAAAAAAAAAAAAAACATTTATAATTTTCCTTCCACTTCATAATTATGTGCCACTTTGTGTTGGTCTGTCAAATAAAATCCCAAATAAATACATTTACGTTTTGTGGACAAACGTGGAAAATATGGAAAATGTCAAGGGGTATGAATACTTTTGCGAGGCACTGTAACCCAACAGAGCTCAAGGAGAACGCCTGCTGATGGGTAGTGGAAGAGGGTGTCACAAGCACTAGAACACGCTACCACCAGCGCATGACACATGAGACTGCAGGCACTTTACATTCCATTACCCTTGTATTTAACTGAGAAGGAGGGTGAGGGATTTCACAACATACAATGTTTGCATGCTGAAGAAATGAATATTAAAATGACTCATACAGCAGTGCAGTATTGCTCATTGTATGTATTCCCCAACTGTCAAGGTTTAGTCACACATAAATATTTGATCTGTTTGTTCTCCACCTTGGCAGCGAGAATGAAGATCATTGAAGGTCATTTCACACTGTAAAATAAAAAGTTAAGATACACAGAAGTGGCTTTAATTTATGACCGTAGTTTGAAGAGGCACGAGGCCCTCACTTCAAGAGTTTACAATGCGGCACACAGCCAACATTCGTCAAATGTCACGGGGTCACTATTGTTTGGAATCAACCAGGTTTGAGAACGTCTAGTGTGACGCTTGGTGATAATTGACTGACTGTTTTTCCCTCTTTTGTCTTTGTTCAAGATTCCACGAAGAAGCTGAAAGATGTCTTGGAAGAATTTCATGGCAATGGGGTGCTGGCAAAGTATAATCCGGAAGAGGTACTCTTTTCCCTTTTAATTCTACTCAACGGTTATTTTCATAAGCCCTTGTACACACGATCGGACATTCCGACGAAAAATGTCCAATTGGACCATGTTGTTGAATAATCCGACCGTGTGTGGGCTCCATCGGACTTTTTCCGTCGGAATGTCCGACCAACAAAGTTTGAGAGCTGGATATAAAATTTTCCGACAACGTGATCCGATCAGACTTTGTCCGATCATTTGTAAAGAATTCCGATCGGACAAAGTGCCACGCATGCTCAGATCAAATTACGAGACCAAAGCTATTAGCTACTAGCCGCAACGTAGTCCCGTCGCAATGAGCGAACGTCATCACATTCCGAACGATCAGATTTTCCGACAACTTTGTCCGACCGTGTGTATGCAACACCAGTTTCGGACAAAATCCATCTGAAAAAATCCGACGGATTTTGTTGTCGGAATGTCCGACCGTGTGTACAAGGGCTTACAGGCGGAGCTCGGTGGATGGAATCACCCAAGGCTCTTTATACCTTTAGTAGTTTAGTTGTTTTCTTTCCAGGATGCGCCTTTGAAAGTTAACTCGGTATTCAAAATGTCCTGCTTGCTTCTGTGGTCATTTTAGGAAGTGTTGGTGGCACGTCTCAATGTTCTGCACCTTTCTCATGCCTATCCTATGGGCCTTGTTCAGTAGTTTAGATCTCCTTGGAAATTTGAATCATTGTGGACATTGCTTTAAAAAAAACCTCCCCTAGGAGAAGCATAAAGATCGCCATTTCTGACCTCCTTCCAAAAATGCTGTATGGCAAATACCAGGCCCATCTGGCTTAAATAATGTTTGAATTAATGGAACAATACGCAGGTTAGGAAAGTCAGAATAAAATCAAAAAACCTTATCTGCGTACTTGTTCTGGGTTAGTGACTCAGAGTAATAAAGCCAGAGGATCAACTAGCAATTGCAGAATGAGAAGTCAGCATTGAAAGCCTCCATGTTTCTCTTGGGAAAGATTTCCTTTAACTTGGTATTTTGTCTCAATACAAATACTTGCCAACTTCTTTGCCCCAGTCCCCAAACACTATTACTTACACCCAAGGCCCATGCCTGCTCAGTAACTCGAATAAGTCCAAAGTTGTGATCTCAGGATACAACCTGGGGCACAGCATTATCAGGACAGCGCACCTAATTGTACAAGGCTTAAGGTGAAACCATCAAGAATACGTTTCTGGATATTAAAAGAGAAGAATGGGTTTCTGTTTTTTTTTTCCAGACTCATACTTACCTAGGTGGATGCAGCATCGGTCTGTCCCTTGGCACTTCTAACACTGAGAACCAAGCGATCGAACATTGCAGATCGCTCAGTTCTCAAAGCTCCATGAGCAGAGAGCTGCAGACTGTCAGTCACCTTCTCTCTGCTTTGCCCCCTACTTGCTCACTGGAGCGCTGAGCTGTGAAGGGGACGGAGCGACCGTCTCAAGTTCTCAGCGGCTCTGTGGTGGTTATGGCGTGGAGCCTGGACCAACTTCTGTGACATCAGCAAAAAGCAGACTTCAGCCCGCTCTCTGCTGAAAACAGGTCACAGGAGTGTAAAACGAACTGCACTCCTGTGATCCACAGGAGAAGTACAGACAAATGAGCTTTGGTGCTTTGATGTTTTGCCCATGTGCCTCTGACCTGCGCTCTGTGCACCTGCATCCTGGTTCTGCTCCTGACCCTGTCCTGTTCCTGATCCCTCACCTGCCTGCTTGTTCCTGCTCTTGTGTACCCTTTTCCTGTCCTGGCTTGGTCCCTACTCCTGATGCCTAATCTTTCATGTATGACCCTGGCACTGATACTTACTACTCTTCTCAGTCTTACCCATAGTTAGCCTGGTTAGTGGGTTTAGTGTATTCAGTGTGATCGCTCTCACCTATTAAGTTTTGCTGGTCTGGGTTCTTGGTTTATGTTTTTATATTGTTGTTTTACTGGCATTGTCCACATTATTTTATATATTTCATATTTGTGCCTGGTGTTCTCTGTGCATGTCCATACATTTCTGGTCGTGGCTCTTTCACAGGATAACAGCACTCCGTATCCTTGACACGGACAAACATTGGCTGCATCAGATAGGATCATTTTCTATGTCGTTACGTAAAATTTTTAAATACATTTCAGTTGAGGTGGGTGGTGCCTGTAGGATGTAGGCTTGAAATTTTTTGCCCTCTATGGAGGCCTTTAATCTTTGTTTCTTGAAATCCCAAATTTTTAAAGCTGTTGTAAACCCTTACAAACAACTTTGACCTACAGGTAAGCCTAGATTAAGGCTTACCTGTAGGTCCAAGAAATATCTCCTAAACCTACACAGTTTAGGAGATATTTGGCAAAACACAGGCACCGCTGTCTACGGCGCATGCGCCGTAGACAGCGGCGCTCAGACGCACTGAGCGCGCCGCTGTCAACGGTGATATGCCGCGAGTGGTGGCTCCCGTGCGCATGCACGGGAGTGACGTCATCGCGGCTTCGTCGAATGACAGCGGCGGAACAGCGAGACCCACCGAGAAGATGGATGCTCCGGACTACAGGGGACAGCGGTGACTTCGCTGGCTCCTGTGTCAGGTAAGTGACACATAATGGACTACTATGCGATGCATAGTAGACCATTATGCTTTACCTTTGCAGGGAATCAAAGAGGAAGTAACACCCATCAGGGTTTACTTCCTCTTTAATAATTATTGGCAGCTTTAGAGTTGGCTATTATGGGCACTTGTCTGAGGTTGGGGATACGACATCAACCCAACACAAACGTTGGCCATAGCCGGAAAATTATCGGTCAAACAGCAACTGAATCCTGAATCCTATAAGTCACTAACTGGTTGCTGTAGCTACCATACCATAGCCACCAGGGGAGATTCTGGCATTCATGTTGTTAGCTTGAATGGGGGACTCAACTGATTTTCTCTCGTTCGGCCCTCAGGCATGTATGGCTACTTTAAGGGAAATTTAAAAGGTAAGTGCCCTTTCAGATGAAGTACCTCTCCCAGTCATTTTCAACCAGGTTTCCCTGGAACCCTAGGGTTCTTTAAGAGGTTGCTAGGGGCTCCTTTGGCTGTGGCTGAATAACCCCCCATTTATGGTACCTGCATAGTTCCAGGGCCAACGCCTCTTGGCAAAGCCAGTAACTGACTTTCTGCCCACCACTGTGATGGTTTCATTCTTCTGACTGATTACCAATGTATAAGGCATTTTTCCCATTTCCCCCAGAGGAACTGATTTCAGTAGGGGTTCCCTGAGACATGGGGCTGGTTCCTCTAGGCTACGGTAAAAAATTTAAATAAGGCTGACAATTTCTGTTTGTCTGGCCCAACAAGCAAATGTATACCACCTTCTCTCGTCCCAGATGCATACCTACGGTACTTGAATCTGACAGCTGGGGGCCAAGTTCTTCCTTGGCCCCTGGTGATGCCTGAATAGTGGGTCTCTTTAATAACCAGTCAAAAAAAACTTTTTTTATTTTCTTCAGATAAACTTTCAAAATTTCATTTTGCATTATAATGATAAAATGCAGAGACAAAAGAACAAAGTCGTGTCATCTTATATTCATAGACTGCGCCAATCGGTGAGATAAGGAGATTGCTCTAACCATGAAGAATATAAATCATACTTTATGTCCGGACCAGTGACTTCATTTTCCAGTAAAACAATAGGAGATTCAGCACATTACAGTCCAGTTGATGAAATATAATATAGTAAGCAAGAAACTTCTGAAACCCACAATTGTATTAGCTGGTCCCTTTTCCATGGAAAAAACCTTGATATGGTAGCTGTATTGAAATATGAACCCTCTGAAAATTAAAATCTACCCTTGAAGTAGGGCTCCCCCTGTACTGCAGGGGGAAAATGCTTGTTTTTTTTTTTTTTTTTTCTAGAGTGCCACTAAAAAGCAGCTGTTCTGTTTCAAATGCTGCTTTATCCATTGACATACCACCATAGACCAAGTCTGTCCAGATCAGTGGTTCGCAAACCTCAGTCCTCAAGTACCCCAAGTACCCCCAACAGGCCATGGCAGAACACGCAAACACCATTAAAGTCTATGGGACACGAACATAAATAATCAAAAGTGCTCATTTTAAAGGCTTATATGCAAGTTATTGTCATAAAAAGTGTTTGGGGACCTGGGTCCTGCCCCGGGAGACATGTATCAATGCAAAAAAAAGTTTCAAAATGGCCATTTTTCGGGAGCAGTGATTTTAATAATGCTTAAAGTGAAACAATAAAAGTGAAATATTCCTTTAAATTTCATACCTGGGGTGTCAATAGTATGCCTGTAAAGTGATGCATTGTTCCCATGTTTAGAACAGTCCCTGCACAAAATGACATTTCTAAAGGAAAAAAAGTAATACAGATAAAAGTCATTGAAAAAAACAGCATGGGAAATTGCGTAAGGGTCCCCCCAAATTCCATACCAGGCCTTTCAGGTCTGGTATGGACTTTAAGGGGAAAACCGTGCCAAAATATAAAAAAAATGCGTGTGGTCCCCCCAAAAATCCATATCAGACCCTTATCCGAGCACGCAACCTGGCAGGCTGCAGCAAAAGGGGTACCGTACCAGGCCACATGCCCTGCAACATGGGGAGGGTGCTTTGGGGTAGCCCCTAAAAGCACCTTATCCCCATTTTGATCTTACGTAACCGGGTGGCCCCACCCCCCTCTGACACCCCAGGAAAGCCATGGGGAAGGCCCTGTGAGTTAGAGGGGACGGGGTCACCCGGGAACCATGGCCCCGCTCTCAGCTATATAAGAACTGTCAAAGCAAAGACGCGACATACAGCGGGTGCCTCCCATGGAGTCAGGGCGGTGGCGGCTTTGTTTTGTTTGTTTTTTCTTTTTCGGCAGAGCGAGAGAAGAAGATGAATTGAATGGACTTCGTGGGAAATTTTTATTTTTTGATAAAGGACTTGTCCCAAGCTGTATCTTGTCTTTTGTACCATTTTGACACTTTTTGTGAAATGGTAGGGATACATTTGTACCCCGTTACCATTTCACACAGGGGAGAGGCCGGGATCTGGGGGTCCCCTTGTTAAGACCCCCACAACCCCCACAGACCCCCACAACCACTGGTCAGGGGTTGTGGGGATGAGGCCCTTGTCCCCATCAAAATGGGGACAAGGTGCTTTGGGGGGCTATCCCAAAGCACCCTGCCCATGTGGAGGGCATGTGGCCTGGTACGATTCAGGAGGGGGGGCGCTCTATCATCCCCCCTCTTTTCCTGCGGCCTGTTTGGTTGCGTGCTCGGATAAGGGTCTGGTATAGATTTTTGGGGGAACCACCACGCCATTTTTAAAAAATAAATTGTGGGGGGTTCCCCTTAATATCCATACGAGACCTGAAGGGCCTGGTATGGAATTTGGGGGGACCCCCACGCAATTTTGTTTTCATTTTGGTTTTGGCTTCCCCTTAATATTCATACCAGACCCAAAGGGCCTAGTAATGGACTGGGGGGATCCCATGGCGTTTTTTTCAATGACTTTTATCTGTATTGCCAGGACCGACAATTCATTATAGCCGTAAGTACTTTTAAATGACTTTTTTCCTTTAGAAATGTCATTTTGTGCAGGGACTGTTGTAAACACGGGAAAAATGCGCCACTTTACAGGCATACTATAGACACCCCCCCCAGGTACGAAATTTTAAGGAATATTTCACTTTTATTGTTTCACTTTAAGCATTATTAAAATCACTGCTTTTTAAAACTTATTTTTTGCATTGATCCGTGTCCCCTGGGGCAGGACCCGGGTCCCCAAACACTTTTTATGACAGTAACTTGCAGATAAGCCTTTAAAATGAATACTTTTGATTTTTCATGTTCGTGTCCCATAGATTTTAACGGTGTTCCGACGGCTTTTGAATTTGCCCCGAACACCGCATATTGTTCGGTGTTCTGCAGTTCTCCTGAACTTATGCTCGGGCCGAACCGTTCTCCCATCCCTAATCAGAGGAGGAGCCGTTGCGGGACAGAGGTGACAGTTGCTCTTTAAAAATCATGATTTAAATCAAATCCACCCTGTTGCAGGGCTCAGACATTTTCAGAACCTTCCTATTATGGCCCAGAAACCCTCTACTGAAAAAAAAAATGTTTTCAAATAGGTCTGTAGCTGCTTATTTCTGAAATATTGATGTAAACAGCAAGAAGTAAAAGATCACATGGCTGGAATTTTATAACTAACAGAATGCTTTTTTTTTTTTTCATGTGATACAGAAGCAAGACATCCTGAAACAAGTGAGTACCAACTCCATTAACCACTTAAGGACTAGAAGGATTTGCCCCCTTAATGACCAGGCCATTTTTGCGATACGGCACTGCGTTGCTTTAACTGACAATTGCGCGGTCGTGTGACTTTGTACCCACACAGGATTTATGTCCTTTTTTTCCCACAAATAGAGCTTTCTTTTGGTGGTATTTGATCACCTCTGCAGTTTTTATTTGTTGCACTATAAAAAAAAAAAAGAGAAACAATTTTGAAAAAAAAAACAATATTTTTAACTTTTTGCTATAATAAATATACCCCCCCCCCCCCCCAAAAAAAATGTCTTCATCAGTTTAGGCCGATATGTATTCTTCTACATATTTTTGGTAAAAAAAATCCCAATAAGCACATATTGATTGATTTGCGCAAAAGTTATAGCATCTACAAAATAGGGGATAGATTTATGGCATTTTTATTATTATTCTTTTTTTACTAGTAATGGTGGCGATCTGCAATTTTTAGTGGGACTGCGACATTGCGGCAGACAGATCGGACCCTTTTGACACTTTTTTGGGACCATTGACATCTATACAGCTATAAATAGCCACTGATTACCGTATAAATGTCACTGGCATGGAGGGGGTTAACACTAGGGGGCGAAAAAAGGGGTTAAGTGTTCCCTGGGAGGTGTTTCTAACTGTGGGGTGGAGGGGACTGACAAGGAGTAGAGAGTGAGATCACTGTTCCTGATCACTAGGAACAGACGGTCTCTCTTTCCTCCCCTGTTAGAACGAGGATCTGTCTGTTTACATTGACAGATCCTCGTTCTGGCTCTCTGAGGAGCGATCGCGGGTCGCAGGCGGACATAGAGGGTCGCTGGCAGACATCGCGGCTGCCGGCCAAGCGCATTGGCTCCGGCGTCGCCACCCCCCCCCCATTGCTCTTAAAGGGGCCGACGTACACCTATGCCGATTTGCGTAGCTGTGATATATATATATATATATATATATATATATATATATAAATATTTACACACATTATGTAATGTTTGTTTGAACTTCGGTTCAAGAAATTTTAAGTGCAGCGATCCTCTGGACTTTTTCTTATATTCTGCTCAGTGAGATGACCAGATCGCACTGCACTAATTGAAGACTGGGTGCGCCTTTCCTCTACTTTGAAAAGTTTTATATATATATATGTATATGTATGTGTGTGTACTCAGGGATTCTCACCCCTGCAACTTAAGGGGTTCAAGGGTGAGTCATTAAAGAGGGAAAACAAATTTGCAGGGGTCTGACCTCATCAGTTTGCTGCTGCTCTTTCACTGTCCAATCAGCAGGCTGGGGGTGGAGAGAGTACACCGCTGTATTCTTTCTACAGCATGTAACTGTAATTGAGAATATAGTGTCATCCACCTGCTGAATGGTGTAAATTCCAGGACTGGATGGACAGAAAAACAAATCCTTGGACAATTAAAAGAGCTCCCTTATATGTATTTTGTCCTTATATTTTGCTGGGTCTGGAGTTCTGAAAAAAGTTATTTTTGCACTAAACACAATTCATAATAAAATATGTCTAAAAATATATTTTTTAGCTGATATTAATATTGTTATTTTTTATTTCAGACGATTGACTTTGAAGGTTTCCAGTTGTTCATGAAAACTTTTCTGGAAGTTGAGCTACCTGATGAATTCTGCAAACATCTCTTCATGTCATTTGGAAACAGATTCCAGACTCCCAGCCCTTCAATGCAGAGCAAGTCTCAGCTTCTCTCCGGGGGTAAGGCTTCCAACCAACCGAGGGCTGCCATGCTGATTGACATTGAGACCCCTTTCACACTGGGGGCGCTTTGCAGGTGCTACAGTGCTAAAAATAACACCTGCAAAGCGCCCTGAAAGAGCCTTTCCTGTGTCTCCAATGTGAAAGCCCCGAGGGCTTTCACACTGGAGCGGTGCGCTGGAAGGACGGTAAAAAAAATCCTGCTAGCAGCATCTTTGGAGCAGTGAAGGAGCGGTGTATACACCGCTCTTTCACTGCTCCTGTCCATTGAAATCAATGGGGCAGTGCGGATATACCGCCGGCAAAGCAGCAGCTCTTTACAGTACTTTTAACCCTTTCTTGACCGCTAGCAGGGGGTTAAAACTGCCCCGCTAGCAGCCGAATACCGCCGTTAAAACTACGGTAAATCAGCAATAAAAATAAGGCCGTTTTACTGCCGAAGCCGCTCCCGCCCCAGTGTGAAAGGTGCCTTAGAATTAATTCGGAAAGATTATGCGTCCATATAAGTCTAATTACAACTCTTGATATTGATAGTTGTTTTGAAGAATTTGAACTTGAAGCCAGGGGATGACCATGACAAGTGGGAAACTGACATTTTCAGTCAACAATGGCAGCCTGTGGCATTAATACATCAAGCTGCAATAAAGTTTAAAGTCTAGCACCAGTTAAAACCATACAAAAAATTGCTCAGTATTAGAAAATATTTTTAAAGTGTAGCTTACACTGCAAATCTCACCTCTCTGGTATTGTCCCTTCCATTCTTTAATGTTGCCACTACTGGTCTTTTGGATTGCATGAGGTAGGGCAGTGTTTTTCAACCTTTTTTCAAGTCACCCTTTAAAGTTCTGCACAAACTTGAGGTACCCCATTCTAAAATATAAAACACAAAACTAATAGTTTTACATATTGCACACACATAGGACATCCAATGTTAGAGGTGATTTATTCCTTCACCTTTGCACATTAGTACTGACTACTATTTCAAACTTTCTCTTCTCACTCAGTTTCTCCCCCTCATTGTGCTAATGTGACCCCGGAGCTGACAGAGAGCAGCAGCAAAGGGGCAAACAAGGAACCTGTCGGGCACCCAACATCCTCATCATCAACCTATGGCATCATCAGTTTTTAGGATGCCAGCAGCTAGCCCGCATTCTGGTACTAAAGGTTGTAATTAGGGATGAGCCGAACACCCTCTGGTTTGGTTCGCAGCAGAACATGCAACCAGGCAAAATATGTGTGCGGACAATGTTAAAGTCAATGGGACACGAAGGTGAAAAATCAAAAGTGCTCATTTAAAGGGTTATATTCAAGTTTACATCTGCAAAGACAGGACAAGACTTTACCCTTGTAACGTGGATCAAGAAGGATTGCCAGCCAGTAATGATCCCTCTCCTTGATACCACAAATCCTAGGGTCCTTTCGCTGGCTTTGCATAATAAGGGAGGCCATGCAGCATAAGTTTGCAGAGACATTCAATTCTGAGTCCTCTGGGTCACTAAGGATCACATTATCTGTAACTACCTCCTCCCAGCCACCTGCAACTCCTTTTCTGAAGACTGAAAACCATCCCTTAAAGACTGCTGCTGAGTGTTATCCTCTTCATCCATGCTGACACAATCCTCCTCCTCTTCCTCTTCTTCATGTGCGTTTGGTGGGCTTGCAGGAATGCTATCTGGATAAAGGGGGCCTTAAAGGGAAAGGAAATCCTCCTCTTTCTCCCTCTGTTCTGCCTAAAGTACCCTGTCCATAATTCCACAAAGTGTGTGCTCCAGCAGGAAGACTAGGGGGGCATTGTCACTGATGCATGCATTGTCACTGCTCACCATCCTTGTGGCCTCCTCAGATGTTGGCAGAACAGTGCATGCATCCTTGATAAGTAGCCACTGGCAAGGCGAACAGAAGTCAAGCTCCCCTGACCTTGTACTGGTGCCATACTCGCACAGGTACTCATTGATGGCCCTCTGCTGTGTGTGCAGCCGCTGGCGAATTGCTAACATTGAGTTCCACTTGGGGGGCATGTCACAAATGAGGCGGTTGGTGGGCAGGTTGCATTCCATTTGCATGTCAGCCAGCCGAGCACTGGCATTGTATGACCGGCCGAAATGACCACAGACTTTTCTGGCATGCCTCAGGTGATCTTGTAAGCCTGGGTACCTGGTCAAGAACCACTGTGCCACCAAATTAAGGACGTGTGTCAAACATGGAACATGGGTCAAGTGTCTTTGCCCCTGTATGGCTCCTGTCCCCTAGGCTGACCAACTCAAGCACTGCATGGCATCTTTTAGCCTGACTGCTTGCGTAGCTTACAGAGCACTGCTGGTTCAGAGGACAAATCTGAAGAAGAGACCAAAGAGGAAGAAGAAGAGGAGGGTGGAGAGGAGAGAGCCATGGCAGAATCACCACTAATATTTTGGAGGCGTGGTGGTGGAACAAGCTCCAACAACATTGAACCCTGTCCTGCATCCTTCCCAGCTGCCAGCAGAGTTAACCAGTGCTCCGTGAAGGAAAGGTAACGTCCCTGCCCATGCCTTCTGGACCATGAGTCAGTGGTAATATGAAACTTACTGCTGACCACCCTGTCCAACGAGGCCAAAACATTGCCTTCAACATGCCGGTAGAGAGCCGGAATGGCCTTCCTTGAAAAGAAATTGCATTTTGGAACCTGTCACTGAGGTGCAGCACATTCCACAAATTCATGGAAGGGGGCAGAGTCTACCAGCTGAAAAGGCAGCAGTTGCAATGAATGAATGAATGAAATAATTTGTATAGCGCACAACGCAAACTGAATTGCCTCAAGGCACTGCGAAGAGCTTTTGTTGTCCAGCTTCTAGAAGAGGAAGGTCTTGAGTTTTTTCCTGAAGGCCAGGTTGTGCAATGCTAGCAATTTGGCCAAGCTAGCATTTAGACACTGAGCATGTGGGTGGCTGGGACCAAATTTATTTTTACGGTTCAGCAACTGGGATAGGGAAATTTGCCTGCTTAAATTAATTGGTGGTGTAGCAGATTGGCTGCAAGTACTTGTGACACCTATTGCTATATCTTCATTCCTCTCAGTGCAGGTTTTTGAGAGGGCTGGAGGTATAGTAGGGTTGGAGATCCCAGATGAGGAGCAAGGAGAAGTCCGCCTTTTTCTATGATGTGGGTCAAGTGCTGTTGCCAACAGACTGCATGGCAGGTCTTCATATGTCTGGTCAAGCATGTGGTGCCCAAGCGGCTGCTGTTCTGGCCACGCTTGAGCCGCTTCAGACATAGGTTGCAAACAGCAATGGTGCTATCTGCTGCACACGTGTTGAAAAAGGCCCATGCCAATACATTTTTAAACGTCAGTGGGAAGTCAGCAGCACCCTGCATCTGCGGAGCTCTGCGGTGTGATGTAATAGGGTGGCTGCCCTTAAACTTCCCCCTAGAGGACATCCTGCCTCCTTGGAGTTGTGCCTCTTCCTCCTCACTTTCCTACTCTCTTCTCTCAGGCACCCAAGTACAGTCAGTAACCTCATCCTCCCCCCAACCCTCCTCATCACTGGAGAAAACTTGGCAGTATGTTGCAGCTGGGGAAGCATGACTGCCAGTTTCTTGTCCTTCTGTGGCACCCAATCTCTCTAGGCTCACATTACTCCCTTCCTCAAACTGTGAACCAACATCGGAGCCTTCAAATTGCTGCACATCCTCCAGCAGCATATAACCGACACTGTGTTCGAATAATTCTGGGGACTCCTCCATTCATGATGGTGGGGCTTCAGAAGGAGTGACTGTGGACAAGGAGTCGGTAGGATAGGCCACTTTGGCAGCTGCGTTGGAAGGCAAAAGCCTGGGTGACAGAGGATGAGGACAGCTTCTTTATCATCTCCAACAACTCTTCTGCATGTTATGGCTCAATAACACAGCCATCAGCAGAAAAAAAGAACAAGCATGCCCCATGGCTACCTGCAGTGGATGCACCATGTCCATGAACACCACTGTTGACTGTAGACACAGAGGCTGCTTTCCCTCTTTTAGTGGCCTGTGAGCAACTGTCCCTCCTTGGTGGCCTTCTGGACATGATGTATTTTTGTTTTGCAAAACCACACTACATTGTATTATATACTGTTATATACTGTGTACACCGCCTGAAGTGTATTGGAAACTATACACCGCAGAATGCACTGTATATATAATATAGGCTACACCGAATGCAGAGTATATATATATATATATATGTATATATATATATATATATATATATATATATATATATATATATATATATATATTCTAGACTGTATATATAATAATACATCAGCTGAGGCGTATTAGAAACAGTACACCACAAATGCACTGTAGATATAGGCTACTACACTGGATGCAGAATGTATATATATATATATATATATATATATAGACCGACTGTAAATATATAACAAATACACTGCCACTAACTGAATAACCTGCCTGCTTAATCCAACTCAAGCTATCTCTCTGTCAACGCCAACAACACTACACACGGCCGCTATATAAGCAGCCTTATATAGTGTGGGGAGTGGACTTAGTGGACTTTTAAACTAAATACATACAATATGTCTAAAAGAATATTGTCTTTATTTTACACTGTATAAAAAACACAAATATATACAACATAGTATATTACAAAGATCTGTGCATAAAGTCTTCTGAGAAGGTCAATGCATTTCGTCAGGACCAGTTAAATTAAGCACATTGAAATAGATAAATCAAGGCATTTAAAAGCAGATCCAGAATGGATGTAGTGTGCTTGGTGTCCATGGAGGAAAAAGGTCAATGGTCTCAAAAAGTAGCTTGCCGATCCATGGGAGGACAACCCTCAGGTAAAAAATCAAGACCATATAAACCTAAGTCTAGGTTGATTTAAATATGATATCGTAATGGACCAGAGATGAGGTCCAAATGAATTATAATGCATGTTCTGCGATTGAGGGGCTCACCACACCTTACATGTAAAAGATGAACAAATGACACATAAGTCAGCAATAGTTCAAAGTCCTAGATAGGGCCCAAATGGCTCAAACAGATAAATGTAGGCCACAGTCAAATGAGGGAGGTCATCTTCACAAGGGGATAAGCCAAACACAAACTTGTATTGGGATCAAAGAAAATATGTCTCACCCCTCCTTCCAGGATAGCAACATCATAAAGTCCCATTGACTCTCATGACTGGTTCCCTTTAAAATAATTTTTTTACCTTGCCATGGAAGACACACATGTCAAAGAGAGCCGGGGAAGATGCAGTCGGTTTACGTTTGCAAAACATGCAGTCAGGCTGATGAATCAGCGGTCTCTTTCTTTCATTTGTCATTGTGGCAACAATTATCCCATCCCGACCCCACAGTTATGACTCCTCCCGATAGACAGATTGTCATCGACAGTTTCATCCATGCTCTGTGAAATTGTAATTACACATTCGTGTTATTTCAATCCTGCAAGGAGACAAAAGATGTCTTGGCACTGTCAGGTGATAAACGCCAAGATAATTTGCTGTATACGTCTTGTTGTACCACAGCGTGCTTGGCGCATTAGGCGACAGCGGAATCTTAAATGGTATTATCATTGCTTCTACGAACTGTCGTCGTTTGGCATGTTTGATTTGTTGGTTTGAGGAAGGAAGGACAAAATAAAGCTTTTTTTTTTTAGACGCTTCATGGCCCTTTTTCTCCTTCGTTGTGACTCTTACAGATTATATCATTCAAACCTTTAAAAAAATGGGGATATTTGTGATGTGTACAAACTAATACATTTTTTTTTTTTTTTTGCATATAAAGAAAGACGGAGAGCATTCAAATATTTCCCATTTAAACCATACGAAAACAACTCTTTACAATCTCATGGTTACATCCCATGTATCATATATTATCTCGGAAGTTTTTTATCCAACGCTTAAAGTGTGCTTTTTCAAGCATGCACTGTATATGCATTTTAAATATTAGAGATAACATGTAATAGATCATAAACAAACACATCCTAAACATTGGCAAAGTATCCAACAAATCTTTGTCAAATCCTCTGAAGATCCTCCAGAGAGAACACATCAGTATAGAGGACCTATGTCCCATATGAGGAAGGAAAAACACAGAATAAGCTGGGGTCCACCACAGAGGTCCCTCATAGAGGAACAAACCCATCCATTCAAATATTCCTCTATTTAAATCCAAAGAAAAAGATCAGTTTACAATCTCATACACGTTGTAGCTACTTGTCAAGCATCATGGATTATCTTGCATTTGATGGTTTTCATCCAATGAGTCTCTTGGAGCAATATTCACTTTTCAAGGATGCATATGCAGTTTAAATTACAGCGATAATCTCATGTAATGAGTCATATACAAGTTATTTAATAGCACTTCCCTAAGCAATGGCAAAGTAGCCAACAATTATTGTCAAAACCTCTGGAGATCCCCCCGTACAGTGAGAACACTTAAAGATACAAGACCTGTGCCCATCCGACGAAGGAAAATCTCAGGATAGGCTTGGTGTTGGGTCCACCATAGAGGTTCACTATATAGATCCACCAGAGAGCTCCATCATGGAGGACCAGCCCACCCAGTCAAATATTCCTAACACCGTGCTAATGGAAATGATCTCCTAAAGCCCTGTTGCTCAACCTGCAGCCCTTTGGTATATGATGTGTGGCCCTCAGGCTTCAGCAGTCTGTAGTGGAGACATTGATTAGGGTAATACTGTAGCATTGTTCTCTATTAGCCTCATGTACCAAGTTTCCAGTTTCATATTGTCTCGAATATGTAGAATGTTCACACTCTCTGACCCTCATTTTTGCAGTTGTCTTCTCAAGTATTACATATATTGACTATTGTGTGTGGCCCTTTGGTAAAGTCAGGGGCCAAATTTGAGGCCCCCTTTATCTCATAATTTGACAACCAATGTCCTAAGGGCTCCTTTGGACCTCCTAGTACAATGGCCTAGCCAGTTTGCAATCACCAATTTCACTCAACCTTATGTTAGGAGGGAGGGATACGCTGTGCAGGGCCACCATCAGAGGGGTATAGTTGATACACATGTAGCGGAGGAGCCGGAGGAGAAATAGTGCAGAAGAGGCATCGTAGGCTAAGCACAGTAAGCTGGCAGGGCTGGGACTCAGAAGATGTTATGAGGGAGGGACTTAACAGGCTTTCAGTTGCTCATTAGCTAAGTTGGCAGCAGGAGGCGGGCTGCTTCACCCTCTGTTGCCTCCTTAGCCAATAGGTACACAGGGTGCACTGTCCATCACTGCAGAGTCATGTGCTTCCTGTGTTGGTGGGAGGAACAGAATTCCTCTCCAAAGAAGTAGGATGTAGGATGGAGGAGGAGGAGGATGTGGGATGAAGGATATGGGACTGGAAAAGGAGGAGATGGGTAGACTTGTGCACAACGGAAAATTTCGTTTAGTTTAGTTTCGGTTCGTTGTCATTGGTGAAATACATGAAATACATCATTTCGTTCTGTTATATTCGTTATGTTACGTCAATATGTTTTTTGATAATTCGTTATTATTTTTCGTAGAGTGTCGAATTCATTCGTTCGTATTCATTGAAATTCGCTATTTATGTATGTATAGACATTCGTGATAATGATTCGTAGTTTGGAAAGTCGTTTGTTTATTGAATCTTTTAACACACACAATGACAACGTCTCTTCTCCTCGGTTCAAATACAATACAACACCCTTCTCACTCACTTCTCAGGAATGCACCTTGCCAGTAATCCAACCTCCGGCACAAAATTAATCAGCTGATTGGACTATAAGATTTACTTTGAGCTGACCTTTTGTTTCATTAGATCTTCAACCACTTGCTTACTGGGCACTTAAACCCCCCTCCTGCCCAGACCAATTTTCAGCTTTCAGCGCTGATGCACTTTGAATGACAATTGCGCGGTCATACAACACTACCCAAATGAAATTTTTATAATTTTTTTCCCACAAATAGAGCTTTCTTTTGGTGGTATTTAATTACAGCTGGGAGTTTTATTTTTTGCTAAACAAACAAAAAAAGATGCAAAAAAAAAAAAAAATCATGTTTATTAGTTTGTTATAAAATTTTGCAAACAGGTCATTTTTCTCCTTCATTGAAGTGCGCTGATGAGGCGGCACTGATAGGCTGCACTGGTGGGCACTGATAGGCTGCACTGGTGGGCACTGATAGGCATAGTTAAGGCGGCACTAATAGGCACAGATAAGGTGGCACCGATAGGCACAGATAAGGCAGTACTGATGGGCACAGATAAGGCGGCACTGATGGACAAAGATGGGCACAGATAAGATGGCACGGATGGGTGGCACGGATGGGTGGCACTAAAGGGCACTGATAGGTACCACTGATAGATGGGACTGATGGGCACTGATAGGTGGCACTGATAGGTGGCTCTGATAGGTGGCACTGCTGGGCACTGATGGGCGGCACTGATGGGCACTGGTAGATGACACTGATGGGCACGGATATGTGGCACTGGGGTGCAGCACCGTTGTTGAGGCAGATTGTGGGTGGCACTGTGGGCACTGTGTGGCACTGTGGGCACTGCTGGGTGGCACTGTGGGCACTGCTGGGTGGTACTATGGGCACTGCCGGGTGGCACTTACGGGGGGCACTTATTTATTCTTAAGGGGGGCAGGTGGGCACTGGTAAGCTGGCCGTGATCGGGACTGATGTCCCGATCATGGCCGCCGGTGATAATAGCCGATTACCGGCTCCGTTGTATCACATGATCAGCTGTCATTGGCTGACAGCTGATCACGTGGTAAGGGGTCGGGATCGACCCCTTGCTCGGATCCGTGATCAGGCGAGTCTTATAGACTCGCCGATCACAGAGCGCGCCGCGCGCGCCCCTCAGGGGGCGCGCAGGCCACTCGTGCACGGGACGACGTCAATAGACGTTGTCCCGGCAAAGGAGGGCTACAGCGCGGATCTCTAGTGGTTAAAGAATTACCGAATCATGTCAAATTCATTTGAATTCATTCATTATATTTCTTTCGTATTCGTGGTAATTCGTTATTTTTTTATTTGGACATTCAGATGCATCCGAATGTCCAAAAGATGCAAAATTCGGCCGAATTTCGATTTGTTACGAAACAAATTGCACAAGCCTAGAGATGGGACTGGAGGAGAATAAGGACATGGGATGGAGGAGATGGGACTGGAGAAGGATGACATATGATGGAGCAGATGGGACTGGAGGAGGAGGGGGAGATGAGAATGAAAGAGGAGGACATGGGATGGGACTTGGTGGGACTGCCAGTGGACAGGCCCTTAGGAATGTTGATGGCCAGGTCCGGGTTTTATGGGCGGGGGGCCCAGGCCCAAAATTCTGTAAGGGGCCCCAAAATTTCTGATGGTGGCCCTGATGCTGTGACTTCTGCTTATTGGTTCTCTCATCTTAGTTCAAATTTAAGGTGACATTGTTTCAAGGCATAAGGTTTTCAAAGGCCATAAAAGTATGCGGTTAATCTACTACCTTATCCTGTCTGCCATAACAGCTAGTACAGTGCGATAAGTAGTGCAATAAAGTTACAAAATGTCAAATATCACATCTTCAATATGAATGCTTTTATCTTTTATTTTTTTAGAGTCTACAGGTCAATCTTTGATCTACTGTTCCGAACCTTCTAGGAGAATTCACTACTGCTGTCAATGCTTTCTACATTTCCGTTAAGCTGGCTTGTTTCTCTTTCTAGGTCTTCGAATGAATTACAGAAGTAACAGTTCATCCCGATCTTCATCCCCGGTGTCTCTGCGTCCACCTGACATGATTCAGCTGAAAGACATCGTTTGTTACTTATCACTGCTGGAGAGAGGAAGGCCGGAGGACAAGCTTGAGTGTCAGTATATGAAGCTCAGTGAACATAAAACACATTTTTCATTAATGAGATTAGAGGCGACATTTTCACTTTACTACTTTACAGCACCAAGCACTGCACTTAATTATGATACTATCACATGTTATGTGTGCTGTATCTTCTCTGTGACCAGGCTGTTAATACCAGACGCTTACATTTTTCTTTCTTTACTCTTCTGAATTCAGCTCTAGAATAGCCAATGTACCCATGCACTTGGCAGCCCTTTGGTCCATATTCTAGAGCAGGGATCTCCAAACTTTCTAAACAAAGGAACAGTTCGTTGTCCTTCCAACTTTAGAGGGGCCGGACTGTGGCCAGCGGGAGTGGAAACTTTCTTGGCATCAGTGGGAGTATCCATCGCCAAATTTGGCATCATTGGGAAGAATAGTGCCCCATCCTTGGTATCATTGAGAGGAATAGTGCCCCATTGTTGGTATCATTGGGGGGAATAGTGCCCCATCGTTGGTATCATTGGGAGGAATAGTGCCCCATCATTGTTATCATTGGGGGGAATAGTGCCCCATCATTGGTATCATTGGGGAAATAGTGCCCCATCGTTGGTATCATGGGAGGAATAGTGCCCCATCGTTGGTATTACTGGGAGGAATAGTACCCCAATGGTGGTGTCAGCAACAGTAGCGGCTGGTGTTTTTTTTTTTTTTTTTTTTGGGGGGGTGGCAAGCAACCACCTATCCCCCCGAGCGGCACCCACCCTCGTCAATGTTTGCCGGACAGTCCGGCATTTACTCCATCGTGATTGGTGGTAGGTGGCAGGCAGCATGATGCAGCAGCTTGACTCCAAGTCCTCTGCTCCATGGCGGCTTCCAGCTCCTCCCCTCCTCCCCTCCTCCTCCTGGGCATCCAATAAGATTGCCTGTCCTTTCAGCCAATTGGGGGGGACCTGTGTCAAAACCCGCTTCCTGATTGGCTGGGAGGAGGATCAGTTTTACAACAGAGACCCAAACCCACCCTATATTGAAGCCTATTAGAGCCTCTGGCTCTAATTGGTGCTTCAAAAAAACAGCCCCATTGGAGTCCATGCATCGGTGTCCCAAAAGGGGCAGGACGCATGGATAGGGGAGGCAGCAATGGCCAAGGAGGGAGGGGGGGGCGATGCCCATGTCCCCTTAATGGACGGGCCACCCCTGGTCAGCTGGAGAGATGGTGCCCCATTGTTGATGTCAGTTGGTAGAATAGTCTCTCATATTAGTGGGAGGAATAGTGACCCAAGGCCCGGATAAAGGCAAGCTTAGGCGTGCGCACAGGATGTGCCAGGTGTGCCCAGGCACACCCTAATCACCATGTGCATCACAAATTGACCCTACTGCCCTGGCTCCCCCCCTTCCCCCCACAGTGCTTCTGGCTTCCCTCTTCTCCTCTCCTGCTGACTGATGCTGCGGGAATGTTTTAGGACGAGTGGGGGAAGTGGCCGGTAAACATGCAATTTACTGGTCCCTTCTCTTTCTGAGTGAACTTCGTGAGTGATCGATAGTGTTTGTTTGAGCTTTGGGGTGCACACCCTAATGCAATAGGCTGCGCACACCTATGAAGGCAAGCAAAGGGCCGCATCCAGCCCCCAGGTCACAGTTTGGAGACCACTGTTCTAGAGCAGCGTTCAGATCTGTAAAAAAATAAAAACAAAAAAACGAATCATGCAATTTTACATTATGCATGTTAAAGATTGTGCAAATTTTTAAATGTTGTACAGGGCACCAGGTGTGATTTCTGGATGGAAGATATATTTCCTCACTATTTGGGTTGTGGTCCCTTTAACCACTTAATGACTGCCATATAGCAGATTTACTAATATTATTATTATTATTATTATTATTATTATTATTATTATCATTACTATTATGTATTAACCTATCGTGTGTCTATCAATCACATATATCTTATGTGATTGTGACATCTAATTGAATTAAGAATTTACCATCTGAATTTCTTTATTATTTGCATATACAGTCCCTCGTACAACATGCCCCATGCAAAGTCCCAACTATTTCTTTCCCATATATTATCTATTTATTAGGGATGGGGGGCATGCCGTTGCCAGTTGTGCCAGGTCACATCTGTTCCTCAATTTTTCAGTTTCTATTTTTCTTTTTTTTTTCCGTTTCCACAAAAATACCAAAGTGTCAGTTAGTATCCAATTGTTTGCCACACTATCGCAGTCCCGCTATAAGTTGTTGGTCACCGCCAGTGGCGTTGCTAAAGGGTGGCTTTTGGGGCTATAGCCCCGAATCTGGGGACCATAGCCCCGAGTCTCTGCCGGGTCCCCAAGGGGAGGGGAGGCTCTCTGGGGACCCTGATGTAAGGAGGGGCTCTCTGGGGACCCTGATGTAAGGAGGGGGCTCTCTGGGGACCCTGATGTAAGGAGGAGGCTCTCCAGGGACCCCGATGTAAGGAGGGGGCTCTTTGGGGAACCTGATGTAAGGAGAGGGCTCTTTGGGGACCCTGATGTAAGGAGGGGGCTCTCTGGTGACCCTGATGTAAGGGGGGGGGGGGCTCTCTGGGGACCCTGATGTAAGGAGAGGGCTCTTTGGGGACCCTGATGTAAGGAGAGGGCTCTTTGGGGACCCTGATGTAAGGAGGGGGCTCTTTGGGGACCCTGATGTAAGGAAGGGGCTCTCTGGGGACCCTGATGTAAGGAGGGGGCTCTTTGGGGACCCTGATGTAAGGGGGGCTCTCTGGGGACCCTGATGTAAGGAGGGGGCTCTTTGAGGAACCTGATGTAAGGAAGGGGCTCTTTGGGGATCCTGATCTTAGAGGAGGCTCTCTGGGGACCCTGATGTAAGGAGAGGGCTCTTTGGGGACCCTGATGTAAGGAGAGGGCTCTTTGGGGACCCTGATGTAAGGAGAGGGCTCTTTGGGGACCCTGATGTAAGGAGGGGGCTCTTTGGGGACCCTGATGTAAGGAAGGGGCTCTCTGGGGACCCTGATGTAAGGAGGGGGCTCTTTGAGGACCCTGATGTAAGGGGGGCTCTCTGGGGACCCTGATGTAAGGAGGGGGCTCTTTGAGGAACCTGATGTAAGGAAGGGGCTCTTTGGGGATCCTGATCTTAGAGGAGGCTCTCTGGGGACCCTGATGTAAGGGGGGCCCTCTGGGGACCCTGATGTAAGGGGGTGTTCTCTGGGGACCCTGATGTAAGTGAGGGGATCTCTGGGAATATATATACACACACACACACACACACACATATATTACTGTATATACATGTGTATGCCCATCCAAGCGTATGAATTTCTTTAGTACGCTGCTATGGGCTCTAGCTCCAGATCTTTTGTAGACCCAGCAACACCCCTGGTCACCGCTATTACTAGTATAAATACATAAAAATTCCAGTATACAGTATATCCCATAGTTTGTAGGCACTATAACTTTTGCGCAAACCAATCAATATACACTTATTTTCTTTTTTTACCAAAAATATGTAGCAGAGTACATATTGGCTTACATTTATGAAGACATTAGATTTGTTAAATGTTTTTTTATTGGATATGTTTTATAGCAGAAAGTAAAAAAATATTGTTTGTTTTTTTTTTTTTTTTGCAAAAATTTCAGACTTTTTTTTTTTTTTTATAGTGCAAAAAATAAAAAACGCAGAGGTGATCTGTGTTACTGGCGGTGAGACAGAAATTGATAGGCTATGTTTTTTTTTTTTTCCTTAATAAGTATAAGTTATTTTCTATTTGCCTATTTCTTTCTAAATTATTAGGACTGTTTGCTTTCACCAGTACGGTTAGCCGGTGATCCTGAGTATCCACATATTACAATGCATATCGCCCAAATGCACATTATTGGAGCCGCCTGTCTCCTAGCAATAAGAGGCACTAGGTGGCAGGGGCTAGGAGGCGGGTGACCCAAGCCGCATGGCGCCCTTTGTATAATAAACAGGTGAACCGCACCTGGATAGGACCACTAGTGCAGTGCAACCAGACTGTCCCAGACAGCAATGCGTAGAGGAAAAACAGCAACACTCCACAATAATTCATTTAGAAAAATAATAAATGTGCAAATAACTTCAAAAATGAATATATATATATACACATATACAAAGTGTATAAAAAAATTATTTTTGAAGTTCTCTGCGCATTTATTATTTTTCTAAATTAAATCACCAATACTTTTGGTGATAGTGTATCTATACAGTGTGTATATATATATATATATATATATATATATATATATATATATATATATATATATATATATATATACACATACATACACGGTAAAAATACACTATATCACCAAAAGTATTGGGACACCTGCCATTACACACATGAAATTTAATGGCATCCCAGTCTTAGTCCGTAGGGTTCAATATTGAGTTGGCCCACCCTTTGCAGCTATAACAGCTTCAACTCTTCTGGGAAGGCCGTCCACAAGGTTTAGGAGTGTGTCTATGGGAATGTCTGACCATTCTTCCAGAAGCTCATTTGTGAGGCCAGGCACTGATGTTGGACGAGAAGGTCTGGCTCTCCAAATGTGTTCTATCGGGTTGAGGTCAGGACTTGCTCAGCCATGTATTTATTGACCTTGCTTTGTGGACTGGTCCAAATTATTTGGTGGTGGGAGGATTATGGTGTGAGGTTGTTTTTTTTTAGCGGTTGGGGTTGGTCCCTTAGTTCCAGTGAAGGGAACTCTTAAGGCGTCAGCATACCAAGACATTTTGGATAATTTCATGCTCCCAACTTTGTGGGAACAGTTTGGGGATGGCCCCTTCCTGTTCCAACATGACTGCGCACCAGTGCACAAAGCAAGGTCCATAAAGACATGGATGAGCGAGTTTGGGGTGGAGGAACTTGACTGGCCTGAACAGAGTCCTGACCTCAACCCGTTTGAACACCTTTGGGAAGAATTAGAGCGGAGACTGCGAGCTAGGCCTTCTCGTCCAACATCAGTGCCTGACCTCACAAATGTGCTTCTGGAAGAATGGTCAAACATTCCCATAGACGCACTAATAAACCTTGTGGACGGCCTTCTCAGAAGAGTTGAAGCTGTTATAGCTGCAAAGGTATTGAACCCTATGGACTAAGACTGGGGTGCCATTAACCACTTACTGACCAGCCACCATCATTATACTGCGGCAGGACGGCTGTTTCCTGAAAATCGTCGTAGCTGTACATCGGCCATTAAAAAAGCCATAGCAGGCTCGTGCGAGCACCTGCTGCGCAGTGGGGGAACTGATGTGTGTGGCGATATGCAACTGCAATGTTGACCGGCCATGCGCAATCACTCCACAGAGAGGCAGAACGGGGATCTGTCAATGTAAATAAACAGATCCCCGTTCAGTCAGGGGAGGAGAGACAGATCATTTGTTTCTAGTGATTAGGAACAGCGATCTCTCTCCTCCTCCAGTCAGTCCCCTCCCCCCACAATTAGAAACATCTCCCAGGGAACACATTTAACCCCTTGATCGCCCCCTAGTGTTAACCCCCTTCCCCGCCAGTGTAATTTATACAGTAATGAGTGCATTTGTATAGCACTGATCGCTGTATAAATGTCACTGGTCCCAAAAAAGTTTCAAAAGTGTCCGATCTGTCCTCCGCAATGTCACAGTCTGGCTGAAAAACGCTGATCACAGCCATTACTAGTAAAAAAAAAAATAAGATAATAAAAAAAAGCCATAAATTGATTCCCAATTTTGTAGACTTTTTCACAAACCAATCAATATACGCTTATTGCGATTTATATATATATATAGACTTATATATATATATATATATATATATATATATATTTATTTATTATAGCAAAAAGTAAAAAAAAGATTTTATTTTTTTCAAAATTGGCGTTTTTTTTTGTTTATAGCGCAAAAAATAAAAACTGTGGGGGAAAGGGGTCATCAATTTTATTTGGGTACAGCGCAGCACGACCGCACAATTGTCAGTTAAAGCTAAGCAGTGCCATTTTGCAAAAAGTGGCCTGGTCATTAAGGGGGAAATCTTCCGGTCCTTAAGTAGTTAAAGTTCATGTGCAGCTAAAGGCAGTCAATACCAATACTTGTGGTAATATAGTGTATATAGTGTATATTCCAATGTGTATATATGTGTATAGTGTATATTCCAATGGTTTAAATCTTAGTATGAGATGCCAAGAATACTTTCATGGGAGAACAGTGCACTCTAGTGGAGGAATTAGATAATTACATCAGCCTTGTCATTAGAATCAACTTTGCCATCAGTATTCAGTATCTGCATTCAGATTGCGGGAAACGTCTGACATCTTTTTCTCCAAAACACAGTCAATCACCTTCTGTTTATCATTGTCATGGATTTCGTGATATCCTCCTGACATCCCTGAAGGTTAATAAGCTGCACAATACCGCAATTCCCAGCAACGTTTGACACAAGGGAGTTTAATTAGATTACTGTTGAAGCTGCGTTTCTAAACAGTTTAGGATGACAATGCTAAGGCCGGTGGAAATTTTAGCTAAATATATTCGGGGTGGATCAAAGCAAAAAGTGAGCTTAAAATTCATTTTATCTAGAAAGCAGCCTTAGTAGAAAAGCCTTTCCCCTGCCAGCATGTTGCAGAATGGGGACCCTTGCTCTGTGTGGGGAAGCAGTGGTCTCTCTACAGAGGTCTGACATGCCTCCTTCTGAGTCAGACCTATAGTTCTGCACTCTGGAAAGTGCCCTGCTGATTGGATAGCTCTAGCCCTGACTCTGCCTTGTAAGAAAAAGGCATGATATGTTTAAATTGTACATTTTTTATTAAATATTTTAAATTTTTAGATTTAGCACCTGTAAAGTCCCAATACAAAACATCAATTACTAATGGATATCTTGTGTGTTATTTTATGAGGGCAGTTAAAATCTATATTGACATTAAAAATGCAGATTTCCTTTAACCGCTTCAGGCCCCGGAAGATTTTACCCCCTTCCTGACCAGAGCACTTTTTGCGATTCGGCACTGTGTCACTTTAACTTACAATTGCGCGGTCGTACGATGTTGCACCCAAACAAAATTTACGTCCTTTTTTCCCCACAAATAGAGCTTTCTTTTGGTGGTATTTGATCGCCTCTGTGGTTTTTATTTTTTGCACTATATATAAAAAAGGAGCATACATTTTGAAAAAAAAAATGCATTTTTTTTTAACTTTTTGCTATAATAAATATCCCCCATAAATATATAAAAAAAACTATTTTTGTTCCTCAGTTTAGGCCGATATGTATTTTTCTACATATTTTTGGTAAAAAAAAATCACAATAAGTGTATTTTGATTGGTTTGCGCAAAAGTTATACCGTCTAAAAAATAGGGGATAGTTTTATGGCATTTTTATTATTATTTTTTTTCCCTTGTAATGGTGGCGATCTGCGATTTTTATTGGGACTGTGACATCATGGCGGACACCTCTGACAATTTTGACACATTTTTGGGACCATTGTCATTAATACAGTGATCAGTGCTACAAAAATGCATTGATTACTGTAAAAATGTCACTGGCAGTGAAGGGGTTAACACTAGGGAGCGATCAAGGGGTTAATGTGTTCCCTAGTGTGTGTCCTAACTGAAGAGGGGAGGGGACTGTGCAGCGGAGATGACAGATCGCTGTTCATACTCTGCGAAGGGGTTGAGCATGCACGTGTGCCTCCGGTGGCACGCGCGCACCCCTAGGGGGCCACAGGGCGAAGCAACGTTACATAACATTGTTTCGCCCAGCCGTGCCATTCTGCCGGCTGGTCGGCAAGTGGTTAAATAACATGTCTGGGGGATGCCCTTAACCTGACGATGTGGTGCACCTGTAAGCCCTTGTACACACGGTCGGACATTCAAACGGAAAATGTCCGATCGGACCGTGTTGTCGGATAATCCGACCGTGTGTGGGCTCCATCTGACTTTTTCCGTCGGAATGTCCGACCAACAAAGTTTGAGATCTGGATATAACATTTTTCGACAACCTGATCTGATCGGACTCTGTCCGATCGTTTGTAGAGAATTCCGATCGGACAAAGTGCCACGCATACTCAGATCATATTACGAGACCAAAGCTATTGGCTACTAGCCTGTACATAGTCCCGTTGTTACGTACGAACGTCATCATGTTCAGAGCGATCGGATTTTCCGACAACTTTGTCCAACCGTGTGTATACAACACGGGTTTCGGACAAAATCCGTTGGAAAAAATCCAACGGATTTTGTGGTCGGAGTTTCCGACCGTGTGTACAAGGGCTAAGATGTGTACAACCTACTTCAGCAACCTAATCCCCCCTCCGCCCTGCCCCCACCCCCTCAAATTACAGATTTTTGGGGTATGAATTTGAAGAGGGAACCCCATGCAAAAATAATAAAAAGAAAATAATTGGGTCACCCCTAAAGCCATGCTAATAATTTACACAGTCAGGTACAATAAATTTGCATTGAAGCAATGCAGCAACATTACATAAAATTCCTGGTGGGAAGACTGTCCAACCAGGTGCACTCACAGTTACAGCAATGTGAACAAAGTGGCTCCTAGTCAGAATGACAGCATCTGTAGCGAGGGGGAGAATGTGGCTTGGCTGTTTCTTGCTCAATTGGGAACATTCCCAGAAAAGATGTGACCCTAAGCCTTCCCTCCTTGTCAGAAACCTTTTCCTACCGCTAGAACTGTCCCTAACAGACAGTATACCCTTCCCTGCACTTCTCACTTAGATGAAGTGCGCTAAACCTAGGGGACAGGGCCTTAAATTGGCTTTGTCTGACCCAAGATGGCTGCCAGAGTCACATGGGGCAACAGCATCCAACCGGATCGCTTCTGCAGTGACCCATGAAACCATAGAGCAGGGATATGCAATTAGTGGTCCTCCAGCTGTTACAAAACTACAAGTCCCATTATGCTCTGCCTCTGGGTGTCATGCTTGTGGCTGTCAGAGTCTTGCGATGCCTCATGGGACTTGTAGTTCTGCAACAGCTGGAGGTCTGCTAATTACATATCCCTGCCATAGAGGAACCATTTTCCTCCCGACATCCTCTCCAGCTGCAGAGCCGATGCGGTTAAACTCCACTTGAAGTGAAGAAAATAAACTGTGTGTCAGAAACCATGAAATCAGACTGAGACAGAAGTAAAGTTAAATCACACTTGTTTAATAATAAAAGTAAAAAGAACAAACGTAGTCAAAACATAGACAAAGTTCAGTAACCGGAACGGATAGTCAGCCAAGCCAGAAGTCAGGGATCAATGTAGTGGAACAGCAAGCAGGATCTGGAGCCAGAAGGGATGTCAGCAAAGCAAGTCTTTAAACAGGATCACAGGAGATAGTCTCTGTGCTGTTGACAAAGGCGAAGGCAGAGATCTACTGGGCTGGACGGCTTAAGTAGGCAGGACTTACGAGCAGGATATCATCAACAGATGAGTAACTGTGGAGAGATAGGAGCTGGCAATTAGCCGACAGTTCTTAGAAGGAAGGGCCCAGCCCAGCCCTGACAATGCGCCTGCCTTTCAGAATGTTCAAACCACATTAATGGTATTATTCAATTAATCAATCAAGCATTGAGTCAATCGGGTAATGAATGAATTAAATATATTTGTAAGGTAACATTTTGTAACTTTTTGTCATTATTTTTTTTTAGTTATGTTTCGACTTTATGACACAGATGGGAATGGCTTCCTTGACAGCACGGTAAGTGTCCAAAATGACAGTTTGATTTCATGTTTTAAGATCTTATCAAAACATTTTTTTTTCTGTACCTGGCATCATTCCCGCTAATCTAACGTGAAGCATCTAAATTGTACACTGATGAAAAAAATTGACAAAAAGTTAACCACTGCCCCAACCTATAACTGGCCTTTGCAGCAAGGAGCATTGGAGGGCAACATATGTCAAAAAAAGCCATGGAAAATTCCCAGGACAATTCCAAGCTCTACATACCGACCCAAAAAAATTGATGATGATGATTGATGATGAAAAAATTGGAACTATGGCCAAAAAAAAAGGACATATATGATGAAGTCTGCCACTGGCATTACCACCAGTACAACATATATGCATAAAAAAAAAAAAAAACATAATAATTCTAGCCAGCTCTCCCTGTCACGCTGATTCTCCTCCCGGAGGGTCGTGAGACCCGTTTCCCATTTGGCAGAAAGGAGAAGCGTTCCAAGTGGCCTAGGAGGAGGAGGAGACACCGTGATGCAGAGGAGCAAAGGGAAGCTGCCACCCATCGTCTGCACTATAGATGAGGTGGTAACTGCTGGGCTTCGAACTGTCCGACCGGGGGGTGGGGGGGGGGCTATGGGTGCACTGTTTGCCCCCCCCCTCCCCCCCCCCCAGAAATATACCACCACTGCATTTTAGATAACATTAACTCATGGAAATAGGTCTTCATAGTCAACCCAACAATAATCAGTTGTCAGTATATCGCTCGCCACCACTGAGAGGCTAGAAAATGAAGAGAATTAGGCTAAGCTGGGTATTATTATTATTATTCACGATTTATATAGCGCCAACAGTTTACACAGCGCTTTACAATGTATAGGGGGGGGGGACAACACAATTACAGTACAGTTCAATACAAAAAGGTACAGGTGGGCTCCGGCTCGTAGAGCTTACATTCTAAAGGGAGGGGGTGGTACAAAAGGTAATAGCTGCATCTACAGCATCTCTGTTATTGCAGTTTTATGTTTTCAGCCTGATAAAAATAAAAAAAAGATTTCTTATTGGTCGCTCTCATTGCATTTTATAGCACACTTTGGCATTTGAAACTCTGCGATCTGTTCAAGTTAATATTTTAATTAACACAATAAAGATATACAGATGATATAAAAAGTATACTCTCCCCTGTTAAAATGTCAGGTTTCTGTGACTTAAAAAAAATGAGACAAAGATAAACAATTTCAGAACTTTTTCCACCTTTAATGTGACCTATAAATTGTACAACTCATTTGAAAAACAAACTAAAATCTTAGGTGGGGACAAGAAAAAAAATAAAATAATAATAATAATGTGGTTGCATAAGTGTGCACACCCTCTTATAACTGGGTTGTAGCTGTGTTCAGAATTAAACAATCACATTCAAACTCATGTTAAATAGCGGTCAGTACACACCTGCCATCATTTAAAGTGCCCCTGATTAACCCCAAATAAAGTTCAGCTGTTTTAGTAGGTCTTTCCTGACATTTTCTTAGTCGCATCCTACAGCAAATACCATGGTCCGCAGAGAGCTTCCAAAGCATCAGAGATATCTCATTGTTAAAAGGTATCAGTCAGGAGAAGGGTACAAAATAATTTCCAAGATATACCATGGAACACAGTGAAGAACGTCATCATCATGGCATATGGCACAACAGTTACATTATCAAGAGCTGGACGTCCCTCCAAAATTGATGAGAAGAAAACTGTTCAGGGAGGCTGCCAAGAGGCCTACAGCAACACTAAAGAAGCTGCAGGAATATCTGGCAAGTACCGGCTGTGTGGTACATGTGACAACAATCTCCTGTATTCTTCATATGTCTGGGCTATGGGGTAGAGTGGAAAGACGGAAGCCCTTTCTTACAAAGAAAAACATCCAAGCCCAGCAAAATTTAGCAAAAACACATCTGCAGTCTTCCAAAAGCATGTGGGAAAATGTGTTCTCGTCTGATGAAACCAAGGGTGGACTTTTTGGCCATAATTCCAAAAGATATGTTTGGCGCAAAAACAACACTGCACATCACCAAAAGAACGCCATACCCACTGTGAAGCATGATGGTGGCAGCATCATGCTTTGGGGCTGTTCTTCTTCAGCAAGGGCCTTAATCACGGTAGAGGGAATTACGTACATTTCCAAATACCAGTCAATATTGGCACAAAACCTTCAGACATCTGCTAGAATGATGAACATGAAGAGGAACTTCTTCTTTCAGCATGAAAACGACCCAAAGCATACATCCAAATCAACAAAGGGATGGATTCACCAGAAGAAGATTAAAGTTTTGGAATGGCCCAGCCAGAGCCCAGACCTGAATCCCATTGAAAATCTGTGGGGTGATCTGAAGAGGGCTGTGCACAGGAGATGCCCTCGCAATCTGACAGATTTGGAGTGTTTTTGCAAAGAAGAGCAGGCAAATATTGCCAAGTCAAGAAGTGCCATGCTGATAGACTCATACCTAAAATGACTGAGAGCTGTAATAAAATGCAAAGGTGCTTCAACAAAGTATTATTGTAAGGGTGTGCACACTTATGCAACCAGATTATATATTTTTTTATTTTTACTTCCCTCCACCTAAAATATTTCAGTTTGTTGTTCAATTGAGTTGTACAGTTTATAGGTCACACTAAAGGTGGAAAAAGTTCTGAAATCATTTCTTTGTCAATTTTTTTTACATCACAGAAACCTGACATTTTAACAGGGGTGTGTAGACTTTTATTATAGCAGATAAAGGAGAAAAAGAGAGAGAGAGAGAGGGGCGCCTCTGGGTGCAGATTTTTCAAAAGGTTTTATTTTCAGTGTAAAAACATAAAATTTTGCACTCACATTTTGTAGGCAAAAAGTAAGCATTAAACACAGAGGGTCATCTGGTATATCTGATTATGGAACGTCAGCCAGTGATCCGGTCCACATCTGTCATCTAGTTGTTCCTGTTCCTCTCACATAAGGTCCACTACAGGTGTTTTTTAAGAAGCAGCCGGCTTATGGTGGACACGAGATGTGCGGTCTTGAGAACGAGGCTTGGGAGGCAGAGATGACCAGGGCGCGGGGCTGTGACGTCAGAGGGTATGCGACGCGTTTCTTGAGCGTGCGGGTCGAGATTGTCGGACGACCGCGCTCTTTCATCAGGCAGAATCAGAATAAAGTGAAGGGGACTCAGGATTTAAATAGGGGCAGGCTAAGGACAGTGGGCGTGGCTGGAGACGGACTAGGAACAAGTGAAGGGGCGTGGCTACGGCCGAGTATGGGGAAGGAAACGATGAGTAATGAGGGGGGGAGGGAAATGGGAGAGAGAGAGAGCAGCAGCGGCTTGGTATAAGGAAGAAGAGGGGAAAGAAAACGTCTATGGGGAAATCTTATGTATATATCGGTAAAAACGTCTATGGAATAAAATTCTATGGGAAAAAAAATCAAAAATAAGTGGGAGAATGAGTAAGAAAAGGATGGAAAATTGATAAAAAAATATATATATAAAAAGATAAAAAAGCTTAGAAAAGCTTAAAGGGAGGGGAGTAAAAAAGAAGGTAAAAAGAGGCAAAAAGCATACATGAAGTATGTGGATATAATTGTATTGGGGATTGGACGTGCAGGACATATGTGTATAAATGGATAAAAATAGTGTATGTGTATACACACATATACAAATACACATATAGATACGTACGCATACCCGTGTTAAATGAAAAAAACGGGATGTATAAAATAAAATAAAAATGAGAATAAAAACAGAAGTAAAATCAAAAACGTACATCCGCACATATATGCCTACATGGACACATGTGTGTATGTGTGTACGCACATACATGTGTGTGGGGCGTGGGAAGAGGAAAAAGGAATACGGGGGAGTAGATTGAGAGGGGGGGGGGGGAAGAAAAAAGGGGGGGGGGATGGGGGAAAGGTGGGCAGGGGGGAGAGGAATAGGAAGTATTACACTAATACAAAATGATAAGAATTATTTTCTAAATATGCATGGGTACATATACAAGCTAATATCAATACATGATTCTTTGCAAGGAGAAGAGAGAATATAATCGCTTGAAAAATGCAGTAATGGTAAAAAACGGTATGCATCATAATATATTTGCCATAAATATTGGTAACTGGAAGGAGCGGATAGATTGAGAGGATATCTATATAGGTGAGGGGATGTTTTTTTTGTAGAGTCATGTTGTGTGATAAGGAGGGCACCATGGACGAGGGGTGTCTGGTCTGGGGCAGTTTGAGCTCTGCGACAGATAACAGGTGGGTTGTAAGGTAGTGGTACATCAGAGGATGGTGGCAATTTCGATACACTCGTTGATTCCCCCTGGGGAGAGTGCGTCGAGGGTATAGATCCAGAAGGTTTCACGAGAGCATAATTTTTTAAACCTTTCCGCTGGAGGGAGATGGTTGGGGATCTGCTCGATAACCCAGACCTTGAGGCCTAATGTGGACCCCTTATGAAAGAGGGCGAAGTGTCTAGGCACGCTGTGGGGGTCTGTGCCTCCTTCTATTAATCTACGATGCTCACCGAAACGTTGTCTGAGTGTCCTAATGGTTCTCCCTACATATATGAGACCACAGGGACAACTCAGACCATATATTACGAAATCGGATGAGCAGTTATAAAATTCTTTTAGTTCATAGGTTTTGCCCTTGGTAGTGAATACTTTTTGTCCGTGATTGACAAATTTACATGTTTTACAAAGTGCTTTGTGGCATTGATACATCCCAGTTAGGGGTATCAGTTGGAGGGTTTTGGGAAAATTGGATTGGGTTTTTAATTTACTGGGTGCGATTTTGTTTCTCAAGTTTGGGGCCCTACGGTAAGTGACAGATGGTCAGGCTGGGAGTTCAGTTTTCAGGTGGGGGTCCTGCTGTAGGATACTCCAGTGTTTTTTTAAAATTCTTTCCATAGTTTTATGTTCATTATGAAAGGTGGTGATGAATCTACTAGAGAAATTCTGTGGGGAGCGGTCTGTTTTTGTCGCAGTTTTTTCTGAGAGGCACTGTTTGAAAGCGTTTTCTATAAGAGGTGCAGGATAGTTTTTTTCTTTAAATTTAGTTTTCAAGGTGTTGCTGGATTCGATATATTGTCAATTTGTTTGGTGCAGTTTTGCCTTAGGCGCCAAAATTGTCCCTTTGGGATATTTTTAATCCATTTTGGGTAGTGACAGCTATTAAAGTGAAGGTAGGAGTTGCCCGCGGTTGGTTTCGTATAGTTTTTTGAGATAATAGCATGACCTTTGTGTCCCAGTTCTAAGTCTAAAAATGCTATGGTCTCGGAGTTGGTATTAGACGTAAAGGATAGGCCATAGGGGTTATTGTTGCAATGTTGAACAAAGGGGGGGATTGAGTCAGCTGCTCCATCCCAGATGAGGATAAGGTCATCTATGTATCTGCCGAAAAAGATTGTTTTCTGAAAAAGGATTATTTTTGTAGATGTAGTGGGACTCCCAGAAGCCCATCGCAAGGTTCGCATATGAGGGCGCAAAATTGGCGCCCATAGCTGTACCTTGGATCTGTTGGTAGAAGTCACCGTTGAAGGTAAAATAGTTATGTGTCAAAGAAAAATTAACGGCCTTTAGCACAAAGTCAGCTTGCCTCATATTCATTAGGGGCTCATTGATTAAGGAGTCTTCAATGGCTTTTAGGCCAAAGTCATGTGGGATAGAGGTATACAGTGAGCTGACATCCAGGGAGAGCCAGGTATATGAAGTTTCCCATCTGTAAGGGGCCAGGAGTTCTAGGAGGTGACGACCATCGCGAATATAGGATTGCAGTTGTGTCACCAGGGGCTGTAGGAATTGATCAATGTATAAACTGAAGCCTGTGGTGACACTATCCATAGCAGCCACAATTGGTCAGCCGGGAGGGTGATGGAGATTTTTATGTACTTTGGGTAGATGGTAGAAGTAGGGGATTTGGTAGAAGTTTTTATGTAGGAAGGCGGCTTCTGTTTTTGTGAGGATCCCTTCTTGGAGGGCAGATTTGGTTAAAGCCTCGGCTTCATTTGCAAAAGTATTGGTTGGGTCATAAGTCAGTTTTTTGTAAGTTGAATCATCTGCAAGGAGGCGGAGGGACTCCGCTACATAGTCGGATCTGTCTAGGAGGACTATTCCGCCCCCTTTGTCAGCAGGCTTGACTACTATGTCTTCTTTATGTATTAGCTTGTCTAAAGCTAGGATTTCGGAGCGGGTTAGATTGTTTTTATATTTTTGATTTTTTTGGGATTTTGAAGTGGTGGTACATAATTTGATCACGTCCGCATAGACCACTCGATAGAAACTTTCAATGTATGGGCCTTTTGAATGAGTGGGAAAAAAGATGGATTTAGGTTTCAGTGATGTATGGATAATGGGGGGGGATGAGATGAGATGTTGGGTGAGTAATTGTGATGTCATTTCATCGTCATTAGAGATTTCTAGAGTGTCGATGTCAATAAAAGATGAGTTGGAAATGGATCCTGTATGGTCATGAAGTGGAGATGTGATCGGTGGGTCGGGTAGTTCTTTAGTCTCTTTTGAGTTTTTTTCTTGTTTTTTTTTTTTAATTATGCTCTCGTGAAACCTTCTGGATCTATACCCTCGACGCACTCTCCCCAGGGGGAATCAACGAGTGTATCGAAATTGCCACCATCCTCTGATGTACCACTACCTTACAACCCACCTGTTATCTGTCGCAGAGCTCAAACTGCCCCAGACCAGACACCCCTCGTCCATGGTGCCCTCCTTATCACACAACATGACTCTACAAAAAAAACATCCCCTCACCTATATAGATATCCTCTCAATCTATCCGCTCCTTCCAGTTACCAATATTTATGGCAAATATATTATGATGCATACCGTTTTTTACCATTACTGCATTTTTCAAGCGATTATATTCTCTCTTCTCCTTGCAAAGAATCATGTATTGATATTAGCTTGTATATGTACCCATGCATATTTAGAAAATAATTCTTATCATTTTGTATTAGTGTAATACTTCCTATTCCTCTCCCCCTGCCCACCTTTCCCCCTTCCCCTCCCCCCCTCCCCCATCCCCCCCCCCCCTTTTAGCTCCTTTCCCCCCCCTTTTTTCTTCCCCCCCCCCTCGCAATCTACTCCCCCGTATTCCTTTTTCCTCTTCCCACGCCCCACATGCATGTATGTGCGTACACACATACACACATGTGTCTATGTAGGCATATATGTGCGGATGTACGTTTTTGATTTTACTTCTGTTTTTATTCTCATTTTTATTTTATTTTATACATCCCGTTTTTTTCATTTAACACGGGTATGCGTACGTATCTATATGTGTATTTGTATATGTGTGTATACACATACACTATTTTTATCCCCTTATACACATATGTCCTGCACGTCCAATCCCCAATACAATTACTGTATTTGCCGGCGTATAAGACGACTGGGCGTATAAGACGACCCCCTATTTTTCAAGTGAAAACATAGGTTTTGGGCAATACTCGTGGTATAAGACTACCCCCCTTCTGAGGCAACACCATTTTAAAAAAACATTAGAACGATTAAAAAATACAAAGCAAGAATGCCAACTACTCATCCGCCATGCTGTGTTATGTCATAAAGTAAATCAAACAATAATAACACAAACAGAGATCTAATGAATGCCACAACTCTGGAAAGTAGAATTTTTCACTAACCAAACCTATACCACTTTTGGGTTACATTCTATGAGAATTGTCCACCAAAATGCATTTAATAACCCCCCTGTCATATGTCCCAGATTTACCTGTCCCTCTTGGGTGCCTGAGACCTCAAAGGCAAATAGCAGGATGTATAGTAGTAGGAGATCAGTGAATGGATTTACCCAGGGAAGTATGGTGAGCGGTGTATTATTTTAATGAATACAACGCCTGCTTGGATTGGCAGAGGCTGTAGCATCATCAGCCCTTGCCTCTCTCTCTCTCAAAGCCAATCCGAGCAGGCTACTCTATGTAGCCTGCTCGGATTGGCAGTGGTTGTTACTCCAATCCAAGCAGGCTCTGTATTCATTAATAGAATACATCGCTCGCCGGGATTGGCTCAACGGCGTATACTGTTTGTTGCTGAAGCCACATACAGTATTAGCAGACATTCGGGGGCTGACAGCCATCGGGCAGCATTGTATACCTGTATACCCGGCGTATAAGACGACCACCAATTTTTGGGCATTTTTTTTAAGTGTAAAAGGTAGTCTTATACGCCAGCAAATACAGTATATCCACATACTTCATGTATGCTTTTTGCCTCTTTTTACCTTCTTTTTTACTCCCCTCCCTTTAAGCTTTTCTAAGCTTTTTTATCTTTTTATATATATTTTTTTTTATCAATTTTCCATCCTTTTCTTACTCATTCTCCCACTTATTTTTGTTTTTTTTTCCCATAGAATTTTATTCCATAGACGTTTTTACCGATATATACATAAGATTTCCCCATAGACGTTTTCTTTCCCCTCTTCTTCCTTATACCAAGCCGCTGCTGCTCTCTCTCTCTCCCATTTCCCTCCCCCCTCATTACTCATCGTTTCCTTCCCCATACTCGGCCGTAGCCACGCCCCTTCACTTGTTCCTAGTCCGTCTCCAGCCACGCCCACTGTCCTTAGCCTGCCCCTATTTAAATCCTGAGTCCCCTTCACTTTATTCTGATTCTGCCTGATGAAAGAGCGCGGTCGTCCGACAATCTCGACCCGCACGCTCAAGAAACGCGTCGCATACCCTCTGACATCACAGCCCCGCACCCTGGTCATCTCTGCCTCCCAAGCCTCGTTCTCAAGACCGCACATCTCGTGTCCACCATAAGCCGGCTGCTTCTTAAAAAACACCTGTAGTGGACCTTATGTGAGAGGAACAGGAACAACTAGATGACAGATGTGGACCGGATCACTGGCTGACGTTCCATAATCAGATATACCAGATGACCCTCTGTGTTTAATGCTTACTTTTTGCCTACAAAATGTGAGTGCAAAATTTTATGTTTTTACACTGAAAATAAAACCTTTTGAAAAATCTGCACCCAGAGGCGTCCCTCTCTCTCTCTTTTTTTCTCCTTTATCTGCAGCAATCCAGGAGCTTAAGTTTCAGCTCTTTTAAGGTGGCAGCCCTGCATGCGGATCCATCCCCCCCTCTCCATCCCTCTCCCCCTCCCCTCTCCTCACGAACTAAAGAACATTTAATTTCCTTTTTTGGACTTGACAAAGTAGTGCATTCCCTGCACTCACTACTATATGTACTTTTATAGACTTTTTTTCTAGTGGGAACCTAATATCTTTGATTTGCGCCAAATACTTGTCTTAGACTTTTATTATAGCCACTGTATATGTTGTAGCAATATTTTATAGTCGTAGTAATATTTTAATTTCTATTTTTATTTTATTTTTGTTGTTTGTTTTGCAGGAGTTGGAATGTATAATCTCTCAGATGATGCATGTGGCTGAATATTTAGAATGGGACATCACCGAGCTTAGCCCTGTAAGTGATGAAAAAAGTTTTTTCCATGTTGTACTCTCATATTTGTCCTTTTGCTGGTTTCCATACTGGTTGCTTAGCTAAGTACTGTCAACTAATAAGGAGAACCATGGGCGTAGCATAAAGGGTTGCAGGGGTCACAATCACAACCCCACCCTAGCTCCAGGGGGTCCCTGCAGCCTCCCTGTCATATTATCGTATCCTCCACAAAATCCAGCTCCGATCTGCCCTAGGGCCCCACAGCGACACTCCAGTACTGAACTTCTACTTTGCCTTCCACAGTCCACACTCCTCTGTTCCCATTGGCTGGGGAGAAGCTGTGAGCCATTTCCTGAATGGAGAGGAGCACAAGGTGAGAAGGAAGGGGAAGTGTCTGTGCTGTGTGCTGGCAACATGGAATGGAAACCGAGCTCAGCGAGGCAAGAAGAGTTGAGTGCAAGAGGAAGGAGAGTGCCGTCCTCTTTTCCTTTTTTGGTCGGAAAAAGTTATTTTTCTGACCGAAAAATTGAGAACCTGCTCTCAATCTTTTGCTGGCAGGAATTCGGCCAGCAAAAGTCCGATGGAGCATACACACGGTCGCATTTTCCGATCAAAAGTTCTCATCGGACTTCTGCTGGCCAAATTTCCGATCGTGTGTACGGGGCATAAGCCAATGAGGAGGAAGAGAGCAGAGAGAAACTGCATTCATGCACATTGCTGGATCAAGGTCAGGCTCAGGTAAGTATGGGGGGGGGGGGGGCTGCATGCAGAGGGTTTTTTTACCTTAATACAGAGAATGCATTAAGGTAAAATACCTTCTGCTTTCAGAACCACTTTAACTTTATATTTCTTGCCATTGCAATGACCCACTACGAACCAAAAAAAAAAAAAAATCCCCAAATAAATATTCCTACTGACGTTTATGGCGATTCTATATATGCACTTATTATTTGTTGTTTGCACTTTTAGTAGGGCAAAGAAACAATAGTGTGTATTTTAGTTACTTTTATATCCTGCCTAAAACACACTGACCATGACCTCTGACCCCCAACCCAAACCTTTGACCTTCCCTCTGACACTAAGCCATAGCAAGCCCTGATCTAGCTATTTTATATTATTCTTATATCTTATTATAAATTATTATTTCTTTTTACACACAGAATGGAATTTTTTTTTACATGTTTTCCTCTGTATAGGAGAAAAACATACGGTAAGTAGCACTCCCATAGGAGCCTTTGAATTTTGGACCCCCCCCCCCCCCCCCCACCCACACACACAGCCAGGAAAGAGGAGTTTTTCACATTCTCTCTCCAGAGCAGTGGCGTCACTAGGGGGTGGCTACTGGGGATATATCTTTGAACATAATGTATATCCTTGAAAAACTTGTTTTAGCTCCACCAATGCTAGTTTACAAGACCGACCGCTTCTGGCTCCTCCTTGCTTCCGAGCATGCGTGTTTGTACTTTGGACTTTTGTCCGACAGACTTGTGTGCACACGATCGTAAAATCCCACAACAGACATTTGTCTGCGGAAAAATTTTAAAACTTGCTATCCAACATTTGTCCTCAGAAAATCTGAAAAAAAACAATTGTCCGATGGAGCGTACAAACGATCAGATTTTCCGTCAACAGCCTGTGATCACACATTTCCCATCGGGAAATCCGATCGTGTGTATGGGGCTTAAGACAGCCAAAGATTATCCAGCCATAAGCTGAGTCAATAACGGGGTCAATCGGGTGCAGGTAACAGGAACTCAAGCTAAAAGACCATTCAGAAATGATTCCATGCAGTACCCAAGCCTAAATAACCCACTAGGTGGCAGTAACTGTGATGAATGTGTCCATATGCATGCCATTGTGCTCACGCTCCAATGCATATTTGTGTTCCATGCCAGAAAACATATTCCCTGGGCATGAGCCTTATGACTGGCACTACCTTTTACATGATGTTCCAGACACCACCAATGTGACATCATTTGGTTCTAGCGATAAGTCTCTTAGGCACTGAGCACCACACTATGGGAAACAAGAGGTAATCTGCATGTTTGCCCTATAGCCTGACGTGCGTTTTTTTCTGGGGGTTCCAGATAGTAATAGTGATAGTATATGGTGCCTTCTATGATTTCCAATTGTTTTCTCTAAATTTGTTACAGACTAACGTACCATTTATTTATTTCAATTTCCTTTATGTTGCAGATTCTCCATGAAATGATGGAGGAGATTGATTATGACCACGATGGTACGGTATCTCTAGAAGAGTGGATTCAAGGAGGGATGACCACCATTCCTCTTCTCGTTCTACTTGGCTTAGAAAATGTAAGAAGTTGCCACTTTTTTGTTACAGTAATTAATGGACTCTTTGGGGTTGATTTACAGGCAAATAGACAGTTGCTCCAGACTTTATTAACCACTTAAGGACCGCCTCACGCCGATGTATGCCGGCAGAATGGCACGGCTGGGCACCAGGGCTGGATTAACGTAGGGTCTATTGGAGCTGCAGCTCCAGGCCCCTACCTTAATATAGGCCCAGCCACCCAAAAAGGACAGACTTCTCATGGAAAGCAATGGGCCAACGAGAAGAGATCTCCCCTGACAGGCCCTGCATTCCACATGCACCGCCTGGGCAGGGCGGTGGGATTGATAATGGGCACTGCATGAGCAGGAGTCCTAACAGAAGCCTGGGGCACGCCAATGCAGGGCTCTTACAGAAGTCTGGGGCTTCCATAGTGTTAGGCCTGTGCAGCTGCACTCTTTCAGCTCAGAGTGCACACCAATGCACGGCCCTTACAGAAACTTGGCAAATCAAATGCCAGGCTTCCCTAGTGTTATGCCTGTGTGGCTGCACACTTTTGAGTTTGGGCGCATGCCAGCACAGGCTCCTGGAAAGCAGAAGGGTGACCAGTAAAAGTTCCACCAAAATCCTCAGCACCAAGCACATGATGCTCTTAATCTGGCCCTGCTGGGCACAATCACGTACCTGTATGTGGCTCTTTAAGTGCCCAGCCGTGGGTCGGAAGCCTGCCGGCGGCGGCACGCTCCCCGACCCAATCCTGAGCTCCGTGACCGTGGCCGCAGGACCAGCGGACCCGATCGCTGCTGGTGTCCCGCGATCGGGTCACAGAGCTGAAGAATGAGGACAGGTCTGTGTAATCAAACCTCTCCCCGTGCTTCCTAGTGTGGCTGTCACCAATCGTCTGTTCCCTTTTATAGGGAAAGACGATCAGTAACGTCACATACCAGGCCACGCCCCCTACAATAAAAAAACATAACGTCATACATAACCCCTACACTGCCCCCTAGTGGTTAACTCCTTCACTGCCAGTGTCATTTACACAGGAATCAGTGCATTTAAATAGCACTGATCGTTGTATAAATGACAATGGTCCCAAAAATGTGTCAAAATTGTCCGATGTGTCCGCCATAATGTCGCAGTCACAATAAAAATCGCTGATCGCCGACATTACTAGTAAAAAAAAAAACATATTAATAAAAATGCTATAAAACTATCCCCTATTTTGTAAACGCTATAACTTTTGCGCAAACCAATCAATAATCGCTAATTGCAATTTTTTTGCCAAAAATATGTAGAAGAATACGTTTCAGCCTAAACTGAGGGAAAAAAAATGTATATATTTTTTAGGGATATTTATTATAGCAAAAGGTAAAAAATAATACGTTTTTTTCAAAATTGTCGCACTATTTTTGTTTATAGCGCAAAAAATAAAAAAGGCAGAGGTGATCAAATACCAGCAAAAGAAAGCTCTATTTGTGGGGAAAAAAGGACGTCAATTTTGTTTAGGAGCCACGTCGCACGACCGCGCAATTTTCAGTTAAAGCGACGCAGTGCCGAATCGCAAAAAGGGGCTTGGTCCTTTGGCTGCAAATTGGTCCGGGGCTTAAGTGGTTAAATGAGGTGAAGCTTCACTTGAAAGGGAAAAAAACAAAACAAAAAAAACAGCATCATTGCTTGCACATGATTGAATGATGGAAGTCAGCAGAGCATCACCTCTTATACTAAGCTCTCTAGCAAATGTACTTGCAAAGTGCACAGTCTATTTTGTCTTTAGTAAATCAAACCACTCTACAGGACTCACTGTGAGCCTATCAGTAGGCTTCGCCTTGGGGATAATCTGTACACTAGGAAGCCGCCTGATCACTGCCGGGGGAGGAGGTACCCATCTGTCTTTGGCATGTTCTGCAGTTTTCCGACGAGAATTCGGATCGTGTGTACGCGGCATAACACCATTTGTAGGCATAGGACTTTATGGATATATATAAGAAAGCTTAGTATCAAAAAACAAATTTATTTGATTCCATTTACAAAACATGCTAAAAAAACAACTCTCCACTTAGAGGTCCACAACATGTTTAGATTCCATTCACAGTTCACATGTAGACTCAACATGTTTCGGGAATCCTTCTTCGGGAGAACATGTGAGGGAACCTAAAGAGTGTAGATATATCCATTAAGCAGATAACATTAAAAAAAATACAATATTTGATTTGATCAAAAATAAATATATCATAGACATGGAACGTACCAATACATTGGAACTTACTTGTGATTTTTGTGGAAATAGCAAAAGATATAATTGACTGAAATTGACTGGGAAACATATTAATGTTGTAAATTCCAGTCATTTATATCTTTTGATAGTTCCGCAAAGCTCAAAAGTGGGTTCCAATGTCTATGATGTATTTATTTTTGATCAAATCAAATATTATATTTGTTATATTTGATACGCTTAATGGATATATCTACACTCTTTAGATTCCATCACATGAGCTCCTGAAGAAGGATTCCCGAAACACATCGAGCCTACATGTTAACTGTGCATGGAATCTATTTATGTAACCTCTAAGTGGAGCAGTGGGGATTGGTGGTAAAAAGTTTTTTGGGGCGGCAAAGAGTTACACCCCCGCTGAAGGGAATGTAGATTGTCTAGAGGTGGTTTTTAACCCCTTCATGTCTGTTAAAGTGTGAAGTTCAATCCCCACACAGGCCTGGGAGATTAGCCCATTGAGACAATGACACAAAACAACAAAGTCTCTCCGAGCAAATCTAATCTTTATTCTTTGGTGTGAATATTTAAAGGGGGCTTTCAGAAAGTACCGCCCTTTGAACGTGTCATACAGATTATCCAATCATATACAAGTACAGCCTACAATAAAAGTGAAACTAGTGATTCCTCAAAATCATGTGCTTTCCAAGAAACGAAACAACTGAAAGAAGATAACAGTAACATGAGAAACAAAACTAGATAAGCAAAACTTGAGCATGTCTATTTGTGAAGTGGATGTTAGAGAGACACAAAATGGAAACCGATTTTCTTAAAGAATGAAAGCGGTTAAGCTCAATATCCCTTCACCCGCCCAGTCGGTCAGCTGTAGAGCACTTACCCCATCTTTGGAGGGCAGCGCTTCTCCCAGGCTTAACCGGTGGCTTCACCTTCCCCTGCTCTCCACGGCATTCTGGTGGCATCTATTTCTTCCCTCCTCCTCGGCGGACTCTTCTCTTTTTGACCAAAGCAGAAAACGAGTCTCATACCCGCTTCTGATTGGCTGGATTAAGGATCAGCGTTTCAATAGCAAATATTTATTCGCTGTTGTAACACCTGGGTGGACTCTTGGGGCAATGCTCTGCGCCACGAGCCAACCCTATTTTGAAGCCTTTTTAGAGCCTCTGGCTCTAATCAGGTGCTTAAAAAAAAAAAACACCCCAGCCGCTGTAATTCATGCGCCCAGGGTCCTGAAAGGGGCCAGATGCATAAAAAGGGGGTAGCGGCCGTGGATCATAGAGCATTAATTAGCATGTGGCAGCCGTGGATAGAGGGGCGGCACCCCTTAATGGACGGGCCACCACTGAAGTGGAGAGTATTTAACCTGTTTTGTAAATGTTTTCAATGGAATGAAATAAAATAGTTTTTTGATACTCAGTTTTCTTATATATGTTCACATAATGCCCTTTGACTACAAATGGTGTAATAGTATATGGGGTGGATATATTCCTATATACAATGGAACCATGAAGAACGAACGTAGTTACCCTCTAACACAGTAGCAAAAAATAAATAAATACGAATTTGGAGATTTGGAGGAGGCTGAGAGCAATAGAAGGGACTTTTTTGAGTTAAGAATACAGACTTGAATAGATTTTCTTTTAAAACAAAGTTTAGTGTCATTTTAATCTTTAACTGTAAGAAACCAGGGCAGCAAAATATTGAAAATATGATTCAGCTTACAGATTCTTTAAATATACATCTCTACTTTCTTACACTTGGTTCACACCTATTTTGGTTCACACCGTTTTGCAGAAACACACTACAGTCAATTTAGCCACTTACTGACCGCCCTATAGCATACAGGGCAGCAGCTGTGCGCTGGATCACACATATATATACATATATATGTGTGTGTGTGTGTGTGTGTATATATATATATATATATATATATATATATATATATATATATATATATACACACACATCTATATACACACTGGAACATGTGGAACCTTGTTCTCAAATACTCAGCAATCACTCAGAAATACTCAGTTCCCGAGGGTTTCCGAGTACAGCCGAGCTGTCCCCGAGTATTTCCGAGGCTCTCCGCCGCCCCCCCCCCCCCCCACCTCTGGCAACATGCGGTTTTGCATGCAATAGAGGTCAATGCGGAACAAAATATCTTTGTTTCCATTGACTTCTATGGGGAAACTCGCTTTGATATGCAAGTGCTTTGGATTACAAGCATTCTCCTGGAACGAATTATGTTTGTAATCCAAGGTTTCAATGTATATCTATCTATCTATCTATCTCTATCTATCTCTCTCTCTCTCTCTCTCTCTCTCTCTCTCTCTCTCTCTCTCTCTAGATATAGATATAGATATAGATTTATATCTAGATCTCTCTCTCTCTCTATCTATATCACTGTAATTAGTTTCACTTGTCCCCAAAAAGTGTCAAAAGTGTCTGATTGTGTCTGCCGCAATATTTCAGTCCCACTATAAGTAGCTGATTGCCGCCATTACTAGTAAAAAAATAATAATTCCATAAATACAGTGTATTCCATAATTTTTTAGACTCTATACGCTAGGTGGTTTTTGCGCAAAAAACAATATATATATGCTTATTGGGATTTGTTTTACCAAAAATATGTAGCAGAATACATATTGGGCTAAATTTATGGAGAAATTCAATTGTTTAAATTTTTTTATTGAATGTGTTTTATAGCAGAAAGTAAAAAATATAGTTTTTTGTTTTAAAAATTTTCAGTCTTTTATGTTTATAGCGCAAAAAATAAAAACCGCAGAGGTGATCAAATATCGCCAAAATAAAGTTCTATTTGTGGGAAGAAAGAACACAATTTTGTTTAGGTACAGCGTCACACGACCGCGCAATTGTCAGTTAAAGCAACGCAGTGCCGGAACGCAAAAAATGGCCTGGTCATGCAGAGGGGTAAACCTTCTGGAGCTGAAGTGATTAACATGGTTTCCTATGGATCTCGTTCACATCTATGCGTTTCGAGCCGGTGTATTTTTTGGAAAGGGTCAGGCACTTTTTTCCTACAGCAGCAGATTGTGTTTTGCATGTAATAGACTTGTGTTGCATTTTTTTTATGCTTTTTTGGGGGCTAATAGAAAAATATGACAGTTGTGTACATGGAGCGTGTTTACACTCTCTGGTACTCAAGTAGCATCAAAGTCATATCAGCGTTTCATCAAAGTAGTGCAGGAACCCCTTATGTGTCCAAAGTCGCATGTTAGAGTTAAGGGCTAGGGTTAGGGTTACGATTAGTGTTATTTGATAGGGTTACATAGTAGGTGAGGTCGAAAAAAGACACAAGTCCATCAAGTCCAACCTATGTGTGTGATTATATGTCAGTATTACACTGTATATCCCTGTATGTTGCGGTCATTCAGGTGCTTATCTAATAGTTTCTTGAAACTATCAATTCCCTGCACTGAGACCACCGCCTGTGGAAGGGAATTCCCCATCCTTGCCGCTCTTAGAGTAAAGAACCCTCTACTCAGTTTAAGGTTAAACCTCTTTTCTTGAGTGGCCACGAGTCTTGTTAAACTCCCTTCCGTGAAAAAGTTTTATCCCTATTGTGGGGTCCCCAGTACGGGATTTGTATATTGAAATCATATCCCCTCTCAAGCGTCTCTTCTCCAGAGAGAATAAGTACAGTGCTCACAACCTTTCCTCATAACTAATATCCTCCAGACCCCTTTATTAGCTTTGTTGCCCTTCTTTGTATTCGCTCCATTTCCAGTACATCCTTCCTGAGGACTGGTGCCCAGAACTGGACAGCATACTCCAGATGTGGCCGGACCTTATAGGCCAGAGTCTTATAGAGCGGGAGAATTGTCGTTTTATCTCTGGAGTTGATCCCCTTTATAATGCATGCTAATATTCTATTTGCTTTATTAGCAGAAGCTTGGCATCACATGCCATTGCTGAGCCTATCATCTACTAGGACCTCCAGGTCCTTCTCCATCCTAGATCCCCCCAGAATCTAGAACACTAACCCTAATGATTACCACTAACCCTAATCCTAATGATTACTGCTAACCCTAACATTTAACCCTAATCCTAGCCCTTCACCCCAACAGGCAACTTTGGACACATAAAGGTTCCTGCATAACTTTCATGTGACTTTGATGCTACTTGAGTGTCAGAGAGTGTAAAGACGCATCAAAATTGCATTCAAGTCGCACTCCATGAGCAGAACTGACATACTTTCCTATTACCAAAAAAAGAAAACCCTGCAAAATGTGTAAAAAAAAAAACCTTGTTAAAAAAAATGCAAAACGCAAAAAATAAAATGCATTAACCGCAACCTGCATAGATGTGAGCGTGGCCTTAGTAGTTATAGTGTTATAGTATATGAGGTTTGCCCTAACTGTTTTATACTTTATGTCCACTAGATGGCATATAGAGACCAAGAAACTCTTCAACTGCACTAATGACCATTTATTTTGTATCTCTATATAGAATTGATTAAATTCTTCAAGCCCCTGTTTCAGTTTTTAGTAGATATCAGTGAGTTTAATCAAACACAGGCTTTTGTACTGTATCTCTAAGAGGCGTCATGGTGAGATCCCTGGGCTGCACTTTATGGCTTTGACTCCCTTGGAGACTTGTGCTTCCAGCTACAATGTAGGGAATCTTCATTCCTCCTGTTGCCTCCTTCTTAATGTAATATATGGAAAGAGCTGCCTGGGCTGTCCCATGTAATGCCGCATACACACGATCGCACATTCCGACAACCAAATCCATGGGATTTTTTCAGACGGATGTTGGCTCAAACTTGTCTTGCATACACACGGTCACACAAATGTTGTCGGAAATTCCGAAAGGTCAAGAACGCGGTGACGCACAACACATATGAGAAGCCAAGGAAAGACGTTCAATAGCCAGTGCAGCTCTTCTGCTTGATTCCGAGCATGCGTGGAACTTTGTGCTTCCGAATTGTGTACACACGATGGGAATTTCCGATGACGGATTTTTCTTGTCGGAAAATTTGAGATCCAGATCTCAAATTTTGTGTGTCCGAAATTCCGATGGACAATGTCCAATGGAGCCCACATACGGTCAGAATTTCCAACAAAAGGCTCCCATCGAACATTTTCTGTCGGAAAATCCAACCGCGTGTACATGACATAAGCCCCCGTACACACAGTCGGACATTCTGCTAACCAAATCCGTCGGATTGTGTCCGAAACTGTTGCATACACACGGTCGGACAAAGTTGTCGAAAAATCCGATCTTTCAGAACGTGATGACGTAATTTCGTTACGATGGGACTACATTCAGGCTAGTAACCAATAGCTTTGATGTAGGAATTTGATCTGAGCATGCGTGGCACTTTGTCCGATCGGAATTCTCTACACATGATCAGAGTATGTCCTATCGGACCAGTTTGTCGGAAAATATTTCCAACAAGTTGGAAAATTTGGTCCGACGGATATTCAGACGGAAACAGTCCGATGCATACCACACACAGTCTGATTATCCGACGACACGGTCCGATAGGACACATTCCGATGGATTCTCGGACCGTGCGTACGGGGGCTTAGAGTGGACATCCTTCCACTGTGGTCCCCAGGAGATTATAGAAGAAAACAAACTCTCTAGCTTCTCCCAAACCCTGACATAGAACTTCAGAAATGGCTTCAAGGAACTGACCACTGTTTAGTTGGTTCCTTGAAGCCATTTCTGAATTTACAGCTTTCTAGATGCCTTTTATCGGTATTAAAATTTAATTTTTTTTTTTTTTTGATGATGTTAAACTGTAACATATAACAGTAAAATTTACTAATGGCAGAAGCTCACTCCTGACTGGTTCATGCAACCCTGGGGCTGTATTTAAAAAAAAAAAAAAATTAATTTGCATAGCAGTCCGCCCAGTGGAGGTGTATGTCCATTTATTCTAAGCGAATGGGGCAAAAAAATGAATGTTATTAGGTTATTTCCTGTGGCAGTTTAATTTTTGAAAATGGAAAATATTGCATTTGGCCCTAGGTGGGCTGGGTATCATGGTAAAAGGAAAACTGAAATATACAGTGCCTTGAAAAAGTATTCATACCCCTTGAAATTTTCAACATTTTATCAGGTTACAACCAAAAACGTAAATGTATTTTATTGGGATTTTTTGTAACAGACCAACACAAATTGGCACATAATTGTAAAGTGGAAGGAAAATGATAAATGTTTTTTCTTTTTTTTGACAAATAAATATGTGAAAAGTATGGCGTACGTTTGTAATCATCAGTGGTTCATAATTGTGAAGTGGAAGGAAAACGAATGATAAATGGTTTTCCAATTTTTTTACAAATAAGTGAAAAGCATGGAATGCATTTGTATTCAGCCCCCTTTGCTCTGATACCCATAACTACAATCTAGCGGAACCAATTGCCTTCAGAAGTCACCTAATTAGTAAATAGAGTCCGCCTGCCTGTAATTTAGTCTCAGTATAAATACGGCTGTTCTGTGAAGCCCTCAGAGGTTTGTTAGAGAACCTTAGTGAACAAACAGCATCACAAAGGCCAATGAACACACCAAACAGGTGAGGCATAAAGTTGTGGAGATTTTTAAAGCAGGGTTGGGTTATAAAAAAATATCCCAATTTCTGAACAATCTCACAGAGCTCTGTTCAATCCATTATCTGTAAATGGAGAGAGTATGGCACAACTGCAAACCTACCAAGATATGGCCGTCCACCTAAACTGACAGGACGGGCAAGGAGAGCATTCATCAGAGAAGCAGCCAAGATGCCCATGGTAACTCTGGAGGATCTGCAGAGATCCACAGCTCAGGTGGGAGAATCTGTCCACAGGACAACTATTAGTTGTGCTCTCCACAAATCTGACCTTTATGGAAGAGTGGCAAGAAGAAAGACATTGTTGAAAGAAAGCCATAAGAAGTCCTGTTTGCAATTTTCGTTAAGCCATGTGGGGGACACAGCAAACATGTGGAAGAAGGTGTTCTGGTCAGATGAGACCAAAATTGAACTTTTTGAAAACTGGTCGTGTGTATGGGGCATTCGAGTTTGCAAAAGACTTGAGACTGGAGTGGAGGTTCACCCTCCAGCAGGACAAACATACAGCCAGAGCTACAATGGAATGGTTTAGATCAAAGCATATTTATGTGTTAGAATGGCCCAGTCAAAGTCCAGACCTAAATCCAATTGAGAATATGTAGCAAGACTTGAAAATTGATGCTCACAGACGCTCTCCATCCAATCTGACAGAGCTTGAGCTATTTTGCAAAGAAGAATGGGAAAAAATGTCCTTCTCTAGATGTGCAAAGCTGGTAGAGACATCCCCAAAAAACTTGCAGCTGTAATTGAAGAGAAAGGCGGTTCTACAAAGTATTTTGACTGTACCGGGGCTGATTACAAACGTACGCCACACTTTTCACATATTTATTTCTCAAAAAAAAAAAGTATAATTTTCCTTCCCCATCACAATTATTATTATTATTATTATTATAATACAGGATTTATATAGCGCCAACAGTTTCCGCAGCGCTTTACAACATGAATTATGTGCGTATTTGGTCGTAACATAACAAAATGTGGAAAAGTTCAAGGGGTAGGAATACTTTTTTAAGGCACTGTAACAACATAAAATTCGCTGATGGCAGAAGCCCCCATCTGACTGGCTGAATTGTCACATGGAACTTATAAAGCAATTGCAAAGCAATTCACCCAGAAAACAGATGTTAGTAGGCTATTTTCTGTGCTGGGTAGATGTACCACATTTGGCCACTTGGTGACAAGTATCATAGTAAATTCCTTGGACACTTGGTGCCATCTAGTGGTCAAATGTGCTTACTGTGGGGGAGGTGCTTTGACTAGGGGAAGGCAAAGATCCGTGTTGCGGCTTAGCAGAAACACTGGGTCCATGCCTTCTGTACTGACAGAATGGCGATGTGCCTTGTTTACATAGGCAGATTGTCGTTCTGCTTGTGTCCTGTGTAATCAGCAGTTGCTGGCGGACATCGAGTCCGCAGGTACCCACCGCGGGTCACGTACTCACGTACACCTACTGTGTATGTGATCTGGCGCAGAGCGGCCACCCTGCTGCAGTATATCTATGGTGGGCGGTCCACAAGTGGTTTTAAAAAAATGTATAAAATAATTTATTTAAAAGAAAGTGTCAGTTGCTTATTATACACAGGGAATTTAGAAAATCTAATTACGGAAAAAAAAAAAGGGGCGCCAGAACCAAAGCAGATGAAAGAGTCCAAGATCATTTTAATTGGTAAAAAAAAAAGTCATATAAAAAAAGAACCAACACGTTTCAGGTGCAACACCAGCTGTCTTCATGGGGTAACAATGTAACCGCTGCTGAGCAGCTATATACAGTGGTGTGAAAAAGTGTTTGCCCCCTTCCTCATTTCCTGTTCCTTTGCATGTTTGTCACACTTAAGTGTTTCGGAACATCAAACCAATTTAAACAATAGTCAAGGACAACACAAGTAAACACAAAATGCAATTTGTAAATGAAGGTGTTTATTATTAAAGGTGAAAAAAAATCCAAACCATCATGGCCCTGTGTGAAAAAGTGATTGCCCCCTAAACCTAATAACTGGTTGGGCCACCCTTAGCAGCAACAACTGCAACCAAGCGTTTGCGATAACGTGCAATGAGGCTTTTACAGCGTCCTGGAGGAATTTTGGCCCACTCATCTTTGCAGAATTGTCCTAATTCAGTTACATTAGAGGGTTTTCGAGCATGAACGGCCTTTTTAAGGTCATACCACAACATCTCAATAGGATTCAGGTCAGGACTTTGGCTAGGCCACACCAAAGTCTTCATTTTGTTTTTCTTCAGCCATTCGGTGGTGGACTTGCTGGTGTGTTTAGGATCATTGTCCTGCTGCAGAACCCAAGTTCCTTTCAGCTTGAGTACACGAACAGATGGTCGGACATTCTCCTTCAGGATCTCTTGGTAGACAGCAGAATTCATAGTTCCTTTTATCACGGCAAGTCTTCCAGGTCCTGAAGCAGCAAAACAGCCCCAGACCATCACACTACCACCACCATATTTTACTGTTGGTATAATGTTCTTTTTATGAAATGCAGTGCTCCTTCTACGTCAGATATACTTGGACACACACCTTCCAAAGAGTTCCACTTTTGTCTCATCGGTCCACAGAATGTTGTCCCAAAAGTCTTGGGGATCATCAAGATGTGTTGTGGAGAAATTGAGACGAGCTTTGATGTTCTTTTTGCTCAGCAGTGGTTTTCTCCTTGGAACTCTGCCATGCAGGCCATTTTTGCCCAGTCTTTTCCTGATGGTGGAGGCATGAACGCTGACCTTAACTGAGGCAAGTGAGGCCTGCAGTTCCTTGGACGTTGTTGTGGGGTCTTTTGTGACCTCGTGGATGAGTCGTTGCTGCGCTCTTGGGGTAATTTTGGGCGGCCGGCCACTCCTGGGAAGGTTCACCACTGTTCCATGTCTTCGCCATTTGTGGATAATGACTCTCACTGTGGTTCGCTGGATTCCCAAAGCTTTGGAAATGGCTTTATAACCCTTTCCAGACTGATAGATCTCAATTACTTTCTTTCTCAATTGTTCCTGAATTTCTTTGGGTCTCGGCATGATGTGTAGCTTTTAAGGATCTTCTGGTGGACCTTACTGTGTCAAGCAGCTCCTATATAAGTGATGCCTTGATTGTGAACAGGTGTGGCAATAATCAGGCCTGGGTGTGGCTAGAGAAATTGAACTCAGGTGTGGACAACCACAGTTATAGTATGTTTAAACAAGGGGGGCAATCACTTTTCATAAAAAGAACATTATACCAACAGTAAAATATGGTGGTGGTAGTGTGATGGTCTGGGGCTGTTTTGCTGCTTCAGGACCTGGAAGACTTGCCGTGATAAAAGGAACTATGAATTCTGCTGTCTACCAAGAGATCCTGAAGGAGAATGTCCGACCATCTGTTCGTGTACTCAAGCTGAAACGAACTTGGGTTCTGCAGCAGGACAATGATCCTAAACACACCAGCAAGTCCACCACCGAATGGCTGAAGAAAACAAAATGAAGACTTTGGAGTGGCCTAGCCAAAGTCCTGACCTGAATCCTATTGAGATGTTGTGGTATGACCTTAAAAAGGCCGTTCATGCTCGAAAACCCTCTAATGTAACTGAATTAGGACAATTCTGCAAAGATGAGTGGGCCAAAATTCCTCCAGGACGCTGTAAAAGCCTCATTGCACGTTATCGCAAACGCTTGGTTGCAGTTGTTGCTGCTAAGGGTGGCCCAACCAGTTATTAGGTTTAGGGGGCAATCACTTTTTCACACAGGGCCATGATGGTTTGGATTTTTTTTCACCTTTAATAATAAACACCTTCATTTACAAATTGCATTTTGTGTTTACTTGTGTTGTCCTTGACTATTGTTTAAATTGGTTTGATGTTCCGAAACACTTAAGTGTGACAAACATGCAAAGGAACAGGAAATGAGGAAGGGGGGAAACACTTTTTCACACCACTGTAGGATCTATTAGAGCAGCAATGTAATTTAGTAAGGGGGATTTACATCTACTGTTTTTGTTTTGTAGAATGTAAAGGATGACGGACAACATGTGTGGAGGCTGAAGCACTTTAACAAACCTGCTTACTGCAATCTCTGCCTGAATATGTTGATCGGTTTGGGAAAGCAAGGACTCTGCTGTTCATGTAAGTACGAGGACCGCTGGTATCTCTGAGTGTACTCAGTGGTCAGTTTATTATATACACATTGATAGCGCCACGTTGGATCTCCTTTTTGCTTTAAGAATAAGATGAGTTCAGTTCTATGTGGCATGCATTTAGCAATGTCCCTATGTACAGTATCTCCAGAGGCTATTTAGCTGCTAGGATTGCTTTTACATTTAAGAGTATTACCAGCAGAAAAAAAGATACCAGGATGATGCCTGTAGCTGCAACTGTTACCACTACAGTATTTAGTTACTCTTACAAACAGTATCTCACAAAAGGAAGTACACCCCTCACATTTTTGTAAATATTTTATTCTATCTTTTCATGTGACAACACTGAAGAAATGTCACTTTGCTGCAATGTAAAGTAGTGAGTGTACAGCTTGTATAACAGTGTAAATTTGCTGCCCCTCAAAATAACTCAACACACAGCCATTAATGTCTAAACCTCTGGCAACAAAAGTGAGTACACCCCTAAGTGAAAATGTCCAAATTGGGCCCAAAGTGTCAATATTTTGTGTGGCCATCATTATTTTTCAGCACTGTCTTAACCCTCTTGGGTAGGGATGAGCTTGGTGTTCGAGTCGAACGCATGCTCGACACGAACACCAGCTGTTTGCACGTTCGGCGAATACCGAACGTTATGGACCATTTGCGCCAAATTCGTGTGGCGCTCGCGGCCCACGATGCACTGTGCCATTGCAGTGCATTGCTGGCTCATGATTGACCAAGCATGCACTGTGACCCGCATGCTTGGCCAATCACAGCGCCGGCAGCCTGTGGCCAATTATAGCTCAGGGGGTTTAGTACACGCCCCACACTATATAAGGCCACCAGCACGGCGGCCTTGTGTAGTGTGTTCCGGCGTGCAGGGAAAGAGCTAGATAGGCAGGGACATTATGTTCTTTTATCAGGCATCTGCAGGAGTTAAAGTGGGTATTGTGTGCCTCCAGCACAGTATACACCTGTATCTACCCTTTATTGCTGGTGTTCTCTAATACAGGCATCTGCAGGAGTTAAAGTGGGTGTTGTGTGCCTCCAGCACAGTATACACCTATATCTACCCTTTATTGCTGGTGTTCTCTAATACAGGCATCTGCAGGAGTTAGTGGGTGTTGTGTGCCTCCAGCACAGCACAGTATACACCTGTATCTACCCTTTATTGCTGGTGTTCTCTAATACAGGCATCTGCAGGAGTTAAAGTGGGTGTTGTGTGCCTCCAGCACAGTATACACCTGTATCTACCCTTTATTGCTGGTGTTCTATAATAAAGGCATCTGCAGGAGTTAGTGGGTGTTGTGTGCCTCCAGCACAGTATACACCTGTAGCTACCTTTTTTTGCAGGTGTTCTCTAATACAGGCATCTGCAGGAGTTAGTGGGTGTTGTGTGCCTCCAGCACAGCACAGTATACACCTGTATCTACCCTTTTTTGCTGGTGTTCTCTAATACAGGCATCTGCAGCCTTTACAGTGGGTGTTGTGTGCCTCCAGCACAATATACACTACCCAATTGCTGGTTTTCCCATCTCCCTGCAGGCCATTACTATGTCTGGAAGGCCAACAAGGAGAGGCAGACAGTCACAAGCCAATAAAAGAGGGCAAGCAGGATCTGTGTCTAGAGACAACAGTGCTAGTCATGGATGCGGTGCATCATCATCAGCACGTGGCCATGGGACGCGTTCGTCCTCAGTCACTCCTTCCCTAGACCCACCATGTCCTCCTGTGGAGTCACCCCGAACTGTTTGAGCACAGTGTTGGTTACATGCTCCAGGAGGATGCCCAGCGTTTTGAAGGCTCTGATGATGATACCCAGCTAGAGGAAGGCAGTAGCGTGAGCGCAGAGAGAGGGGATGCTCAAGAAGGACAGCAATCTGGCAGTCATGTTCCACCAGCTGCAGCATACTGCCAGGTTTGCTCCAGTGATGAAGAGGGAGGGGATGATGAGGTCACTGACTCCACATGGGTGCCTGATAGGAGAGAGGAGGAGGAGGCACATCTCCAACGAGGCAGGATGCCCTCCGGGGGCCAGCTTAGGGGCAGCACACTGACTGAATCACACCGCAGAGCTCCGCCTGTGTAGGGCGCTGCCTCTGCACGTTATTCTAAAAGTTCTTTTGTGTGGGCCTTTTTTGAGACAAGTGCATTAGATCGCACCGCTGCTATTTGCAACATATGTCTCAAGCGTATCTCGTGTGGCCAAAACATCAGCCGCTTGGGCACCACATGCTTGACCAGACATATGTTGACCTGCCATGCAGCTCGTTGGCAAGCGTACCTCAAAGACCCACACCAAAGAACAAAGCGGACCTCTCCTTGCTCCTCATCAGCTGGGATCTCCAACCCCATTAGACCTTCAGTCCTCTCTGAAACCTGCTCTGAGAGGAATGAAGGTGTAGAATTAGGTGTGTCACAGCCAAGTGCTTCCGGGCACTCTGCTAGCAGTACACCCACGTCCGATTATAGCAGGCAAATTTCCCTGCCCCAGCTGCTGGACCGTCGGAAGAAGTTCACTCCCAGCCATCCACATGCCCAGCGGTTGAATGCTAGCTTGGCTAAATTGCTAGCACTTCAACTGCTGCCTTTTCAGTTGGTAGACTCGGCCCCTTTCCGTGAGTTTGTACAATGTGCGGTTCCTCAGTGGCAGGTCCCCAAGCGCCACTTTTTCTCATGGAAGGCGATTCCGGCTCTCTACCGGCATGTGGAAGGCAAAGTCCATTCCTTCGCTGGACAGGGCGGTCAGCGGTAAGGTGCATATTACCGCTGACTCATGGTCCAGCAGGCATGGAAAGGGACGTTGCCTATCTTTCACGGCCCATTGGGTCATTCTTGTGGTAGCTGGTAAGGATGCAGGACAAGGTGCAGTAGTGTTGGAGGTTGTTCCACCACCACGCCTCCAAAATGCTACTACTGGTTGGGACACACCTCTCTCCTCCACCCCCTCCTCTTCTTCTTCCTCCGTGGCCTCTTCCAGTGCTCTGTCCTCGGAACCAGCGGTGCTCCGTAGGCGTTCAAGGGGCTACACAAGTACGCAGGCAAAAATATGCCATGCCGTGCTTGCGCTAGTTTGTTTGGGGGATAGGAGCCACACTGGGGCAGATATTTTGTCAGCTCTGCAGGGGCAGGCCGAGAGGTGGTTGACGCCACGCCAGCTTAAGCCAGGAATGGTGGTTTGCGACAATGGCACCAACCTCCTCTCCGCCCTCCGACAGGGACAACTGACCCATGTGCCCTGTGTGGCTCACGTCAATAACCTGGTGGTGCAGCGGTTCTTGGGCAGGTACATGGGCTTACAGGATGTCCTGAGGCAGGCCAGGAAAGTCTGTGCGCATTTCCGCCGATCATTTAATGCCAGTGCTCGGCTGGCTGAGTTCCAAAAGGAGTTGGCCCAAGAACCAACTTATATGTGACATGCCCACCAGGTGGAACTCAACGTTGGCCATGCTGCAGCGACTGCACACGCAGCAGAGGGCCATCAATGAGTACCTCTGCGACTGCTGCACCAGGACAGTGTCAGGGGAGCTAGTTTTTTTTTCACCACACCAGTGGGGCATGATCAGGGATGCATGCACTGTCCTGTCACCATTTGAGGAGGCCACGAGGATGGTGAGCAGTGACAGTGCATGCATCAGTGACACTGTACCTCTTGTCCACCTGTTGGAGCATACGCTGCGTGGAATAATGGACAGGGCACTTGTGGCAGAACAGAGGCAGGAAAAGGAGGACTTCCTTGCCTCTCAAGGCCCCCTTTATCCAGACAGTGTTCCTGCTGTCCCACCCATCACACAGGAAGAGGAGGAGGAGGAGGATTGTGTAAGCATGGAGGTGGAGCCTGGAACTCAGCAGCAGCAGTCTTTTAGGGATGATTTACAGTCCAAAGAAACACGTGGACTTGTACGTGGCTGGGAGGAGGTGGCTGCGGATCATGTTGTCCTTAGTGACCCAGAGGACTCCGGACCGAATGCCTCAGCTAACCTACGCTGAATGGCCTCCCTGATCCTGAAAAGCCTGCGGAAGGATCCTTGTATTCTTCGGATCAAGGAGAGGAACAATTACTGGCTGGCCACTCTCCTTGATCCATGGTACAAGGGTAAGTTGTGGGCCTTATCTTGCCATCGCAGAGGGAGCAGAGGAGGAGACATCTCCGGGAGGCCTTGCAGAAAGGTCTATGCAACGCGTTCCCAGAGACTGGGAGGTTACAAACTCCTGGTCCTGGACAACGTTTTGCTGAGGCTTCAGTCAGTCACAGAAGGAGCGATGGAGAAGGTGGCTGTCTGACCGATGCGTTCAGACAATTTTTTAGTCTGCAGCCTCAAGGTATGATCGATTCAAGCAACCATCGCCAGCGTCTGATTTACATGGTGCAGGAATACCTAGGGGCAAGGTCAGACTTGGACACCTTTCCCACCGAAAATCCTCTGGCTTACTGGGTCTTGAGGATGGATCACTGGTCAGAGCTTGCACAGTATGCAATTGAGCTACTGGCCTGACCTGCATCCAGCGTTCTTTCAGAACGCACCTTCAGTGCTGCTGGTGGCTTTGTAACTGATTACAGGGTGCGCCTGTCTACCGACTCGGTTGATCGACTGACCTTCATAAAGATGAATCAGTCTTGGATCACCACCAGCTACCAAGCACCTGAAGCTGATGTAACCGAATAATTTTTTTTTAAATGTCGCATCCCTTCAAGACTGCCTATGCTGATGCTGAGTGACTGTCCTGTTATGTTAACTTACTATCCTCTTCCTCCTCAATGATCCTGCTGATATCTTGGAAGAATATTTTTGGTTCTGGGTGATGCCACCAGCCCAATTTTTCAGCCCCTGTTTAACAGGGGTGTGTAATTACAATTTTTGATGCAATGCTTTGCAGCAGGGCTCATTCCTGCACTCCAACTAGAGTATATGGGAGAGGTTGCAGTGTCGTGGCACCAGCACCAGTGCCTAAGGCCCAAGTTTTCAGCCCCTGTTTAACAGGGGCATGTAATTACAATTTGTGATGCAATGCTTTGCAGCAGGGCTCATTCCTGCACTACAACTAGAGTATATGGGAGAGGTTGCAGTGTCGTGGCACCAGCAAGCAGTGCCTAAGGCCCAATTTTTAAGCCCCTGTTTAACAGGGGAAAGTAATTACAATTCTTGATATAACATTTCACAGCAGGGCCCGTTCCTGCGCCCGCCGCAGTAACTGTGAGGACTTATAGTGCTGTGGCACCAGCACCAGCACCACCACCACAACCACCAAAGGCCCAATTTTTCTACCACTGTTCAACAATGGCATGTAATTAAAATTATTGATATAATATTTCACAGCAGGGCGCTCCAGCGCCCACCAAGAGTCACTTTGAGGGCTTACAATGTTGTGGCAACACCAATACCTTAGGCCCCCATTTGTGCAGAGCATATAGGTCAGGCCCCTACTTTCAAACATCCAACTTACAAACGTCTCCTACTTGCAAACGGAAGGAGACAACAGGAAGTGAGATGAAAAAAGATGGACGGCCAAAAAAATTATACAGGGGTGATAACCCTTCCCTATGTTTTCCAAAAAGCTTAAAAATAGATTTTTTGACTGGAGCTAAACTTTAAAAATGTACCAGTTCAAAATTACAAACAGATTCAACTTAACACAACAAACCTACACAGTCCCTGTCTTGTTTGCACCGCCTGTATACTGCTGTTCTGAGTATATAGGGCCTGGGGGCCACACGCATTTCCTTTTTTTAATATGGGTACGGGGTTCCCCTTAATATCCTTACAAGACCCAAAGGGGCTGGTAATGGGCAGGGGGGGCTACCCATGCCATTTTTCTCAATGATTTTCATCCATATTGCCAGAATCAGATATTACAATAAAACCTCAAGCAGTTTTAAATGACTTTTTTTCTGTTAAATGTCATTTTGTGCAGGGACTGTTCTAAACACGGGAAACACGTGGCACTTCACAGGCATACTATAGACAACCTCCAGGCACGATATTTAAAGGAACATTTCACTTTTTTTTCACTTTAATCGTCATTAAAATCAGTGCTCCTGAAAAAACGGCAGTTTTTAAAAACAATTTTGGCATTGACCCATGTCCCCTGGGGCAGGAGCCGGGTCCCCAAACCCTTTTTAGGACAGTATCTTGCATATTAGCCATTAAAATTAGCACTTTTTATTTCGAATGTTCGAGTCCCATAGACTTCAATGAGGTTCTAAAGTTTGCACAAATTTTCGGTCCGTTCGAAAGTTCTGGTGCGAACCGAACCGGGGGGGGGGGTATTCGGCTCATCCCTACTCTTGGGCATGGAGTTCACCAGAGCTTCACAGGTTGCCACTGGAGTCCTCTTCCACTCCTCCCTGGCGACAGCTGGTGGATGTTAAAGACCAATTCGATGCAGTGTGCGACGTATGGTCTGAGCACTGACAGGCTGACCCCACACCCCTTCAACCTCTGCAGCAATGCTGGCAGCACTCATACGTCTATTTACCAAAGACAACCTCTAGATATGACGCTGAGCATGCTCACTCAACTTCTTTGGTCGACCATTGCAAGGTCTGTGGCCAGTGTCATGTGACTCGTTAGTGTTACAAGGTCTCAGGTGTGAATGGGGAGCAGGTGTGTTAAATTTGGTGTTATCGCTCTCACTCTCTCATACTGGTCACTTGGAAGTTCAACATGGCACCTCAAGGCAAAGAACTCTCTGAGGATCTGAAAAAAATGATTGTTGCTGTACATAAAGATGGCCTAGAGCCCTAGACTGTAATAACCTGTACACATGGTCGGACATTTTGACCACAAAATCCGTCGGATTTTGGGCGAAACTTGTGTTGCATACACACGGTCGCACAAAGTTGTCGGAAAATCCGATTGTTTGGAACGAGGTGACGTTAAACACGTACGTCGGGACTATAAACTGGCCAGTAGCCAATAGCTTTAATCTCTTAGTTTATTCTGAGCATGCGTGGCACTTTGTCCGTCGGAATTGTCTACACACGATTGGAATTTATGCGATCGGATTTTGTTGTCGGAAAATGTTATACCGTATATACTCGAGTATAGGCCGACCCGAATATAAGCCGAGGCCCCCAATTTACCCCCAAAAAACTGGAAAACTTATTGACTCGTGTATAAGCCGAGGGTGAGACATGGCTGTCCATCCCTGTGTGTCCGTCCATCCCTGTGTGTGTGTCCGTCCATCCATCCCTGTGTGTGTGTCCATCCATCCATCCCTGTGTGTCCGTCCATCCATCCCTGTGTGTGTATCCATCCATCCCTGTGTGTGTGTGTGTGTGTGTGTGTGTGTGTGTGTGTGTGTGTGTGTATTCATCCATCCATCCATCCCTGTGTGTGTGTGTGTGTGTGTGTGTATCCATCCATCCATCCATCCATCCCTGTGTGTGTGTGTGTGTGTGTGTGTGTGTGTGTGTGTGTGTGTGTCCGTGCAGCCTTGTGTGTGTGTCCAGCCTACCTGTGTCCCAAGCCTCCGTCCCGAGCCGCCGTCATCCCGAGCCTCCTCTGTCCCGTGCCTCCTCTGTCCCGTGCCTTCCGGTGTCCCGTGCCTTCTGGTGTCCCGTGCCTCCTCTGTCCCGTGCCTCCTCTGTCCCGTGCCTCCTCTGTCCCGTGCCTCCCCCGTCCCGTGTCGTGCCGATGGATCGCCGCTCTTCTCGGCGGCCATTCTACGATTCAAAAGCTGCGCCTCCGTCCTCCGCCTGTGATAGGCGGAACACTCAATTTCCCAGCAGCCTGTGTTCCGCCTATCACGGACATCCTCTCATACTCGTCCGTAGTATGAGAATGAACGGATGTCCGTGATAGGCGGAACACTGACTGCTGGGAAATTCAGTGTTCCGCCTATCACAGGCGGAGGCGGAGAAGGAGGCGCGGCTTTTGAATTTTAATGTCCGCCGTCTGTCTGCTCGATACGCTGATCGAGCAGTCAGACAGCGGTGACTCGAGTATAAGCCGAGGGGGCACTTTCAGCCTCAAAAAAGAGGCTGAAAATCTCGGCTTATACTCGAGTATATACGGTATGCTGCTCTTAAACTTTGTGCGTTGGAAAATCTGACGGAAAAAGTCAGATGTAGCCCACACACGGTCGGATTTTCCGACAACATGATCCGATCACACATTTTCTGTCGGAAAATCCGACCGCATGTACAGGGCATAAGAAGATTGCCAAGACCCTGAAACTGAGCTGCAGCACGGTGGCCAAGCCCATACAGCGGTTTAACAGGACAGGTTACACTCAGAACAGGCCTCGCCATGGTCCACCAAAGAAGTTGAGTGCACGTGCTCAGCGTCATATCCAGAGGTTGTCTTTGGGAAATAGATGTATGAGTGCTGCCAGCATTGCTGCAAAGGGTGAAGGGGTGGGGGGTCAGCCTGTCAATGCTCAGACCTTCATCACACACTGCACAACCTGGTCTCTAACATCCACCAGCTCTGTGATGTCATCATGGAGGAGGGGAAGAGGAGTCCAGTGACAGCCTGTGAAGCTCTGGTGAACTCCGTGCCCAAGAGGGTTAAGGCAGTGCTGGAAAATAATGGTGGCCGCACAAAATATTGACACTTTGGGCCCAATTTGGCCATTTTCACTTAGGGGTGTACTCACTTTTGTTGCTAGTGGTTTAGACATTAATGGCTGTGTGTTGAGTTATTTTGAGGGGACAGAAAATTTACACTGTTAGGGCCGGTTCACACTGCAGGCGAGGCGAGGCGACTCCGACTTGCCTCGCCGCGACCTGCCGTGACCTCAGCGGCAACTTGCAGATGACTTCTGTATAGAAGTCAATGCAAGTCGCCCCGAGGTCGCCCAAAAGTAGTACAGGAACCTTTTTTCTGAGTCGGAGCGACTCGAGTCGCTCCTCTCAGAAAGGTTCCATTGTACAGAACGGGGGCGTCTTGCGAGAGCGAGGCGAGTCGTGTCGCCTCGCATCGCCCGCTGTGTGAACCGGCTCTTATACAAGCTGTACACTCACTACTTTACATTGTAGCAAAGGGTCATTTCTCCAGTGTTGTCACATGAAAAGATAGAATAAAATATTTACAAAAATGTGAGGGGTGTACTCACTTTTGTGAGTTGCTGTTTGTGTGTGTATATGTATATATATATATATAAAACCACCATCAGTGCCATTTTGCAGCCAATGTTTGCTCCCTTGCTTGCAGAGCTAAATGGGTTGATGGAATTTTCTCACCTTTGTTGCTAATTTACCAGTGTGTCCCTGCAGCCCCTCCCCCCTCCCCTATGCCGCCAGTGTGTGCCTGTAGCTCATTAATTAGTAACCTTGTTATGCTACCTTTTGATTAACAGGTTAATTACATGTAGCACCCTCCAAGTGTAGGATGTTAGGCAAATTTAGTTTTTAGCTTCTTCTGTAATCAATCGAGCAGTAATCATTTGTTCTGGTCTGTTCAGGGTTTGACAGTCTGGGAGTTTGATTGCTTCCCTTTACTCTGGAAGAAGCTCCCAGAGATTAAGGAGGGAGATGCAGATAACCAGCCTGAATATTTATCATGCTCCAAGCAAACCCTTGAGAGGAGTGTCCAGAAGGGGACTGGACAGGTGATAAATAGTCTGAGGCACTGGAGAGCCGGCTTCCTCCTCCCCAGGAGGGTTCCAGAGTCGGATGGGCTGCTACCCTGCGGCAACCCATGGACTATGCAGCTGTTCTTGAGGCCTCAGCAGTGTCAGGGCTGAAGGCCTGGATGGACCTTCCAAGAAGCCGATTGCAGTGTCCTACTCACTGGACCATGCCTGGAAGAATCTGGAGAGTGGCAGCTGTTCTGGGGACTTGTGAGTAAAGACCCTAGAGCAGTGATGGCGCACCTTGGCACCCCAGATGTTTTGGAACTGCATTTCCCATGATGCTCAACCACACTGCAGAGTGCATAAGCATCATGGGAAATGTAGTTCCAAAACATCTGGGGTGCCAAGGTTCGCCATCACTGCCCTAGATTGATCCCTGTGACTGTGCAGTGTTCTGGAAATTGCATTGGCTATCAGTTGTTTTCTACCAAATACATTTCCCTCATGGTCCCCAGCTGTGAGGCCTTCAACTGCTCAGATACTCAGTTTCTTAAGAAGAAGATTGCCATCTAATTGTTATGTATTAATCAATTGGAGTATCTCGTGCCCTAATCCCTACTCCTGTTAAGATTCCTTCAAGCAATAAATCTTAAATAGACATCCCATGGACCGAGTTACTGGAGCCGGTGTGAATGGACTGGTGCTTGTGGGGGTTGGGAAGCCTATGTACTTTTAGGGAAGAAACCGTAGAGGGGGTATCGCTTCTTATAAGTTAATTTTAAGTTTCTGGATTTAGTATTTTCTGTTTTAAGACTACTTTAAAGGACAATAGATGTTCTCTTTGCTGATGGTAAGTATTGTTATCCACTTCCAGACCGCCGCACGCCGATATACGTCCTTAATTTGAAGAGGAACATCGTTGTTATGGTAGCAGCTAGCTGCCATAATCCCAATATCCTTTCCTTCTGCCTGGCGGTCCTCTTTCCGATAAGAGTGGTTTCTGCGGCGCATTAGCAGCAAGATCACTTTTATCGGCGGCACACTCCGGTGCCCTCCGCCACTTACAGGAGCCGTCGGCAGCGGCGGAGCCGATTGGATTTTCACCCTTGCTGGGTATGGAGACGAGTGAGTGAAAACGTCACTTCTGCCCATAGATCTTAAAGGGACATTTAAAAAAAAAAAAAATTTTAAATGACAAAATGATTATTATTTTATTATTTTTATTGCATTTTATTGTAAATATGAGATCTGAGGTCTTTTTGACCCCAGATCTCATATTTAAGAGGCCCTGTCATGCTTTTTTTCTATTACAAGGGATGTTTAAATAAAAAAAATAAAAAAAACTGTGTAAAATTAAATAAGAAAAGGTCAAATAAATAAGATTTTTAAAAATTTTTTTAAATGTTCCCCTCTCGCCGAGCTTGCGTGCAGAAGTGAACGCATACATGAAAACGGTGTTCAAACCACACATGTGAGGTATTGCCGCGATCGGTAGAGCGAGAGCAATAATTCTAGCTCTAGAACTCCTCTGTAACCTAAAGCATACAACCTGTAAAAAAAATTTAAACGTTGCCTATGGAGATTTTTAAGGGTAAAAGTTTGTCCCCATTTCACGAGCGAGCGCAATTTTGAAACGTAACATGTTGGGTATCAATTTGCTCGGCGTAACATTATCTTTCACAATATTAAAAAAAAATTGGGCCAACTTTACTGTTGTCTTATTTTTTAATTCAAAAAATATTTATTTTTTTCCCAAAAAAGCATGCTTGTAAGACCACTGCGCAAATACGGTGTGACAGAAAGTACTGCCATTTTATTCTCTAGGGTGTTAAAAAAAAGTTTTATAATATTTGGGGTTTTCTAATTTTCTAGCAAAAAAGTTTTTAACTTGTAATCAACACATCTCAAAAAGAGGCTCAGTCCTTAAGTGGTTAAAGATAGCAATTATTATTTATTTATTTTTTTACTCCTGTTATGAGGCGGCCATACATTTTTCCAAACAAATGAATAGGCTTAACTTCTCTTGCGACTGATTGAGGCCTGGTTCACACCTATGCATTTTTTAGTGCGTTTTCAATTTTGCACTTCACACACTTCAGTTTCCTATGAAATATCTGCACATCTGTGCATTGTACGGAAAGGGCCAGGGACCAGCAGGTTGTGTTTTTGCTTCCATAGACTTCAATGGATTCAAAATGTGTATTGAAAAACACAAAAGGAACCTGTAATATGCATTAAGTGCAACCTGCATAGGTGTGAACCAGGCCTTAGACTTAACCACTTGCCGACCAGCCGCCGTCATTATACTGCGGCAGGTCAGCGCGATCCCGCGAACCGTCGTAGCTATACATCTGCCTCTTTAAGCGGGATAGCAGGCGCAGCGGGTGTGCCCATGATCGTGACCGGCCTCGAGCAATCGCTGGCACAAGAGGCGGAACAGGAATGTGTGTAAACACACACACACATCGTAGTTCTGTGAGGAGAGGAGAGAGAGATTGTGAGTTCCTATGAATTTGGAACACCGATCTCTCACCTCCTATAGTCAGTCCCATCCCCCACAGTTAAAACACACACCTAGGGAACACAGTTAACCACCTGATCGCCCCCTAGTGTTAACCCCTGCCCTGCTAGTGACATTTATACAGTAATCAGTGCTTTTTTTAGCACTGATCACTGTATAAATGTCAATCGTCCCAAAAATGTGTCAAAAGCGTCCGATGTGGCCTCCATAATGTCACAGTCCCGATAAAAATCACAGATCGCCACCATTAATAGTAAAGAAAATAAATAATAAAAATGCCATAAATCTATCCCGTTTTGTAGATGCTATAACTTTTGTGCAAATCAATCAATATTAGACATGGGCGCCATCAAAAAATGTGTTTCGTTTCGTTCCGTACGAAAAAAAAATCGTATTTTCGTTAGATTCGTAAACTTTTCTTTAAAATAACAAATTTTCATTATGATGAATTTATCCTTATGAGGGGTTCCCACCATCCCTGTGCTGTGCTGACTTCCTCTGATTGGAGCACAAAACACCAGTCATGTTTCTGTTAATTTGGATCCGAAATTCGTTAACAAAATTTCATATGAAATTCGTAAGCATAGAAATTCCCATAGGGTTCCCACCATCCCTGTGCTGACTTCCTGGGGTTTTAACTTTTAGGTTCATTAACTTTTCGTAACAATTACGAATTTTAGTTATGAATTTGGATCCTTAATTCGTAAACGAAATTTCGTATTTCGCACGGAATTTGTATGCATAAAAAGTCGTATATCGGATTCGTACGAATGTACGAAATTTCGGAAATTCGTACGAAGTTTCGGAAATTTGTACGAAGTTTCGGAAATTCGTACGAAGTTTTTCGGAAATTCGTACGAAGTTTTTCGGAAATTCGTACGAAGTTTTTCGGAAATTCGTACGAAGTTTTTCGGAAATTCGTACGAAGTTTCAGAAATTCCTACGATTCCTACGAAGTTTCGGAAATTCCTACGAAGTTTCGGAAATTCCTACGAATTTTCGTTTCGTATGAAACTAATCGCACATGTCTAATCAATATATGCCTATTGCGATTTTTATTACCAACAATATGTAGAAGAATACATATCGGCCTAAACTGAAGAAAAGAGTAGCTTTTTAAAAATATTTATTACAGCAAAAAGAACAAAATATTGTGCGTGTTTTTTTCAAAATCGTCGATCTTTTTTTGTTTATAGTGCAAATAATAAAAACCACAGAGATGATCAAATGCCACTAAAAGAAAGCTCTATTTGTGGGAAAAAAAGGACGTCACTTTTTTTTGGGTGCAAAGTCGCGCGACCGCGCAATTGTCAGTTAAAGTGACGCAGGGCCCTATTGCAAAAAATGAGCAGCCAATTGAGCAGCCAATTCTTCCAGGGCTGGAGTGGTTAATTTTATTCTGATTCAATCCAACCTAATTGATTGGACAGGGCAAAATATTAGTAACACATATTCCGATTATAAGATTACATACTGGAAACAATGATCGAATGATCATTTATGGCTGTGTTTTAACAATCGATCAAAATCCATCTCCCTGTGTGTGTCATATTGGTCGAATGGCATTTATTATTCCTATCAGGAGAGATCCATCAGAAAATAAATTGATCATTTATCAAAGCATGCATGGCTATAGTAAGCCTCTGTCCTGTAAATTGAAATACCTGGTAACAGCTTTCTTGACAATATTCCCCTTTTAGCGAGGTAAAAGGGTTAAAAGGCACATCTGCAGGTTTTTATTTTAAGTAATGCAACCCGGACATGATGAAAACTCCTGGGCCTGTGCTTCACATAAATCCCATAACTCACTTATCACCACCAGCAGAAGATATGCAGTAAAGACTTGACTTGATGTTTGCAGAAACTGTGCCAAAGCCACAAACTTTTACCACAAAAAAATAAAATAAAAAAATATTTGAAGAGAGAAAATAAAGTAACCAGAGAGCCTTAAGTAATGCGATGATAGTATTTATTTGTGAAGGAGCAATTTACAGGGTGTCGCATCTTAAAAGACCAGTTACAACTTTTGTTTTAAGGAGGAAAAAGCAAAAGATGTTATATTAAGTAAGATTTTTAACAATATCGCAAAATTTTAACAACACTGAGTTTTATAGAGCATTTATTTAGCTCATTACATGAAAGTAAGCTTAATAATATAATTTCGATTACAAAATCTTCAGTTTTACTCAAATTAGTTGATGCAAAAATGAATACATCCCACAACAAAAACTACTCCATCTAGTATTTTGTAGGACCTCCATGATTTGTAAGGACAGCACCAAGTCTTCTAGGCATGGAATGAACAAGTTGGCGACTAGGCTTGTGCAATTCATTTCGTAACAAATCGAAAATTCGGCCGAATGTCCGAATAAAAAAATAACGAATAACGACGAATACGAAAGAAATATAACGAATGAATTCGAATGAATTCGACATGATTCGGTAATACTTTAAAGATCTAATGAAACAAAAGGTCAGCTCAAAGTAAATCTTATAGTCCAATCAGCTAATTAATTTTGTGCCGGAGGATGGATTACTGGCAAAGTGCGTTCCTGAGAAGTGAGAGAGAAGGGTGTTGTATTTATAGCGATACCCTCACTTAAGAGGGCCGCAAGTTTGGTTTGGGTCCTGAGAACAGCTCCGCCAACCCCCCGGCAATCTGCACTACCCACTTTGGCACAGTTAGTATCTAGCAATACACATTAAATCACTTATACTCTAAATATGTGTGTGCGTGGGTAACTCAAGCTCATAGACAATCCTTGAAAGTATATAACTGACTTTACTTATTGTTTTTATAAAAGGAATAACATGAATCAAACATTTGGATTGCAACACATAAGCAGGTCCCTGCAGTAACCAGTGATAAAGATAAACAGAGTCATCAGCATAATAAAGTATTGCTATGCAACTCTAACGCTGCCCTTTTTCAGCTACTTCCCCGCATGGGTAAACTAACACCCAGCACTATCTACCTATGCAGTCAGGCCTGACTGATCTAGATGGAAGTCCAGTAAAACAATATTCGCTAGCAATCTTTCGGTGGTGCACTTGAAGAACAACTTTGTAATCCAAACGAATAATAAAGATAAAGCATCTGTCTTTAAACAGCTCTCACCACCCGGACAAGTCCAAGTCCGGTTTCTCTGCCTTTTCGTCTAGGAACAGGAATCCACCGACCTCCGAGTCTTCAATCCTTCTGGTGTACTGCAGCAAGGAATGAGAAAATGTCTCTCAGGTGCAACTAGGCTGGCAGAGAGCTCTTTGGAAAAGAGCACAAGGCCCAGGCTTCAGGCCTTGTGCCTCAGCAGTTCAGCACAGATCTCCTCTTGCTAGGAGAGGGGGGGTGTCCAAAGAGAGCGAACTAGGCCTCTCCCCCTCCTTATATGCCCTCCCCCATAAGTCTCTGGGGCATAACTCAAAACATCCTGGGTACCAGCGGGGTTCTGGGAACAGTAGTTTTATAGTCCTTAAAGAGACCCCGCTACACACTCCCCCCACTTAAACTCTTTGGTCCCCAAAGATAAACTTTTAACACATATCCTGTACCAATTTTGAAAGTGCTGGGTATGATGTTGGTACAGGGAATTTCCACCAGAACTCAGAGGTGGGATTCCCTGTCCCACAGGTCACACTGACATGAGTGGCCTGCCTAACTGTGCCAGAGAGTGAGCTGGGGTTGCCCTCCACCAAATGGTCAGTGGAGGGATTAGAGCGTTCAGCACTTCTTCTAGCAGTCACAACAGAGTCCTCAGAGCTCTCCCCCATTTGAGAGTAGGTTAGCTTCTTGGGGGGTCTCACAACTCGGCGAGCTCTCTGTTCTCTTGGGACTTCAGGCTCTGGTGCCACAGGCTCTACTTCAAGATCACACTCTGACAGCATCACTGGTTCTGGAACATCGGTCCTTTCCTCTTCTGAGTAAATGCTAGGGATATCTTCCCAGCCTTCAGGCACACCACTAGATGGAATGAACTCTGTAGCTTCTGGGTTCAGTGTCCCATCCTGTGTATCCTCAGTAGGTCGGAGATCTATGGCAGAATTTCCTGGAGTTGATGAAGGCCATAGCCACTCAAGCTCTCCTCTTCCACCTTCACCTCGTTGGGGATCTTGTCCATCTCTAACCCGGGAGGTCTGAGACCGAGTGCTGGGTCCCGGGGTATCCAGAATGGAAACAGATTCAGGTGGATTTCTCACTGGAGGTATTCTGACTGCTTCAGTAAGCGGGAGCAAATGATTCCTGTGCCAAGTCTTCAAGGGCCCCACTTTCCCCTCTGGTTTTAGCTTATACACAGGCAATCCAGGTAGCTTTCTGCAAATGACATAGGGCTCCGATCTCCATCTATCAGCAAGCTTGTGCTTCCCAGGGATCCCCAGATTGCGTAGCAGTACACGGTCCCCAGGCTGCAGGTCTTGCACTCGAACCTTCAGTTCGAAGTTCCTCTTGTTGCGGGCTCCCCTTTGGTCCGAGGCCGCCTGAGCTCGTTCATGGGCCACTTTCAAATTGTGTCTAAGTCGATCCACATATCCCTTGTGGGAGGTAGCAGAGGCATGGTCTAGGGAAATGCCAAAGGCCAGATCCACCGGCAATCTTGCTTCCCTCCCAAACATGAGCCGGTAGGGGGAGTAACCCGTCACATCACTTGTGGTGCAGTTGTAAGCGTGCACCAAAGCTGATATGTGTTGGCTCCAGTGTTGCTTCTTCTCTGTCTCTAGAGTTCCAAGCATGTTTAGTAAGGTCCGATTAAACCTCTCAGGTTGGGCATCTCCTTGTGGATGATAAGGTGTAGTCCTGGTCTTCTCTACTCCCAATGAGTCCAGTAGGTTCCGGATCAGACGACTCTCAAAGTCCCTCCCTTGGTCCGAGTGGATTCTCTGTGGTAATCCATAGTGGACAAAGTATTTTTCCATGAGCACCTTGGCCACAGTGGAGGCCTTTTGGTCTTTGGTGGGGAAAGCCTGGGCATAACGGGTGAAATGATCGGTTACCACCAGAACATTTCCCAATCCACTTAAATCGGGTTCGAGGCAGAGAAAGTCAATGCACACCAGATCCATTGGACCCTGACTCTGTAGGTGGCCCATTGGGGCAGCTTGATGGGGTAGAGTCTTCCTCTGGATGCATCGTGCACAAGAACGGCAATATTCCTCCACTTCTGCCCTCATACAGGGCCAATAGAACCGGCTTCTGACAAGCTGGAAAGTTCTCTCCGCCCCTAGATGGCCATGCTGGTCATGTAAGGCAATTAGTACCGTCTCTCTGTGCTTCTCTGGGAGAAACAACTGCCACTTATCTTCTGAGTTATCAGAGGGGCCCCTTCGGTAGACCACTCCCTGATGTACTTGTAGCTTATCCAACTCTTTCCTCAGCAGGCGAGCCTCCTTGGAAGGGTGATGTCGAAGTCCCTCTGGATTCTCGTTCTCCAAAGCTTCAAGGACCAATCTCCCCAGGGGGTCTTCCAATTGGTCATAGCTCAGCTCCTTTCTGGACAGCTTTGGCAGGAGTTCCTCTGCTAGTTGAGTTACCCCACAGTAGGGTTGAGGGACTCCCACTGCGGTGACTCCTATCTCCTCTGCTCTGGGGCCCCCTCTTGCTTGAAACTCAGCACCCTGACAGAGTGCTCGCACTCCTTCCGGTGCTACCTGGGTCCAGTCTTCCCAGTCATTGACCATGACATGAGATCTTCGGGACAAGGCATCTGCATCCCTATTTCCAGCCCCTGGTCTGTACTTTAGACTGAAGTTGAATCCGGATAATGCAGCCAACCATCTGTGTCCGGTTGCATCTAACTTTGCAGTAGTGAAGAGGTAGGTCAGAGGATTGTTATCTGTCTTTACGGTAAACTCCGCCCCGTAGAGATAGTCCTTCAGTTTGTCTACTACTGCCCATTTGAGGGCCAAGAACTCCAATTTATGAGTGGGGTAGTTCTTCTCCGAGGGAGTCAGGCTCCGGCTCACATAGGCCACTGGTCGCAGCTGCCCTTCATACTCTTGATAGAGCACTCCGCCTAGGCCCTCATGACTGGCATCGACATGTAGCTCATATGGTCTGGTGGGGTCGGCATAGGCCAGGACTGGGGCCGTGGTAAGGCTCCTCTTCAAGGTTCGGAAAGCCTCTTCACACCTTGGGTTCCACTGATCTTGAACCGACTCACCGGCCCTCCTAGGTCCCAAGCCATCCTCTTCTCCTTCAGTCTTGAGCAATTCGTTTAGTGGCTTGGCAATCCGGGCAAACCCATCCACAAATCTTCTATAATAGGAGCAGAACCCCAAGAAAGATCTGAGCTCTGTGACTGTTGTCGGTCTTGGCCAAGAGGTAACTGCCTCCAACTTCTCAGGGTCTGTAGCCACTCCCTTTTCAGACACTATGTGTCCCAGATAGTTCACAGAGGATTGGTAAAACCGGCACTTCTCGGGAGAAAGCTTGAGTCCCTCTTCGCTGAGTCTTCTCAACACCTTCTCCAACCTGGCCTCATGTGCTTCCAAAGTTTTCCCGAAGACAATGACATCGTCCAAGTACACAAGGACTTCTATGAGGTTCATGTCTCCAACGGTCTTCTCCATGAGGCGTTGAAGGGTAGCAGGGGCTCCAGACAGGCCCTGAGGCATTCTGTTGAATTCGAAGAATCCCACTGGGGTTATGAAGGCTGTCTTCTCTCGGTCTTCCTGGTGCATGCGGATTTGGTAGTACCCACTCTTGAGGTCCATTACACTGAACCACTTGGCACCAGCCAAACTCTGTAGGGCATCCTCTATTCTCGGTGTGGTATACTGGTCAGGGATGGTCCTCCTGTTGAGAGTCCTGTAGTCGATACAAAGCCTCAACGACCCATTCTTTTTCCTGACCACCACTATGGGGGAGGCATAGGGACTTCTAGACTCCCGAATCACACCAGTCTTCTTCAACTCCGCAAGCTGCTCCCTCAGATCCTCCAGGTCAGCTAGAGGGACCCGCCTAACCCTTTCCCTGAAGGGTTTGTCTTCTTGGAGGCGGATTCGGTGGGTGGCACTCCTGGCACATCCCACATCAAACTCATCCTTTGAGAAAATCCTCTCCCATCTAGTCAGCTGGGCCTTGGCTCTCTCCTTCCAGGCTCCAGGTAGGTCCGGGTTCTCCATGGAAAGTTTCTCCCAAACATCTCCTCCTTCACCCGTTCCTTTTACTTCTGACCAACTGACTGGGGCCGCAGGACTCACCTGCCCCAACAGCATCCTGGCAGGGATCTCTATGGGTCTCTCCGTAGGGTTTCTCACACTCACTGGGACTCTTCCTCGAGCCTTCTTCAGGGCCTTGATTGAAATCACTTCCGGTATCACTTCCAGGCCTGAGTGGTCCTCCCTTGGATCGGATTCCAGCATGACAAAGGGGCCAGGCTGCTCCCAGGTAAGCTTCACCGTGGCCCTGAGGCAGGCTACCCCTCCGGCCTGCAGCACCACTCCCTCTCTCCCAAGTCTCCACACCTTCCCTATCCCCTCTCCTGGGGTCTTCTGCTCTAGGACCAACTGTTGGTAGGCTGTCTTCAGCATGGGATGGATATTGGGATCTTGATGGTTTCTCGTCTCCACTAGAGGGGTCAGAAGTCTTCGCACCAGATCCGTATTGGTCCCTATGATGAGGGACATCTTGCTGGCCCCGGGCGGTCTAGGACACACAACTGCCAGGGTGTCAAACACCTCGGTTTTCCCCGCCACAGATGGATCGAAGGTCAGCTTTATGGGCAGGTAACCATCGTAGGGGAAACTCTGAGCTCCCAGGCCCCATATCTCCAGCTCTTCTATCTTCTGTATAGGCAAATGGCTCAAGTGCCTATCATAGAAGTCTCTGTACAACAAAGTCACTTGAGCTCCAGTATCCAGGAGGGCCTTCGTGTAGACTCCTTCCACCTGGATGGAGACAGTGGGGGATGGGCCGACCAATTCTTCTGGGTAGGGCCGGGTTGAGGCCACCCTCTTCTGGGGACCCGTCTTCATCCAGTTGGTTTTAGACTTTATTCTCTTTCGAGTCTGGTATGCATTGACCCTCCCCACAGTAATGGGAGTACAAACCCGCTGAGGGATGTTATCGTTTCTTATTTGTAGACATTCCTTCTGAGGGGTCTGGTTTTCTCTCTTCCTCTTCCCTCTATTCAGTTTGGAGTTCACTGAAAGGCATGGGCACCCGGTTGACTCCCTCACCGGGGCCCTCTGGCGTTTCCCGCCGGCTGGCGGTTATCTATCTTCTTCTTGGGACTGGAACATCTACTGGCGAAGTGGCCACTGCCCCCACAGTTGTAGCATAGCGTCTCTTCTCGGTCTCGAGTGGGGCTTGGTGTTGGTGTATCTGGAAACAACTCCTTCCTAGGACTTGGTTTCTCGGCTCCCCCTTGACCTTTCGCCATCATAGCAGTCAACATCTCCATCACCTGGGACATCTGTAACTTCAAAGTGTCCACCTCCTTATCTCTAGCGGTAGTCATGGCCGGTGTAACTATTGCTACCGGTTGTTTGACGGGCTCGGTGAGATGTTCTTCCCTTTTCTCTTCCAGTAGGGCCTCTTCCTCTCTGATCATTCGGATGAGGTCAGTGTACTCCAGATTCTTCCCATCCAGTCGGGCACGCAGTGTCCATGCAATAGGATCCATGGGTTGAGCTCCCCTCAGTACCTGTTGAGCACGGGCCTCATCTACTTTTCCTGGGCTGATCCCCTTCTTTAGGATCATCCTATGCAGGATTTTATCTAAACGTCCCATGTAGTCTGATAGTTTTTCACCTTTCTTCTGGTAGCAATGCTCTAACTGATAAGCAAGCTCAGAGATTTTCTCTGTCCCACCAAACACAATCTGTAGTACATCTAGGTACTCCTGCGCATTACAGTCTGTCCTGCTTATCTTCAGGTTGCGTACGGCCTCTAGAGCAGGCCCCTTTAGACTTTCCACAATCCTCTGCTTCTTTCTGCGCTCTGGAACTTCCCATTCCTCTAGTGCCTGAGTTGCGCTATCTAACCACTCTTCAAATCCCTCTTCTTCCGAAGGTACAGGTTTCCTCCCTGAAAACATCCGGAGTTTTCTGTACCCCGACATCGGGTAATCTGTGGGATCCTTCTTGCACTGGGCTACAATCTCCCCCAGGAGAGCACACAGTTCTGCGCTAAGGGTGGCCGGTGCTGATCTGAGACTCTCGGGTGAGGTACGGGCCGCAGCCTGCGGTGATCCCGTTGGCGATGGCTCCTCTACGGTCTCAGTCGACCATTTCTCCCCTGGGAGGCTAATGACCACTGACTGCCTTGGGTCGGCCTTAGCCGCTTCACACCACGCTCTGACTCCCTGTGGGTCCATGCCGGTACCTCTGGCGTGTTCACCGCTGTCTCAGAAATCCCGGATTTACGAGCCCCCACGTATAGCGATACCCTCACTTAAGAGGGCCGCAAGTTTGGTTTGGGTCCTGAGAACAGCTCCGCCAACCCCCCGGCAATCTGCACTACCCACTTTGGCACAGTTAGTATCTAGCAATACACATTAAATCACTTATACTCTAAATATGTGTGTGCGTGGGTAACTCAAGCTCATAGACAATCCTTGAAAGTATATAACTGACTTTACTTATTGTTTTTATAAAAGGAATAACATGAATCAAACATTTGGATTGCAACACATAAGCAGGTCCCTGCAGTAACCAGTGATAAAGATAAACAGAGTCATCAGCATAATAAAGTATTGCTATGCAACTCTAACGTTGCCCTTTTTCAGCTACTTCCCCGCATGGGTAAACTAACACCCAGCACTATCTACCTATGCAGTCAGGCCTGACTGATCTAGATGGAAGTCCAGTAAAACAATATTCGCTAGCAATCTTTCGGTGGTGCACTTGAAGAACAACTTTGTAATCCAAACGAATAATAAAGATAAAGCATCTGTCTTTAAACAGCTCTCACCACCCGGACAAGTCCAAGTCCGGTTTCTCTGCCTTTTCGTCTAGGAACAGGAATCCACCGACCTCCGAGTCTTCAATCCTTCTGGTGTACTGCAGCAAGGAATGAGAAAATGTCTCTCAGGTGCAACTAGGCTGGCAGAGAGCTCTTTGGAAAAGAGCACAAGGCCCAGGCTTCAGGCCTTGTGCCTCAGCAGTTCAGCACAGATCTCCTCTTGCTAGGAGAGGGGGGGTGTCCAAAGAGAGCGAACTAGGCCTCTCCCCCTCCTTATATGCCCTCCCCCATAAGTCTCTGGGGCATAACTCAAAACATCCTGGGAACCAGCGGGGTTCTGGGAACAGTAGTTTTATAGTCCTTAAAGAGACCCCGCTACATATTGTATTTGAGTCGAGGAGAAGAGACGTTGTCATTGTATGTGTTAAAAGATTAAATAAACAAACGACTTTCCAAACTACGAATCATTATCACGAATGTCTATACATACATAAATATCGAATTTCAAGAAATACGAACGAATGAATTCGACACTCTACGAATAATAACGAATTATCCAAAAACGGATTAACGTAACATAACGAATATAACAGAACGAAATGATGTATTTTACGAATGACAACGAACCGAAACTAAATGAAATTTTCCGTTGTGCACAAGTCTATTGGCGACATATTTAAACATCTTTTTCCATTTTTCAAGAAGGACCTGTTTTAGAGCCTGCATGCTGGATGGAGAGTGATGCTCGTCTCTTCAGGATTCCCCATAGGTGTTCCCCGATTGGGTTCAGACCAGGAGACATACTTGGCCACTGAATCACTTTCAATAGTGATGCAACAATGGCCTTAGATGTGTGTTTTGGATGATTGTCATGTTGGAAAAGTGCAAGAGGATCAAGGGCACGGAGTGATGGTAGCACCTTCTCTTTCAAGATGGAGCAGAACATCTGTGAATTCATGATACCATCAATGAAATGCAGCTGCCCGACACCAGCAGCACTCATGCAGCCCCACAGAAGGACACGGCCACCACCATGTTTCACTTTAGGCACCACGCATTTTGCTCTGTACTCCTCACCTTTGGGATGCCATAGAGTGACCATTTATCTTGGTCTCATCACTCCGGAGTACAGAGTCCCAGTAGTCTTCTCCTTTTTCAGCATGGGCCCTGACAAATTCTAGGCAGTCTTTTTAGTGCATGGGCTTTAGGAGAGGCTTCCTTCCTGGATGACACTCAAACTTGCATGGCGATTTTCTTCAGCCAAGAAGACATTCCTGGTGTTAACTTCCATGGACGGCCTGAAGGTCTCTGTGAGATGGTTGCAGTTCTATCTTTGTTAAATTTTTGTATCATTTTTGCTCCAGTATTCTGACTGATAAGTGAAGCTTTGCTGATCTTCTTGTAGCCTTCACCTTTCTTGTGTAAAGAAGTGATTTTCTTTCTCAGGCCTTTGTGACATTTCTCTTCCATGTGGTGCCATTGCTGACATCATGAAATGGGAGGGGGTTTCTTTGTTAAGTAACGCCCTTTTATAATTAACTGTCTGCTGGACACCTGTTTAATGTTTTAATTAGACTCATCTGTAGTTGAATTCTTGTTAATTAGGAGTTTGTTGTCTAAAATTTAGCTTTGCTCCTAAGACTTTCATTGGGGTGCATTCATTTTTTGCAACATGATCTTGAATGAATTTGTTAGGGAAAACACTTTTTTGTGTGTGCAAATGGACAAATCTTGGTTGCAATCAATGGCCCGCCATTGTGGGAGTATTTTGTAGTATAGTATCCCGTAGAAAATGTTGACTCTGAAAGGAAAGTAAAGGTTTCCTGACAAATCTTTTGTAAATTTAAGTTTGTCTGAAGCTGCAGTTTGGCTCAGACTAAATATGTCAAAGTTCTGGTTTCTGTACCAGTTCAGCTGGGTTGTGCTAATTTTCCACTTGGCCGTGGGTGTTGCTGTCACCACCGGTAAGTGTTGGAAATGCAACAGGCTGAATGCATTGGGCACCCCTTTTACTCAAAAATAGCCCAGTGGGAGTGGTTCACCCGATGTGCATTCTGGGTAAGGGTACTCAAGGTGCAGGCGCCATATTTTTGGGTTTCGTTACCCTGACCTCGTGGCCCTCCTGGCCTGAGGTGTGTGCTGCCTTTCTCTATGTCTCGGGCCGGCTGGCCTGAGGCTTTGTAACTGAAAAGGTGGGCCCTTGGGGCCTACTGATCCAGGGGTGGTCCTGTGCTGTCTTGCCTGCAGGGAGAAGCCAAGCGACTGGAGGATCCAGGGGAGGACTTTTTCAGGAGAGGACCGAGCAACAAGGCTGGTATCTCAGGAAGAGCCTGGAGACTTAGTTGGAGGACGCATCCCGGGTCACCTATCACAAAGTATCGCCGGATCGGCTGAAAGAAACTGGTACTGTGTGACAACTCTTTAATTTTACAACAAGTTGCTGGTTGTGCTTTCCTGTGGCAGAGGATTGAACAACGATTTAGTTGAATTGACAAGTCTGTGGCAGAGACTTTGTTCGAGCATCCCACCGGCTGCTAGGTCAGTGAAAGAGGCCTAATACCTCTAACCCGCTATTACAAGGTACCTGAATTCCCCTTAAACCTCTATCCCTCTATTGCAAAACTTCATGTTCTTTCAAATAAATCTTTGGAAAAAGGACTAAGTGTCGGAGCTAACCTCTTTAATCCACTCTACAACGAGACCACTAAGATGGACACAGTGAGCAGGTGAAGTAACGGTAAGCCCAAAGAAAACCAGCAGCTCTTTCGGGGGTAAGTGCTACATATATATATATATATATATATATATATATATATATATATATATATATATATATATATATATATATCATGTATATGGCATCATGATAGTGAAACAAAGCTGAACTCTAGCCAGATATAAAAGACACAATTTAATGCAGCTCAGTAACCAGGAATACATCCATGTATGTAACAGTGACTGAATAGTAGTAAATGTAACAGTTGCAGCTACAGGCATCATCCTAGTATATTTTTTTTCTGCTGCCAATGCTCTTAAATGTAAAAGCAATCCTAGCAGCTAAATAGTCTCTGGATTGCTTTTACATGCAGCGGGATGACTGAAGACCAGAACATCCCTGATTATCTCTATGGTCTAAGAAACCGGAAGTGACAAGTATTTTGTCACTTCCGGTTTTGCCAGGATGTAAACAAGCCATTACTGACTTGCGAAAGCATCAGATCAAACCGAGTTTGGTTTGATCAGTTGCTTTTAAAGGTGAGGGAGAAATACATGGGGTCTAATAGACCCCAAATAACTCAATAAACAGTACCCGTCACTGCCCATGCTATCATAAGGGATGTTGCTAATGATAGCAATAAAGTTGATCAACAAAAAAAATGAAAGCGACGGTGTTAGACTTTTAAAGAAATAAAATAAATATTAAAATAAAAAAAAAAATATGTAAACAGTGAGAGCAATAAATACATACAAGTAAGGAATGCCAGACCTCCTGTGTAACTCTAATCTTGTAAATTGTGACAGTTTTTACAGCGTTGCCTATAGAGATTTTTAGGTACCGTAGTTTGGCGCCATTACAAACAAGTATACACAATTATAAAAGTGTGACATGTTAGGCATCTAAATCACAGGAGACTTTTATCCCTCCTTTTCAAAAAATGTTGTGCTAACCAAAGACATTAGTCTTGCGTGCCTAGTTGTACATTTTCTATATTTTGTTTTTGTTTGGCAGAGGTCCACATCAGATTTTGGCCTAACTCAAGGTCTTCTGTATGTGCTCAGTAGTAGTATATTGGACTGTGCTAGCTATAAATAGTAGCGGGATTGGAGAATACAGTTGCCAGCATTTATTGAATACCTGAATATGCTAGTTTAGAAGTTTGGGGTGAGGCAGGTGGATCTAAATGTGTTGCTACCTGACCCAGAGGACTTGTTAAATATGTGGAATTTTTAGGTGTACCTTCCTTAATTGCTGTCCTTTTGGAGTGGTCGGCTTTTGTTTCCAGCATAGTTACATAGTAGGTGAGGTTGAAAAATGACACAAGTCCATCAAGTCCAATCTATGTGAGTGATTATATGTCAGTATTACATTGTATATCCCTGTATGTTGTGGTCGTTCAGGTGCTTATCTAATAGTTTCATGAAACTATCGAGGTCACCCGCTGAGACCACCGCCTGTGGAAGGAAATTCCACATCCTTACTGCTCTTACAGTAAAGAACCTTCTACGTAGTTTAAGGTTAAACCTCTTTTCTTCTAATTCTAATGAGTGGCCACGAGTCTTGTTAAACTCCCTTCTGCAAAAAAGTTGTATCCCTATTGTGGGGTCACCAGTATGAGATTTGTATATTGAAATCATATCCCCTCTCAAGCTTCTCTTCTCCAGAGAGAATAAGTTCAGTGCTCACAACCTTTCCTCATAACTAATATCCTCCAGACCCTTTGTTAGCTTTGTTGCCCTTCTTTGTACTCGCTCCATATTTAATATTAACTCTTAGTATAGTTAGACCAGCCATCATCTTAAACCTCATCTTCTCAAGTAATATATGCATAGGATCCATGCTGGTTAATCACCAGAGGGTGCTCCATTCCCATCCACTACTCCGTACCTATTATTGTGTAAATTGTATCAGGGCCTCCTGGTGAGACTTTAAACTGTGAAATGCATCAGCTACCTCAGAATACTTTTTATATTAACAAGTCTACTGTATTAATCTACATAATCTAATACTGTATCTATATATCACGCACCAGACTGGAGGCTAAGGCAGTGTTCTCAACTCCTCAAGGCACACCAACAGGTCATGTTTTCAGGATTTCCCTCCGATTAAACGGCTGTGGTAATTACTAAGGCGGTGAAACTGATCAAATCACCTTTGCAAAATAATGGAAATTCTGAAAACATGACCTGTTGGGGCACCTTGAGGCCTGGAGTTGAGAAACACTGGGCTAAGGTGATGAGAGGGCTCCCCATGTGGCTTAGTGCAGAGTACCTCTGGAGTTGGTGACAGAGGATACTATGCCCAAAGATGCATGGGTTCAGGTTGCCTGCAGATGAAGTTATGCGGGACACCCTGGAGCAGAGAAGGTGGTCACAGTCAATGATTCTCTGGAGATATTGGCAGATCTTGACAGATGGTTAATCAGAAAGCAATGTCAGAAGCCAGGACGAGGGTCAAACACCGGAAGTTAGAGGCAGGAAGATTAGTCGAGATCAAGCCGGGGCCAAACACAGGATGTCAATCTGGAACAGGCAGAAGCAGGTCGAGTTCAGAGCCAGGAGATAAGCCAGAGCAGGTCAGGGTAAGCTGGGTGTATCGGTAACAGGTAATCACGACAGGAGCACAAGGCACAGGAACACGGGAACACGAAATACAAGGCTGACGATAATCCCACAGTTTGTGAGAGCCACTAGTGTCCTTATATAGGGCAGTAAATACTGGTAATTAGCACTTTTTGCGTACGCACGTTCGCCATCGCGAGCGTACGCTTGCCGTTGCGTGCCAATGGCTAATGCACGAATTAGCGCGGCTATATCGGATATTGGCAAATCTATCAGTTCTTCTCCGGATTCTTCCCTGACACTATATATTCATATATGAATATACATATGTGTGGCTTTGTTAGCAGAGACTAGCGCTTTAGGGACAGATCTATTGAGTTTTTTTTTATATTTTTTGCACTATTGGTCTTATGGATTGAATTGATAAAATTAGTGTAAAATGAAATAATGAGCACTTTAACTTAAAAAGAGGCAGCATGTCCATTTTCTGAGGTTGTGCATGGCACCTAAAAAGTCCCTCTTTGTGTCTCCGTGTTGTCTGTTCGAGTGTTCGGGATGTGGTGCTATTTTACTGTATTAGCCCCCTTTCACACGGGACGGATCAGTAATGATCCGCCCGTGATGATCCGCTCGCTCAGCGGGGATCGCTCCATTGTCCCCGCTGAGCCGGCGGCGGACAGGGCGGTCTCCGCACACTGTGCAGGGACCGCCCTGTCAGCTCTCTTCTCTCCTCTATGGGGATCGGATGAGCACGGACCGTCTGTCCGTGTTCATCCGATCCGCTCTGCAGACGGATAGAAAAATAGGATTTTCCTCCGTCTTCAGAATCGGACAGTTGCGGAGGCGGACAATAGCGGGTGTCTGCGGATGTTCATCCGCAGACACCCGCTATCCCATAGGGATGCATGTATGTCCGTATTTCATCCGCAAACAGATGGATGAAATACGGACATAATGTCTGCATGTGTGAAAGGGGCCTTACTGACTCCTCTTAGTTTAGGAGTTTTAAGATGATGTTTTCATCATTGGGGGCTTTGTACTAACAAACTGTTTTGTTCACACTTCAGCTGTCAGCAATGGTACAAAGCATTGAAAAGTTATTTACAATTGAAAGACTTTTTTTTTTTTTTTTGCGCTTTTTTCTATGTGAAAGGTATAAATATACGTTAAAGGTCTAAATATTAACAAACAAAGCAAACAAAAACAAAGTTTTAATTATTAATACAGGTAGTTTATAAGATAGAGTCCCCCCTTAAATCAGGGTCCCCATCAATGCCCATCCTACGTCAGGATCCCCATCAAAGTCCCCCTTCAATCAGAGTCCCAATCAGAGACACCCTTATATCAGGGCCACCATTAAAGTCCTGCTTACATCAGCGTCCCCATTTATTACAGCAATCTGTCCCTATTTCATTGATAAGATATAAAGTATGTCAAATAAATAATTTTTTTTGTCATAATGAGACATAAAGCTCTATGTCCTTGTAGGCCACATTGCAGTGTGTTAAATTGTGGCAAAAATTGTGGCAATTGGTTTATATTCCTTTTCCCTTCTTCTGGCATAGTAACCCTAAGGCCGCGTACACACGGGTGGATTGTCTGTCCAACTTAGTCCGCTGAACCGTGTTTCAGCGGACAATCCGCTCGTGTGTGGGCTTCAGCGGACTTTTTCAGCGGACAATCTGACGAACAAAGTCTTACGGAATTTCCGTAAGACAGTCCGTTCAAACTTGGTTTTGTCCGTCCAAACTTGGTTTCAGCGGACAGTCCGCTCGTGTGTAGGCAAGTTGGACGGACTAAGTATGGCGCATGCTCAGAAAGGATTTACACGGCCGAAGGTTGCATTGCAGTGTATAGGACGTCGTTTTTCTAGTCCCGTCGTACGTGCTGTACACGTCATTACGCACGCTTTCAGCGGACTCTCTGCTCATCGTGTGTGGTCAAGTCCGTTCATGCTAATTTTGAACGGACTGTCTGTCGGATTGTCTGCCGAACTTAGTTGGGCAGACAATCCGCCCGTGTGTACGCGGCCTTAGTCCTCAAAGCTGTATTCAGTTCTGTACTAGTATCATTACTTTTTAAGTGCTATCCCGTTGCTGTTAGCATTGACTTGGTGAAAGGTCATCTTCTGGTGTCATATTTGACTCTGTGCAGGCCAACACCAGTCTTTGGAGACCATGTGTAGAATATTGGCCTTTGGAGGCTGTGTAATTTTGACCATCTAATCTCAACCAGGGTTCTTTGAACCCTAGGGTTCCCCTAGAGCAGTGATTACCAAACTGTGGCCCAGGGGTCAGATGCGGCCTTTTACTTGCCTTTATCCGGCCCTTGGGACACTATTCCTCCCCCATATACTAGACACTATTCTGCCAACTGACACCAACAATGGGGCACAATTTCTTTCACTGACACCAATAATGGGGCATGATTCTTCCCTAGGAAAACAACGGTGGGGAACTATTCCTTCCCCTTATACCAAATGTGGCAATATTTACTCCCACCAATGCCAGGAAAATGTCCACTCCTACTGCCCGCAGTCCAGCTCCCCTAAAGTTTGGAGAACAATAAACTGGCTCTTTGTGTAGAAAGTTTGGAGACTCCTGCCCTAGAGATTGCTAGAGGTTCCTTGAGAAACTAGCAGTTTCTGAATCCCAGATAAGTTTCCACTGACACCAATGATATTTTAAGCTATTATCTCCTCAATGACCACCAATATAAGGAGCATTCTTCCCAATGACCAACCTAAGGAGCATTCCTCCCAACGACTTTCATCGTAAGGAGCATTCTTCCCACTGATTACCAATGTAAGGAGCATTTTTCCCACCGGACAACCCAGTATTGTACAGTGAGCTATAGATATAATTATTATAAGGGGTTCCTTAACACAGGAAAGTTAATTCAAGGGTTCCTCCATGTTAACAAAGGCTATTCTTATCTGTAAAAGGGAAACAAGTACAACTGTGTGAAACTAAAAAATGCTATTAGAACTTTAGTAAAAACTTCCAAAACTGCCTTTATTAACCAAATGATCATCTATTGGACATAACTTCATATTATGTACATTTAGTGAGATTTTATTTGTCTTAACCAAATTTTTATTGTAACTACAATACTCATCAGTCATTCGTTTTTGTTTTCTTTGCTTAAATAGTTTTACTTACCAAATTTACTTACAATCCAATTTTCTGATTCCCTTAAATCTGATGACCACACTCACCCATTGTAAGAGTTTATAAAAACTTTCTAAATAACATCAAATGCCCACAACTGCCATTTTTAAATAAAGAATCATACAAGGAACATATAACTTCATATTATGTCCATTTAGTGGCATTTTTTAATCTTAACCAAATTTTTATTCCAAGGACAATAGTATACAGTCATTAAAGTTTTTATGTTTTCTTTCCTTATAAATTTTCTCTTACCAAAATTGCTTACAATCCAATTTTCTGATTCCCTTAAAAGCGATGACCCCATTCACCCAGTTTAGTTAAAAGTTTATATAAACTTTCTAAGTAGCATCAAACTCGCTCTTCCCACTTACGATCAGCACAACATGTCTTGTTTTCGAAGTAATGACATTGATACTACAATGTCATATTTTTTTTTTCCTTAATGTGCCTGGAAAATCAAATGTTCGAAGCAGATGGTGTATTCCGGAAAGCAACAAATTGGCGCAATGAAGACATAGTGGTGTTGTTGTAGGTTACAAATGAACTTGTACCGAGTACATGGCATCTATGACAACACTTGCTATCTGGAAATGGACTAATCAGCTATTTAAGGATCAGATAAACCAATAGACGAAGGATCATAAACTCATATGGCTTTTACTTTCTTGCTTGCCAGCTGCTCATAAGCATATATTTTGGAAAATGTAGATATTTTATTAACAAATGACACCAGTCCATTTGGCTGCCATCAATTTGTCTTCAAAGTGCTCATCATTCGGGGGGTCATTTTTTAAAAATTTTACTTGGGAACTAATTGAGTTACACATTTCCTGCCATGCTCTGATAAGGTTTTCTCGTTTTATATGCATAATGTTTCCTGTAATTATCGACCTTCTGAAGCCTACTGAAACAACAGTCCAAGCTGAGATATATTGGTTCTAGTGTGTTGTGTTGTCTGGAAACACTCTCGTGTTCTGTTTGGATTGAAGACCTCTCATATCAGTATTTCGTATTTTTAGATTTTAGGCTAATATATAAAACACAACTTTTTAGTTTACCTTTGTTTTGCTTTGAAAGTCGTGAAATAATTTTACAAAATAACAAACAAATGGTCAATCTTGACTAATCAGCTCAGCTATCCAGTAGTTTGGTGACCGATTATTCACTCAGGCCCTTTTTTTGTTCACATGTGGACCCCATGTTCTGTAGCCAAGTACAGACTTCCCACCCACTTGCTGTTGCCCTCCAGCTGGTCATAAACAGGAACCAATGGGCATCCAGATTTTATTGCACAAGGAATCATGGGATGAGACCTTCTGTAGGCCATCATTCTTTTATAGGAAAGTCCCTAATGGCCAATGAATGGCATCACAGGAGGCAAGAGATCACCATTGGGTCATGTTTTCCCTGCTGAGCAGAAGGCTTGTAAGTTGCACCATGTGGTATACTGGCAATGGCTCCTAAGGACCCCTTTTCCAGTTCACAAGTAAGCAAATTTCTGCAATCAGGATGGTTCGTAATCCTTGGAAAAATATTGATGCACTTGCATCTGCACTTGCCATGTTCTTTAGGCAAGTGCAGACTGCCCACCCACTTGTTGTTGCCTTCCAGCTGGTCAGGAACAAGAACCAATGGGCATCCTCCTGAATTTATTGACTGGCAGTGGCACAAGGAATCATGGGATGAGACCTATTGCCCAAATGAATGCCATCGCAGGGGGCAAGGGATCACCATTGGGTCAGGCTTCCTGTTGAGTTCAAGGCTCATAAATGTCACCATATGATATACTGCCATTTGTTCCCAAGGACCCCTTTTTCCATTCACAAGTAAGCACATTTCTGCTATCAGGCTGGTCCGTAATGTTTGGCAAATATTCATGGATCAGCCTAAGCGTGAATCCTAAGTGATTCACTCATTTTCACATGGGATGAGACCTTCTGTGGGACATCATTCCTTTATAGGAAAGCCCCTAATGGCCAACGAATGGCATCATAGGAGGCAAGGGATCACCATTGGGTTAGGTTTCCTGTTGAGCGGAAAGGCTTGTAAATTGCACCATGTGGTATACTGGCAATTGTTCCCAAGGAACTGAAATTAGGCTTGCATGGTAAACTAAAGGTGGGAATAGTTGAGTATGTAGGTGAGATTACAGGAGAAAAGGCTTCGAGGTAGACAACAAAAGTGTGGCGATGGTGTTTTTCGATGGTATGAATGTGGGGCGATTGTACAGAGATTAATCTTTTTTCTTCCTCTTTATGCTATGCAACAGCAATGAGCATCATTGGTTGATAGAGTGTGTATTACTTTACAATTTGTATATTTTTATTATTATTATACATATGATTTTTTATTTTTTTTTGCAGTTTGCAAATATACTGTCCATGAACGTTGTGTTTCCAGAGCACCCCCATCTTGCATTAAAACCTACGTAAAGTCATTAAAGGACACAAATGTAAGTACCCACTTCAGTTCTGGAGGGTTTTTAACGACCAGGCCGTTATTTGCTTTCTTGGCACTGCACTGCTTTAACTGACAATTGTGCGGTCATGCAACGCTGTACTCAAACAAAATTTATATAATTTTTTGCACACAAATAGAGCTTTCTTTTGGTGGTATTTGATCACCTCTGGGGCTATTTTTTTTGCTTTTTTTATTATATAAATGAAAAAATACCAACAAGTTTGAAAAAAAAAACAATATTTGTTACTTTCTACTATAAAACCTATCCAATAAAAAAAAAATCGAATAAATGTTGTCCAAAATTGATTCTGTTACATTTCTTTGGTAAAAACAAAAAACAAAAAAAAAAAACCCCCAGTAAGTGTATATTGATTGGTTTGTGTGAAAGTTATAGCGTCTACTATGGGACATATACTGGTTGTTATTTATTTATTTATTGCATACTAGTAATGGTGGTGATCAGCGACTTGCAATGGCACTGTGATAATGTGGTGGACAATCTGACACTGGGGGGGGGGGGAATTGACTGCCACTGACATCACCAGTGCCATTATAATATGATGATAATAATATGCCCTGTCACTGTACTTATGTCAATGGGCAAGAAGGGGTTAACATCTAGGGCAGTAAATGAAAAAGCAACAAGGCCCCCTGTCACTGAACACAGCTCTGTATTGTTTACACTCACAGAGCTGTTTTCGGGGAAGATCAGAGCCGATCAATGGGTGCCAGTGATCAATAATTGTGTGGCACCTGGTGATCGGCATGTGCACACCCGTGCGCCCGCCCCCCTACTTGGGAAAGCAGAATGACATGAATATATGTACACTATGTTACCAAAAGTATTGGGAAACCTGCCTTTACACACGCATTAACTTTAATGGCATCCCTGTCTTAGTCCATAGGGTTCAATATTGAGTTGGCCCACCCTTTGCAGCTATAACAGCTTCAACTCTTCTGGGAAGGCCGTCCACAAGATTTAGGAGTGTGTCTATTTGAATGTTTGACCATTCTTCCAGAAGAGCATTTGTGAGGTCAGACACTGATGTGGACAAGAAGGCCTGTCTCCACTCTAATTCTTCCCAAAGGTGCTCTATTGGGTTGCAGGCCAGTCAATTTCCTCCACCCCAAATTTGCTTTGTGCACTGGTCCCAATCATTTGGTAGAGGGGGGAATTATTGTGTTTCCAACTATTTCATGCTCCCAAGTTTGTGGGAACAGTTTGGGGATGTCCCCTTGTCTGCGCACCAGTGCACAAAGCAAGGACCATAAAGACATGGATGAGCAAGTTTGAGGTGGAGGAACTTGACTGGCCTGCACAGAGTCCTGACCTCAACCCAATAGAACACCTTCGGGATGAATTAGAGCGGAGACTGCGAGCCAGGCCTTCTCGTCCACACAAATGCACTTCTGGAAGAATGGTGAAACATTCCCATAGACACACTCCTAAACCTTGTGGACGGCCTTCCCAGAAGAGTTGAAGCTGTTATAGCTGCAAAGGGTGGGTCAACTCAGTATTGAACCCTACGGACTAAGGCCTCGTACACACAATGCAAAAATCAGAAGGGAGAATTTGTAATGCCCCGTACACACGAGCGGACTTTTCAACATCCAAAGTCTGACGGACTGATTCCGTCAGACTATTCGATCGTGTGTGGGCTGCAACGGACTTTTGATTCACCAAAGTCTGACGGACTTTAGAATATGGAACATGCTTCAAATTTTTCCGACGGAACTCCGCCGTACCCGGTCCCTCCGAAAAATTTGCTCGTGTGTATGCTATTCCGACGGACTAAAACCGACGCTAGGGCAGCTATTGGCTACTGGCTATGAACTTCCTTATTCGAGTCCAGTCATACGTCATCACGTTCGAATCCGTCGGAGTTTAGTGTGATTGTGTGTGGCCAAGTCCGCTCAGTCGAAAAGTCCGTCAGAACTCTGTCGGAACTCCGGCAGAACTCCGGCAGAACTCCTTGGGAAGTCTGTCGGACATAAGTCCTCTCGTGTGTACGGGGCTTAAGACGAGCTGTCTGCGGATTTTCGGATCGTTAGTACGGTGTTTTCGACAGCCGATTTAACTTTTTCTTCTGCAGGCTATAAACTTTTTTGTCGGATGTGAAATCAACGTCTGATTTTTGGATGGTCAGTACAGAAATCATCACACAAAATTCGAAAGTACAAACACGCATGCTCGTTTGGAGAACTCGGAGTTCGGTCTTGTAAACTACCTTTGATAATCTAGAATTAACATTCGTGACGCCGCAATTGATGAAATGCTGAAATGCAGCGCACAATTCTCTTCTTTAATGGGATAATAATGAAGCTGCTTTGCTGGTGATACTGATGGCGTTATGACAAATGTATTTTAAAAGGCTTTTGTTTTGTACGATTGGAAAGTCGTGAATCAGCGCTTACCAAACTTCTACTAACGTGAAATTAGCAGAAAGGGCCAAAGAGAAACAAACTTCCTCTTTATACTCTCATAGTACGCCACTACGTTCGTGTTTGTTGTTAAAATACCGTTATTATGGTATTTATATCAATATGTATACTTTTACAAGTATTAGGCCTCATGCACACTGGACGTTTTTGGACGTTTTTACACCAGCTGTTTTTGGCTTTCTACCATCATTAAACTCTTCATCATGTTATCCTATGTGTCCATGCACACAAATGCCACATACACACGTCCGAACTTACCGGCAGACTAGGTCCGACGGTCTTCCCGACGGACTTTCGGCGGAGTTCCGATGGACTTTCTGAACGAACGGACTTGGCCACACACGAATGGACTAAGTCCGTTAGTTTTGAACGTGATGACGCAAACGGGACTAAACAAGGAAGTTAAAAAGCCAGTAGCCAATAGCTGCTCTTTGCATCGTATTTGGTCCATCGGACCAACACACAGACGAACGGTTTTCCCGATTTTAGTCCGTCGGAATTGAGTCTGTCGGATAGATTTGAAGCATGTTCTATTTCTAGGTCCGTCTGATTTATTTTTTCGAAAAATGATCGGACTAGCCCACACATGATCGGATTGTCTGACGGACCTAGTCTGACGGAAAGTCCGGTCGTGTGTATGCGACAATAGGCTGTTATCAGCAGTTTTGGGCAGTGGCGTTTTTGAGCAGTAAAAAAACCCCAAACTAGTGGGTTCTGACAGATGTTTTTCAGCTGTAAAAACGCTCTAACGCTGATAAACGCTGATAAACGTCGACAAACGCTCAAAAACGTTGCTCACCAGCGTTTTTTTATGTTTTTTATCTATTGAAGGAAGAAAAAATGCTAACGCAGAAAAACGCTAAAAAGCGCTAATAAAGGCTAAAAATTTATACTGTAAAAATGTTGAAAAAAGTTGAAAAACTCACTGCAAAGCTACTGGTGTTTTTATAACATTATTATAACATCCAGTGTGCATGAGGCCTAAGAGTCTATATAATTTCACTATATCCATACCTAGAAGATATAAATATATATATTCCACTCAATTATTCTATAAAGATCTAATCCATTCATTCATTTGTTAATATTTGTTAATTGATGAATATTAGATTAAAGAAACTTTCTAAAATTTGTCAAATGACAATTTGCGGATAGTTAGTATGCTAGACAAAATCCTGCACGCGCGCTTTTGACAAAAAAACAGACGCTCGGTCGTACAACAATCAAACTGTGTATGCGAGGCCTTAGACTGCGGTGCCATTAAAGTTCATGTGCGTGTAAAGGCAGATGTCCCAATACTTTTGGTAATATGGTGTAGATGCGTGATTCTGTGCAAGCCGCCCTCCCACTGTTGCACTAAAACTACAGTGCGCAGTTGGCAAGCGGGTATATATGACAAAATGACTTTTCACAGATGAATAAGAAAGATGTGTTTTACAAACTCTCCGCTCTTTCCCGCTCAGATCATGCACCATTTTTGGGTGGAAGGAAACTGCCCGACAAGATGTGAAAAGTGTCACAAAGCCATTAAATGTTATCAAGGCCTCACGGGACTGCACTGCGTCTGGTGTCAGATCACGGTAAGTGGATGTGTTTGTTTGCTCCTAAGAGGTAAAGACTAAAATTATGAAAGCTGCTGCTGTATACTTCAAGATCCACCATGGCAGCCATGTGACTACTAAAGGGGTTCAAGCATGGTGGGGGGGGGGGGGATTTTTGGATATTTATTCAGGCAGAAACAATTGCATTCTAAAAATAATTTTAGACTAATTGATGCAGTTCAAGATTACATTACCTTCTCAGATTGCTATAAGAAAATCTGCAATTCATTTGTTGTAGGGTTGGTTGTTTTAGAATAGCACTAGAGGGTTCTTTACTGTAAGAGCGGCAAAGATGTGGAATTCCCTTCCACAGGCGATGGTCTCAGCGGGGGGCATTGATAGTTTAAAAAAACTATTAGATAAGCACCTGAACGACTGCAACATACAGGGATATACCATGTAATACTGACATATAATCACACACATAGGTTGGACTTGATGGACTTGTGTCTTTTTTCAACCTCACCTACTATGTAACTAGCATTGGCAATCACTTAACCACTTCAGCCCTTTTTCTGCGTCATTTTAACTGAGCTTTCTTTTGGTGGTATTTTATCACCTCTGCAGTTTTTATTTTTTGCGCTATAAACAAAAAAAGACCAACAATTAAAAAAAAAATGTTTTTTTTTTTACATTCTGCTATAATACATATCCAATAAAAAAAAATATAAAAAAAAAAAATGTATTCTTCAGTTTAGGCCAATATAAAAAAAATAATAATAATTTATTCTTAAATTTAGGCCAATATATTACATCACTGGCAGGGAAGGGGTTCACACTAGGGGGCGATCACGGGGTTAAGTGTGTTCCCTGGGAGGTGTTTCTAATTGTGAGGGGGAGGGAGAGAGATCGCTGTTCCTGATGACTAGGAACAGCAGATTTCTCTCTCCTCCCCTGTCAGAACGGTGATCTGTCTGTTTACCTTGACTGATCCACATTCTGGCCCTCTGTGGAACGACTGAGGGTGGCCGGTGGATATCGCGGCTCTGGTGTTGCGCCATGCACGCCTCCTATCGCTTTTAGCTAGTTTATACTTGCTTCAAAACAAGGCTTTGGACAGGCTTTGTTAAAGCTCTCTGGATGCCAGTCAAAGCTCCAGTCACTAAATAAAATGGTTAGCTTACAGTCCTGTTTACACCTTGCTTTTGTTTTGCTTTTGCTGTGGCTTCACTTCAAAAAATTATACTCCATGTCGCTTTAGTGGTGCTTCAAATCGTCTTCAAAGCCTCCATAAAGGTCTATAAAGGTCTATGGTGAAGCCCCACCAAAGCCTCATCAAAGTCCCACGAAGCCTCACTGAAGCCCCACCAAAGTCCACCAAAGGCACACAGAAGCCTCACTGAAGCCTACCAAAGGCCCACTGAAGTCCACTGAAGCCCCAAGAAGCCTCACTGAAACCCCACCAAAGGCTTACTGAAGCCCCAGGAATCCTTACTGAAGCCCACCAAAGGCCCACTGAAGCCCCAAGAAGGCTCAATGAAGCCCCACCAAAGCCCACCAAAGGCCCACTGAAGCCCCAAGAAGCTTCAATGAAGCCCACCAAAGGCCCATTGAAGCCCCAAGAAGCCTCACTAAAACCCCTTCAAAGGCCCATTGAAGCCCCACCGAAGTCTCATTGAAGCCCCATCGAAGCACCAAGCAAAATGTAAACAGGACTGTAAGCTAACCATTTTATTTAGTGACTGGAGCTTTGACTGGTGTTCAGAGATCTTTAACAAAGCCTGTCTGAAGCCTTGTTTTTAAGCAAGTGTAAACTAGCCCTTACACTTGCTTTGGCTTCAACACACATTAAAGCACCTACCGCTTCAACATGCATTTATGATGTGTTTTTGATGTTTCGATGGTGTTTCGATTAAAGCGGTGGTCCAGCTCAAATTTTTTTTTTTAAAGTCAGCAGCTACAAACACTGTAGCTGCTGACTTTTAATAAGCACACTTACCTGTCCAGGGTGCCTGCGATGTCGGCTGCCCAAGGGCCGATCTGTCCATTGGATCGGGTCCCGGGGCCGCCATTCGAACTAAGGGAAACAGGCAGTGGCCTTGCGGGGTCACTGTCCGTTTCCTACTGCGCATGCGCAAGTCACGCGACGCTTTGTGAATGGCTGGCTGTGTTCTGGGACACACACACAGTTCCCAGAATACAGTACGCACCATTACCCAGAAGACAAGGTGAGAAGGAGAAAAATGAAGATCACCGCGGAGTAGGAAGTGGCAGATTATGAAGATCTGCCTAGCAAAAGCCATGTCTGGTAAGTAAAAAAAAAATAATAATCCAGATTTTTAGGAGCATTTTTATGTAATTTTTTTTTATTTTTTAGGATGGACCTCCGCTTTAAGCTTTGGTGATACTTCAGTGAGGCTTCAATGATGCTTCGTGATGCTCTTTTGAAGCTTTGTTGAAGCTTGGCAGGTGCACTGTGTGTGTGGATATCTCATACCTGCAATTTCTCCAAAACAAAGCAAAGCTAAAGCTGAGTTAAAGCCTCTCAAAAGCTTTAGGTGCTTCCCATTTATCACTACCCACTGATTATCAGTACAGCCCCAACAGTGCCCAGCAGTGATGCCAGTGAGTGTTGCCTTTCAGTGCCCACCAGTGCCGCCTATCCATGCCACCTATCAGTACCCATCAGTGCCCATCTGTGCTGTTTAGCAGTGCCCATCTGTGCCGCCTAGCAATGCCCATCAGTGCTGCATATTAGTGCCTCTTCATTAAAGTGGCTGTAAACCATTACAGACCACTTTGACCTACATGTAAGCTTGGATTAACCTGTAGGTCCAAGAAATATCTCCTAAATCTACACGGTTTTGGAGATATTTGCAAAAAGACAGGCACCGCTGTCTACGGCGCATCCCGCTGCTAAAGGCGATATGTTAGTGGCGGCTCCCGTGCGCATGCGCAGCAGTGACGTCATCGCTGCTCCGGTGCTGTGAGTGGCCGGAGCAACGATACCTGGAAGAAGATGGACGCTTCGTGCTACAGGGGACAGCGATGACATTGCTGGCTCCTGTGTCAGGTAAGTGACACATAATGGGCTATTATGCGATGCATAGTAGCCCACAGGGGCGGACTGACAACTCATGGGGCCCCCGAGCAATAGGAGATTATGGGGCCCCCAGGCAATCAGAGATTATGGGGCCACACAGTATACACACACATACACAGTATACAATCAAACAGTATACACAAACATGTTTCTATTGGCTGAGAAGGTACTGGAGAGTTGGGGCAGCTATAATCTCGGGATTTTTAGACCAAAAGGATGTCGGTAAGGGACATTTCAGAGACAGATATAAAAAAAACACAGATTTTTACTGTCCCTGGTTTTACTGAGGCGGGCAACCCTGATGGGGCCCCCTAGTGGCAGTGCCCGAGTGGCCAAATGGTCAGTCCGCCCCTGGTAGCCCATTATGCTTTACCTTTGCAGGGAGACAAAGAGGAATTAAACCCATCAGGGTTTACTTCCTCTTTAATGCCACCTCATCGGCACACATCAGTGAAGGAGAAAAATTACTTATTTACAAAGTTTTATAACCGAAACTGAGAAAAACATCATTTTTTTTCAAATTTTCGGTCTTTTTTTTTTTCATTTTTTTTTTTTTTTTTGCAAAAAATATAAAACCCAGTGGCTTAATCGCCACTGGGTTTTTCCTAATACCAAAAGGAAATCTCCATCCGTCTCAAAATTCTAAAAAAAAAATGTTTTGGTACAGTGTTGGATGACAATTGTCAGGTGCGACAGTGCTGAAAGCTGAAAACCGGCCTGGTATTGGAGCGGTTAAAAAAAAACAAAAAAAACAAAGGTCGGTGGTTAGGCATAAATGGGTAAGATTTTGTATAATAGGTTTAGGTTTTTGGGCTTAGGTTAAGGGCTTATTTTGGGTTGAAAAAAGGTTAGGTTGCAGTTAGAAGTTAAATGTGTCAGAAACCATGAAATCAGGCCGAGACAGAAGAACCGTTAAATCACACTTGTTTAATAATAAAAGTAAAAAGAAGAAACGTAGTCAAAGCATAGCCAAAGTTCCGTAAACGGAATGGATAGTCAGCCAAGCCAGAAGTCAGGGATCAATGTAGTGGAACAGCAAGCAGGATCTGGAGCCAGAAGGGATGTCAGCAAAGCCAGTCTTTAAACAGGAACACAGGAGATAGTCTCTGTGATGTTGACCAAGGCAAAGGCAAAGATCCTCTGGACTGGACGGCTTAAGTAGGCAGGACTGACGAGCAGGATATCATCAACAGCTGAGTAACTGGAGAGAGATGGGAGCTGGCAATTAGCCGACAGCTGAGTGGCCAGCTCAGAGAAGGAAGGGCTGACAAAATGTTAGGACCATGTTAAAGGTTTAGCTTCAGGGTTAGGTTTTAGCTCCAAAGCCCCACACCAAACACTGAAGTGTGAAGTGCAGGCGGTTAACCAAATTGACATATAATACAAAGGTGGTGCCATTGTCTGTAAACCAGCAGCAATCAAGGCAAGTGTTGTTCAGGCAGGGGAAAGGGAAAGGCATCAGACAGCGGGATCCAGACAGTCTGGGATCAAAGGCAAAATAAAAGTAAAGCAGCGTACCAAAGTACCTTAAAGGACCAAGAAGAAACATTTTGAATTTTTTCAGGGAACTGAGCAAAATCTTTATTTGCACATAAATAGGCACAGCCTGTACGGTATAATGGTATAGTGTACTGTAAAAACAAACAAACTTAGTTATGCTGACTACATTAACAAGGGTATTTAATCATTCTAATTATGTTGAGGCAGTATTATCCAAACTGTAAATCTTAAGAAAAAAAATGTTTATTTTATAATTTATATATTTATAAAATGAATGACTTCTTAAGATTGGTTATATTGGTGACTAACTAGTAACAAGACCTTTCTCTTTTCTTCTTATATTGATCTGTTGACTGTAAAAAATTTTTTTCAAATATCATTTTATTCAAACGCAAGAAAGGGTCATGCCACACCATAACATTGCAGACATGACTACATTGGAGGACGCAGCCTCATCAACTGAGTTTTATAAACATTACATTGGTACGATACTGAAGAGTGTAATTGTACATACAATGAAACTAAGATAGCCCACCAATATACAGCCACTGATGGCTACCCTTTCTTCTTTTCTCTTTTTCTGTTAATAATTATTAAGAGTTGACTGTAAATTTTGAGGTAGGGTCAAAGACAAAAAAAAAAAAACATTAAAAGAAGTAAAAAAAAAAATGAAAACCCATATTTATTTTATAATTATTATGTTATAATTATAAAATAAACTTATCTTTTTTTTTTTAAACGGTGTAAAAATAAATAAAATCAAATAAAATAAATAAGATTTTTTTTTTTTTAAAACCCCCCGTCCTGACGAGCTCGCGCGCAGAAGCAAACGCATATGTGAGTAGCGCCCACATTTGAAAATGGTATTCAAACCACACATGTGAGGTATCGCCGCAATCAGTAGAGCGAGAGCAATAATTCCCCCTCTGTAGCGCAAACCATGTAACCTGTAGAATTTTTTTAAATGTCGCTTATGCAGATTTTTGAGGGTAAAAGTTTGAAGTCATTCTACGAGCGGGCGCAATTTTGAAGCGTGACATGTTGGGTATCAATTTACTCGGCGTAACATTATCTTTCACAATTTAAAAACAAATTGGGCTAATTTTACTGTTGTCTTATTTTTTTATTCAAAAAAGTTAATTTTTTCCCAAAAAAGTGCGCTTGTAAGACCGCTCTGCAAATACGGTGTGTGAAAAAAAGTATTGCAATGACCAACATTTTATTCTCTAGGGTATTAGAAAAAAAAAAAACTATATACAATGTTTGGGGGTTCTAACTAATTTTCTAGCAAAAAAAAAACTATTTTAACCACTTGACCACTGGGCACTTAAACACCCTTAATAACCAGACCAATTTTCAGCTTTTGGTGCTCTCACATTTTGAATGACAATTACTCAGTCATGCAACACTGGACCTATATGAAATTTTTGTCCTTTTTTTCACACAAATTGAGCTTTCTTTTGGTGGTATTTAATCACCGCTGGGTTTTTTATTTTTTGTGCTATAAAAGAAAAAATACAGAAAATTCTGTAAAAAAATTAATTTTTCTTCGTTTCTGTTATAAAATTTAGCAGATTAGTAATTTTTTCTTCATAAATTTTGGCCAAAATGTATACCACTACATATCTTTGGTAAAAATAAGTACAAATTGGTGGATATTATTTGGTCTTTGTGAAAGTTATAGAGTCCACAAGCTATGGTGCCAATATCTGAAAATTGATCACACCTGAAGTACTGACGGCCTATTTCAATTCTTGAGACCCTAACATGCCAGAAAAGTACAAATACCCCCCAAATTACCCCTTTTTGGAAAGAAGACATTCCAAGGTATTTAGTAAGAGGCATGATGAGTTTTTTGAAGTTGTCATTTTTTCCCACAATTCTTTGCAAAATCAAGATTTTTTTTACATTTTTTTTTTTCACAAAATTGTCATATTATCAGTTTATTTCTCACACAGCATATGCATACCACAAATTACACCCCAAAACACATTCTGCTATTACTCCTGAGTACGGTGATACCACATGTGTGAGACTTTTACACAGTGTGGCCACATACAGAGGCCCAACATGCATGGAGCATTCTGGAGCACCCAGGACAATTCTGACATTTCTCTCCTACATGTAAAAATCATCATTTATTTGCTAGAAAATTACATAGAATCCCAAAACATTATATATGTTTTTTTAGCAAACACCCTGGAGAATACAATGGTGGTCGTTGCAACTTTTTATCTCGCACGGTATTTGCGCAACAATTTTTCGAATGCTTTTTTTTTGGAAAAAAACAGTTTTGTGCTTAAAAAAAAAAAGCACAGTAAAGTTAGCCCAATTTTTGCATAATGTGAAAGATGAAGTTACACCGAGTAAATAGATACCTAACATGTCACTCTTCAAAATTGCACACGCTCGTGGAATGGCGCCAAACGTCGCTACTTAAAAATCCCCATAGGCGACGATTACATTTTTTTTTTACTGGTTATATGTTTTGAGTTACAGTCACATGTGTGGTTTGAACACCGTTTTCATATGTGGGCGGGACTTACGTATGCGTTCGCTTCTGCATGCGAGCACATGGGGACAGGGGCGCTTTAAAAAAAATAAAATATTTTATTGTTCATTTTACTTTATTTATTTTAGTTTGACATTTTTTTCCCCAAAAATAAATTTTTTGATCACTTTTATTCCTATTACAAGGAATGTAAACATCCCTTGTAATAGGAATATAGCATGACAGGTCCTCTATACAGTGAGATATGGGGTCAATAAGACCCCGCATCTCATCTCTAAGCTGGGAAGCCTGAAAAAAAAAAAAAAGGATTCTGGATTTGATCGTATTGGCGAGTCGGTAGAAGCACCGGAGGGCGGCGGGAGGGGGGGGGTGTCTATGGCTGGGTATTGCAGGGTATCACCGACTATGGCTGGGTATCTCAGAGTATGGCTGGGTATCTCAGAGTATGGCGTTGCAGAGCATTGCAGGATATTGGAGGGTGTTGCAGAGCATTGCAGAGTGTTGCACGGTATTGGCGGGTGTTGCAGAGCATTGCAGAGTGTTGCAGGGTATTGGTGGGTGTTGCAGAGCATTGCAGAGCATTGCAGAGTGTTGCAGGGTATTGGCGGGTGTTGCAGAGCATTGCAGGGTATTGCAGAGTGTTGCAGGGTATTGCAGGGTATTGCAGAGTATTGCAGAGTATTGCAGAGTATTGCAGGGTATTGCAGGGTATTGCAGAGTATTGGCAGGGTATTGCAGAGTATTTGCAGGGAATTGAGGGGTTAATTTTCGGTGAGCAGCGATGTGAGCACTGCAGATGCAGCCCACATCGCTGCTGACACCGATCTCTTCCCCCTCCGCTGTTCCGATCGGTATAACATGACGCCGGTTTGTTTACAAGTGATCACTCTGTCATTTGACGGAGCGATCACGTGGTAAACGGCCGCTATGAGCGTTTACCGTGATCCGTGATGCGCCGGGTCCTGTGGACCCGGCGGTCACGGATGCTCTCGAGTGCGCGCCCCAGGGGGCGCGCAAGAGCGGAATTCTGGGAGGCCGTCATATGACGGCCTCCCAGAGATAAGAAACCGCCCTGTAGCCGTCATTTGGCTATAGGGCGGTTATTAAGTGGTTAAACATTTGAACACCAAGTCTGTAAAAGAGACCTGATCCTTAAAGTGGTTGTAAACCCTTACAAACCACTTTGACCTACAAGTAAGCCTAGATTAAGGCTTACCTGTAGGTCCAAGAAATATCTCCTAAGCCTCCTAAGCCTACATGGTTTAGGAGATATTTACTAAAAGACAGTGACAGCTGTCTACGGCGCATGTCATCGCCGTTAGCAGCGTGCCACTGCTAACAGCGTTATGCCGTTAGTGGCGGCTCCCGCGCGCATGCGCATGAGTGACATCATTGCTGCTCCGGCGCTGTGAGTGGCTGGAGCAGCGATACCCGGAAGAAGATGGACGCTCCGGACTACAGGGGACATCGGTGACATCGCTGGCTCCTGTGTCAGGTAAGTGACACATAATGGGCTACTATGCGATGCATAGTAGCCCATTATGCTTTACCTTTGCAGGGAGACAAAGAGGAAGTAAACCCATCAGGATTTACTTCCTCTTTAAGTGGTTTTAAAACAAGTAAAAAAAAAAAAAACAATATTTATTTTATAATTATTCTGTTATAATTATATAATAAAATAATATTTATAAAATTAATGACTTCCTAAGATTGGTTATATAAGTGGATAACTAATAACAAGACCATTGTCTTTTCTTCTTATATTAATCCGTTGACTGTAAAATTTTGAGGTAAAGACAAAAAAAAAAAAAGGTTAAAACAAGTAAAAAACAAACAAAGAACAGGAATAAAAAAAAGTCCAACAAATTAAAACATATATGTATTTTTGAATTGTTATTTTATAATTCTATAATATAATTATAAAATGAATCACTTCCTAACATTGGTTATATTGGTGGCTAAATAGTAACAAGACCTTTGTTTTTTCTTATATCAATCTGTTGACTGTAAATGTTGAGGAAGGGGACAAAGACAATATATATATATATATATATATATATATATATATATATATATATATATATGTGTGTATATGTATATATATATATATATATATATATATATATATATATATATAAAACAAAAGTAAAAAAATAAAAAAGAAAAGAAGAAGAAAAAAGAAAAAAACGAATTGAGGCAGACTCAATGGGCCACTTTTTTTTCTACCATCACTCTTCTTTGTTTCTATGTTTCTGAAGACATTTTTACAGACCAGTGTCATTGTTGAATTATATAGAATACATAGCTATTTTTCCTTTTATGCCTTATTTTATTCATAGCATCAAAAGAGCCCTGATCATTTAAATATGCAATGATAAATAAATTACATTATACATAATAAACACATAAATACATACAAGATAGGTAAATAGATAGATAGAGAGATAGAGAGATAGATAGTTTTAAAATAATGTTTTGTGTATTATAAGTGTTTTTATGCAGCTCTATACATT
>NW_027507764.1:45373396-45740896 GCF_037356315.1 Lithobates pipiens
CCAAGTCTGACCTTGCCCCTAGGTATTCCTGCACCATGTAAATTAGACGCTGGCGATGGGTGCTGGAACCAATCATACCTTGGGGCTGCGGACTAAAAAATTGTCTGAAAGCATCAGTCAGACGGCCACCTTCTCCACCGCTCCTTCTGACTGATGCCTCAGCAACACGTTGTCCAGGACCAGGAGTTTGTAACCTCCCAGTCTCTGGGAACGCGTTGCACAGAGCTTTCTGCAAGGCCTCCCGGAGATATCTCATCCTCTGCTCCCTCTGCGATGGCAAGATAAGGTCGGCAACCTTACCCTTGTACCGTGGATCAAGGAGAGTGGCCAGCCAGTAATGGTCCCTCTCCTTGATCCGAAGAATACGAGGATCCTTCCGCAGGCTTTGCAGGATCAGGGAGGCCATGCAGCGTAGGTTAGCTGAGGCATTCGGTCCGGAGTCCTCTGGGTCACTAAGGACAACATGATCCGCAGCTACCTCCTCCCAGCCACGTACAAGTCCACGTGTTTCTTGGGACTGTAAATCATCCATATAAGACTGCTGCTGCTGATGCTGATGCTGAGTGCCAGCCTCCACCTCCATGCTGACACAATCATCCTCCTCCTCCTCTTCCTCCTCCTCACCCTCTTCCTGTGTGATGGGTGGCACAGCAGGAACACTGTCTGGATAAAGGGGGCCTTGAGAGGCAAGGAAGTCCTCCTCTTCCTGCCTCTGTTCTGCCTCAAGTGCCCTGTCCATTATTCCACGCAGCGTATGCTCCAAGAGGTGGACAAGAGGTACAGTGTCACTGATGCATGTACTGTCACTGCTCACCATCCTTGTGGCCTCCTCAAACGGTGACAGGACAGTGCATGCATCCCTGATCATGCCCCACTGGCGTGGTGAGAAAAAACCAAGCTCCCCTGACCCTGTCCTGGTGCCGTAGTCGCACAGGTACTCATTGATGGCCCTCTGCTGCGTGTGCAGCCGCTGCAGCATGGCCAATGTTGAGTTCCATCTGGTGGGCATGTCACATATAAGGCGGTTCTTGGGCAGGTTCAACTCCTTTTGGAGCTCAGCCAGCCGAGCACAGGCATTAAATGATCGGCGGAAATGCACACAGACTCTCCTGGCCTGTTTCAGGACATCCTGGAAGCCGGGGTACCTGCCCAAGAACCGCTGCACCACCAGGTTAAGGACGTGAGCTACACAGGGCACATGGGTCAGTTGTCCCTGTCGGAGGGCGGAGAGGAGGTTGGTGCCATTGTCGCAAACCACCATTCCTGGCTTAAGCTGGCGTGGCGTCAACCACCTCTCGGCCTGCCCCTGCAGAGCTGACAAAACATCCGCCCCAGTGTGGCTCCTGTCCCCCAAACAAACCAGCGCAAGCACGGCATGGCATCGTTTTGCCTGCGTACTTGCGTAGCCCCTGCAACGCCTACGGAGCACCGCTGGTTCTGAGGACAGAGCACTGGAAGAGGCCATGGAGGAAGAAGAAGAGGAGGGGGTGGAGGAGAGAGGTGTGTCACAACCAATAGTAGCATTTTGGAGGCGTGGTGGCGGAACAACCTCCAACACTACTGCACCTTGTCCTGCATCCTTCCCAGCAGCCAGAAGAGTGACCCAATGGGCCGTGAAAGACAGGTAACGTCCCTGTCCATGCCTGCTGGACCATGAGTCAGCGGTAATATGCACCTTACCGCTGACCGCCCTGTCCAGCGAGGCAAGGACATTGCCTTCCACATGCCGGTAGAGAGCCGGAATCGCCTTCCGTGAGAAAAAGTGGCGTTTGGGGACCTGCCACTGAGGAACCGCACATTGCACAAACTCACGGAAGGGGGCCGAGTCTACCAACTGAAAAGGCAGCAGTTGAAGTGCTATCAATTTAGCCAAGCTAGCATTCAACTGCTGGGCATGTGGATGGCTGGGAGTAAATTTCTTCCGCCGGTCCAGCAGCTGGGGCAGGGACATTTGCCTGCTATAATCGGATGTGGATGTACCACCAGCAGAGTTCCCGGAAGCACTTGGCTGTGACACACCTAATTCTACACCTTCATTCCTCTCAGAGCAGGTTTCAGAGAGGACTGAAGGTCTAGTGGGGTTGGAGATGCCAGCTGATGAGGAGCAAGGAGAGGTCCGCTTTGTTCTTTGGTGTGGGTCTTTGAGGTATGCTTGCCAACGAGCTGCATGGCAGGTCAACATATGTCTGGTCAAGCATGTGGTGCCCAAGCGGCTGATGTTTTGGCCACGTGAGATACGCTTGAGACATATGTTGCAAATAGCAGCGGTGCGATCTGATGCACTCGTCTCAAAAAAGGCCCACACCAAAGAACTTTTAGAATAACGCGCAGAGGAAGCGTTCTGCGCAGGCGGAGCTCTGCGGTGTGATTCAGTCGGTGTGATGCCCCTAAGCTGGCCCCCGGAGGGCATCCTGCCTCGTTGGACATGTGCCTCCTCCTCCTCCTCCTCCCACCTTCCAGGCACCCACGTGGAGTCAGTGCCCTCATCATCCCCTCCCTCTTCATCGCTGTAGCAAACCTGGCAGTATGCTGCAGCTTGTGGAACATGACTGCCAGATTGCTGTGCTTCTTGAGCATCCTCTCTCTCTGCGCTCACGCTACTGCCTTCCTCTAGCTGAGTGTCATCATCAGAGCCCACCAAACACTGGGCATCCTCCTGGAGCATGTACCCAACACTGTGCTCAAAGAGTTCAGGAGACTCCTCAGGAGGACGTGGTGTGTCTAGGGAAGGAGTCACTGATGATGACATTGAGAGGAGGGACGACGATGTGTTGGCAGCTGCTTTTCTACTACCCTGAGACTGGGTGAGAGAGGATGAGGAGGATGAAGAGGGCTTGGTCATCCACTCTACCAAGTCGTTGGCATGTTGCGGTTCAACATGTCCAGCTGCAGAAAAGAAGGACAAGCATGTCCCATGGCCACGTGCTGATGACAATGCACCGCGTCCACGACCAGCACTGTTGTCTCTAGACACAGAGCCTGCTTGCCCTCTTTTATCGGCTCGCGCCTGTCTGCCTCTCCTTGCTGGCCTTCCAGACATGGTAATGGCCTGAAGGGAGTTGGGTAAAACAGTAGTTGGGTAGTTTATATTGTGCTGGAGGCACACAACACCCACTAACTCCTGCAGATGCCTTTTTATAGAACAGCAGAGTTAAAGGGGTATATACAGATGTATACTGTGCTGTGCTGGAAGCACACACAACTTCCAATAACTCCTACAGATGACAATCGGGCCCAAATAGAGAACAGCTATGTAGGTGGATAATAGCGGTATGTACTGGGTACAGAGCACGCAGACAGCACGCACTATCTCCTGAGTGACACTACTGACTGCAAGCTCTATTGTTAAAGATGGACCACTAGCTATATAGGTGAGGTGAATATCACGGTGTATACTGCGGTCAGGGCACGCAGACAATAACCAGAAAACAGCAGAGTTAAAGGGGTATATACAGATGTATACTGTGCTGTGCTGGAAGCACACACAACTTCCAGTAACTCCTGCAGATGACAATCGGGCTCAAATAGAGAACAGCTATGTAGGTGTATATAGTGGTATGTACTGGGTACAGAGCACGCAGACAGCACGCACTAACACTACTGACTGCAAGCTCTATTATTAAAGCTAGATCACTAGCTATATAGGTGAGGTGAATATAGTGGTGTATACTGCGGTCAGGGCACAGACAGTAACCACTACACAAGAGCAAGATAGTAAATCAGCCAAAAACGATTGGTGTGTAACTGTGTTGAAGGTACACAGAACACCCACCGCAGGATGCCTGTGGCCAACCATGGCTCTCCTCGCTGCTGGCGCTGCGATTGGCCAAGCATGCGGGGTCACAGTGCATGCTTGGCCAATCGTGAGACAGCAATGCATTGCGCCATCGCAGTGCATTGTGGGCCACACGAATTTTGCCACGAACTGCCCAAACGTTCGGAATTCGGCGAACGCACGAACGACCGATGTTCGAGTCGAACTTGCGTTCGACTCGAACACGAACCTCATCCCTACTGAGGATTTGCATACAACGCTTTAATTAAGCTTCCATCTGGTAAGTGCACTCACTTTCTGGTGACGGGCACTTGTGCGCATTTTTGTGTGTGTAACCACCGTGGTGTTCACGTAAAGGATCGCAACTGTGGATTGTCTATGGACTTTTTATGAACTTTGCTTGTTTTCTTCCTCTTCAATTAAGAAATCACATTAATTGTCATTTTTTTCATTTAATGTATAGTGAATGTGATAATTATTTATAACCTTTACATTTTTTACGTAGCTAGGCATAGACCATTTTCCCTGTTGGCGCAGTTTTTCGAATTTTTATATATATATATATATATATATATATATATATATATATATATAAAATTACTAATCCTCTCAGTTTACCATGTAATGGAGACAAACAAGGGCAGGCATGCTTAAAGCACAGCCTAGGTGGCAACCATGGCTCCTTGTATAGATACAGTGGAGAGAAAAGTGTAGACATGAGAGTTATTTGCAGGCTTTAAAAGTCTTTAAAGAGGAAGTAAACTCTCCCACTCTGATGCTTCTCTTAATTTAGTCCATTATAGTAAGTAATTATCAGACTATAGCCACTGTAATCCAGCCCAAATCGCATATTACTTACACAACGGAGTGTATTTACGCCCTTACATTGAGCACTTCCTGTACTGTTAACCAAGCCTCCTTCTCAATCCAACTTTTCTATGGCAACCCTGCTTCCCCGTTCATAGCTGACTTGTTTTATTTCATAGTATTTACTTGTGCCGATGTCTAATGTTTCCCTTTGTCAGTCTTATCAGCTTCAGCTGATAAGACTGCAGTAATGGCCAGGTTTACATTGTATACCATGTCACATGGTCACATGGTGTGTAGGAAGAAGCTCTGAACGAGTCTGAAGTCTCCTGGGAGTTAAATGTTGTGCCGTAGGAAGTCCTCAAATTTACCGACAACAAAGCTTGTTGGAAATTCCGATAGTGTGTACACAATTCCGACGCACAAAAATCCAAGCATGCTCGGAATCAAGCAGAAGAGCCGCACTGGGTATTGAACTTTATTTTTCTCGGCTTGTCGTACGTGTTGTACATTCATCGCGTTGTTGACGTTCAGAATTTCCAACAATATTTGTGTGACCGTGTGTATGCAAGACAAGTTTGAGCCAACATCCATCAGAAAAAAATCCACGGTTTTGTTGTTGGAATGTCCGATCGTGTGTACGAGGCATAACAGGTTTTCTTCTAAGATTGCTCTGTATTTGGCTCCATCCATCTTCCCATCAACTCTGACCAACTTCCCTTTCCCTGCTGAAGAAAAGAATCCCCACAACATGATGCTGCCACCACCATGTTTCACGGTGGGGATGGTGTGTTCAGGGTGATGTGCAGTGTTAGTTTTTCGCCACACATAGCATTTTATTTTTAGGCCAAAAAGTTCAAGGTCATGTTTGCTGTGTCCCCCACATGGCTTCTAGCAAACTGAAAATGGGACTTCTTATGGCTTTCTTTCAACAATGGCTTTCTTCTTGTCACTCTTCCATAAAGACCAGATTTGTGGAGAGCACGACTAATAGTTGTCCTGTGGACAGATTCTCCCACCTGAGCTGTGGATCTCTGCAGCTCCTCCAGAGTTACCATGGGCCTCTTGGCTGCTTCTCTGATGAATGTTCTCCTTGCCCGGCCTCTCAGTTTAGGTGGATGGCCGTGTCTTGGTAGGTTTGCAGTTGTACCATACTCTTTCCATTTTTGGATGATGGATTGAACAGAGCTCCGTGAGATGTTCAAAGCTTGGGATATTCTTTATAACCTAACCCTGCTTTATACTTCTCCACAACTTTTTCCCTGACCTGTCTGGTGTGTTCCTTGGACTTCATGATTCTGTTTGTTCACTAAGGTTCTCTAACAAACCTCTGAGGCTTCACAGAACAGCTGTAGTTATACTGAGATTAAATTACACACAGGTGGTCTCTATTTACTAATTAGGTGACTTCTGAAGGCAATTGGTTCCTCTAGATTTTAGTTAGGGGTATCAGAGTAAAGGGGATTGAATACAAATGCACGCCACACTTTTCACATATTTATTTGTCAAAAAATTTGAAAACCGTTTATCATTTTCCTTCCACTTCACAATTATGTGCCACTTTGTGTTGTTCTATCACATAAAATCCCAATAAAATACATTTATGTTTTTGGTTGTAACATGACAAAATGTGGAAAATGTCAAAGGGTATGAATACTTTTTCAAGGCACTGTACTGTACACTATGCAGGCCTTGGTGTAAAGCAGGGGGTCTCCAAACTTTCTAAAGAGAGGGCCAGTTTACTGTCCTTCAGACTTTATGGGGGCTGGGTTGGGCCTAGTGGGAGTAAACAATGCCTGATCTTTGGCATTAGGTGGAGAAATAGTAGTTGTCAGTGGAAGGAAGAATGCCTCAAGGGCTGGATAAAGGCAAGCAAAGGGCCGCATCTGGCCCCAGGGCCACAGTTTAGAGACCACTGGTGCAAAGGATATGAGTGTCCCACAGATTTACAAGAAAATTGACTTTACATAAATCAATAGGACATAAAGCACTATTACCCCCCCCCCCCCCCCCCCCCCCGCTACAGCTTCCTAAAACACACAGATCAAAGGCTATTTCTCAGCTCCAGAAGGCAGGGGACAGGGATCTTATGTCACACACTGCACAGCATGGAGTGGGGAGCTGAGTGTAATCTGAGACCTGAGTGAAGGCAATTGACTCACCCCCCTCTTCACAGTCTCATAAGGAAACATGTAGGGAGTCAATCACCTGTTGTGTGCTTGAGGGAAGACAGAGCCCTCTCCTGGGATTGGATGACGTCAGCATAGACTGTCAGAAGAGACTAATGAAGTTAGCAAAGGAATGAGAGATGAGACAGAAACCACGCTCGGTGCTTTGGATAGAGGCAAGTACACACTAAAGGAGGATATGCTCTGTTCATTTTTCATCTCAGAGGTTTACAACCACTTGACGCTGTTCTCTTTCATGCGTACTTTTAACCACTTGCTTACTGGGCACTTAAACCCCCCTCAGTCCCAGACCAATTTTCAGCTTTCAGCGCTGATGCACTTTGAATGACAATTGCGCGGGCATACAACACTGTACCCAAATGAAATTTTTATCATTTTTTTCCCACAAATAGAGCTTTCTTTTGATGGTATTTAATTACAGCTCGGAGTTTTATTTTTTGCTAAACAAACAAAAAAAGAGATGCAAAAAAAAAAAAAATCATGTTTAATAGTTTGTTATAAAATTTTGCAAACAGGTCATTTTTCTCCTTCATTGAAGTGCGCTGATGAGGCGGCACTGATAGGCTGCACTGGTGGGCACTGATAGGCTGCATTGGTGGGCACTGATAGGCTGCACTGGCGGGCACTGATAGGCATAGTTAAGGCGGCACTAATAGGCACAGATAAGGTGGCACCAATAGGCACAGATAAGGCAGTACTGATGGGCACAGATAAGGCGGCACTGATGGGCACGGATGGGTGGCACAGATGGGTGGCACGGATGGGTGGCACAGATGGGTGGCACTAAAGGGCACTGATAGGTACCACTGATAGATGGGACTGATGGGCACTGATAGGTGGCACTGATAGGTGGCTCTGATAGGTGGCACTGCTGGGCACTGTTGGGCGGCACTGCTGGGCACTGATGGGCACTGGTAGATTACACTGATGGGCACGGATATGTGGCACTGGGGTGCAGCACCGTTGTTGAGGCAGATTGTGGGCACTGTGGGTGGCACTGTGGGTGGCACTGCTGGGTGGCACTGTGGGCATGGCTGGGTGGCACTGTGGGCACTGCTGGGTGGCACTGACGGGGGCACTTATGTTTCATTAAGGTGGCACTGGCAGGGGGCAGGTGGGCACTGGCTGGGCTGGCCGTGATCGGGACTGATGTCCTGATCACAGCCGCCGGTGATCGGCTCTTTTTTTTTCTCCTCGCGCTGTCAGCGCGAGGAGGAATAATAGCCGATTACCGGCTCCGTTGCATCACATGATCAGCTGTCATTGGCTGACAGCTGATCACGTGATAAGGGGTCGGGATCGACCCCTTGCTCGGATCAGTGATCAGGCGAGTCTCATAGACTCGCCGATCACAGAGCGTGCCGCGCGCGCCCCTCAGGGGGCGCGCAGGCCGCTCGTGCACGGGACGACGTCAATAGACGTAGTCCCGGCAAAGGAGGTCCGCGCTGTAGCCGTCATTCGGCTACAGCGCGGATCTCAAGTGGTTAAAATACATTGAAAGGCCCCCTTTAAGAGATGTTACATACATGTTACATACATGGATTTCTGTATCTTATTCACAACAATTCTATTAAAGGAATTATTCACGTATTATTACAATCTTTCCTTCCATAATAAATAACCAATTAGGTGGCTGACAGTTGGAGAATAAAGAGAATGAAAGATGGAGGTGGAGCAAACGCAGTCAAGTTTGAGAAGAGAATTGTGTTTCTTGGGAGTCTAAAAGAATAAACTTCTGACCTCTCACATTGTGCAGCAACAGTACAGCATCCCCCACCCCAGAGAATGCACAAACTTCAATATAAAAGCATGATACAGTATCTCACAAGTGAAAATGTCCAAATTTGGCCCAATTAGCCATTTTCCCTTCCATGCTGGTTACTGGAAGTTCAACATGGCACCTCATGGCAAAGAACTCTCTGAGGATCTCAAAAAATAATTGTTACTCTACATAAAGATGACCTAGGCTATAAGAAGATTGCCAAGAACCTGAAACTGAGCTGCAGCACGGTGGCCAAAACCATACAGCAGTTTAACAGGTGCCACTCAGAACAGGCCTCGCCATGGTCAACCAAAGAAGTTGAGTGCACGTGCTCAGCGTCATATCCAGAGGTTGTCTTTGGGAAATAAACATATGAGTGCTGCCAGCATTGCTGCAGATGTTGAAGGAGTGGGGGGATCATCCTGTCCGTGCTCAGACCATACGTTGCACGCTGCATCAAATTGGTCTGCATGGCTGTCGTCCCAGAAGGAAGCCTCTTCTAAAGATGATGCACAACTAAGCATGCAGTTTGCTGAAGACAAGCAGACTAAGGACATGGATTATTGGAACCATGTCCTGTGGTCTGATGAGACCAAGATAAACTTATTTGGTTCAGATGGTGTGAAGCGTGTGTGGGGGCAACCAGGTGAGGAATACAAAGACAAGTGTGTCTTTCCTACAGTCAAGCATGGTGGTGGGAGTGTCATGGTCTGGGGCTGCATGAGTGCTGCTGGCACTGGGGAGCTACAGATCATTGAGGGAACCATGAATGCCAACATGTACTGTGACATACTGAAGCAGAGCATGATCCGCTCCCTTCAGAGACTGGGCCGCAGGGCAGTATTCCAACATGATAACGACCCCAAACACACCTCTGCCAGACCACTGCCTTGCTAAAGAAGCTGAGGGTAAAGGTGATGGACTGGCCAAGCATGTCTCCAGACCTAAACCCTATTGAGCATCTGTGGGGCATCCTCAAATGGAAGGTGGGGGAGCGCAAGGTCTCTAACATCCACCAGCTCTGTGATGTCATCATGGAGGAGGGGAAGAGGACTCCAGTGGCAACCTGTGAAGCTCTGGTGAACTCCATGCCCAAGAGGATTAAGGCAGTGCAGGGAAATAATGGTGGCCACACAAAATATTGACACTTTGGGCCCAATTTGGACATTTTCACTGAGGGGTGTACTCACTTTTGTTGGTGGTGGTTTAGACATTAATGGCTGTGTGTTGAGTTATTTTGAGGGGACAGCAAATTTACACTGTTATACAAGCTGTACACTCACTACTTTACATTGTAGCAAAGTGTCATTTCTTCAGTGTTATCACATGAAAAGATAGAATAAAATATGTAAATAAAATGTGAGGGGTGTACTCACTTGTGAGATTCTGTATCTTCAGTCTGCTGCAGGCAGGAGAGACCATTTTCTCCTCTAGTGCCCAATTTACAACCCCCCCCCCCCCCCCCCCCTCACATAGCTAAGCACCCAGAGCTGAAAGAAAGGTGGGGTTAATTTTCACTGCCAATGACCACTAATGCAGAGGGTTGGGAGGATTAATAGGACAGACACCAAGGGTTGAGGGCTATTCTTGTACTCACTGACATCAATGTTGAGGGTTATTATTACTGCCATTAACACCAGTGCTGGAGGTTATTTCTGCACTCGCTGACACCAATGCCGGGGGTTATTTCTGCACTCACTGGCACCAATGTTGAGGATTATTATTTCACTCACTGACACTAATGCTGGGGGGTTATTTCTGCACTCACTAGCACCAATGCCAGGGGTTACTATTACTTCCACTGACGCCAATGTTGAGGGTTATTATTTCACTCACTGGCACCAATGCCGGGGGGTTACTATTACTTCCACTGACACCAATGCTGGGGGTTATTATTGCACTCACTGGCACCAATGCTGGGGGTTACTATTACTTCCACTGACGCCAAGTTTTGTGGGTTATTATTTCACTCACTGGCACCAATGCCGGGGGGTTACTATTACTTCCACTGACACCAATACTGGGGGTTATTATTGCACTCACTGGCACCAATGCCGGGGGTTACTATTACTTCCACTGACGCCAATGTTGAGGGTTATTATTTCACTCACTGACACCAATGCTGGGGGTTATTCTTGCACTCACTGAAACGCCGGGGTTTGATATTACTTCCACTGACACAAATGTTGAGGGTTATTATTTCACTCACTGATACCAATGCTGGGGGGTTATTTCTGCACTCACTGGCACTCACCAATTCCAGAGGTTAATATTACTTCCACTGACGCCAATGTTGAGGGTTATTATTTCACTCACTGACACCAATGCCGGGGGTTAATATTACTTCCACTGACACAAATGTTGAGGGTTATTATTGCATTCACTGGCACCAATGTTGAGGATTATTATTTCACTCACTGACACTAATGCTGGGGGGTTATTTCTGCACTCACTGACACCAATGCTGGGGGCTATTATTACTTCCACTGACACCAATGTTGAGGGTTATTATTGCACTCACTAACACCAATGCCGGAGGTTATTATTACTTCCACTGACACCAATGTTGAGGGTTATTATTGCACTCACTGACACCAATGCGGGGGGGAAATTTCTGCACTCATTGACACCAATGCTGGGGGTTATTATTGCACTCACTGACACCAATGCCGGGGATTAATATTACTTCCACTGACACAAATGTTGAGGGTTATTATTTCACTCACTGATACCAATGCCGGGGGTTATTTCTACACTCACTGGCACCAATTCCAGAGGTTAATATTACTTCCACTGACGCCAATGCTGAGGGTTATTATTTCACTCACTGTTACCAATGCTGGGGGTTATTATTAGACTCACTGACACCAATTCCTGGAGTTAATATTACTTCCACTGACACCAATGTTGAGGGTTATTATTTCACTCACTGACACCAATGCCGGGGGTTAATATTACTTCCACTGACACCAATGTTGAGGGTTATTATTTCACTCACTGACACCAATGCCGGGGGTTAATATTACTTCCACTGACACAAATGTTGAGGGTTATTATTGCATTCACTGACACCAATGTTGAGGGTTAATATTGCACTCACTGACACTAATGCTGGGGGGTTATTTCTGCACTCACTGGCACCAATGCTGGGGCTTATTATTGCACTCACTGAAACCAATGGTGGGGGTTATTATTACTTCCACTGACACCAATGTTGAGGGTTATTATTTCACTTACTGACACCAGTGCTGGGGGGGTATTTCTGCACTCACTGGCACCAATGCTGGGGGTTATTATTGCACTCACTGACACCAATGCCGGGGCTTATTATTTCACTCGCTGACACCAATTCCGGGGGTTACTTCCACTGACACTAATGTTGAGGGTTATTATTTCACTCACTGACACCAATACCGGGGGTTAATATTACTTTCACTGACACAAATGTTGAGGGTTAATATTGCACTCACTGGCACCAAAGTTGAGGATTATTATTTCACTCACTGACACTAATGCTGGGGGGTTATTTCTGCATTCACTGGCACCAATGCTGGGGGTTATTATTGCACTCACTGATACCAATGCCGGGGGTTATTATTGCACTCACTGACACTAATGCGGGGGGGGATATTTCTGCACTCACTGTCACCAATGCTGGGGGTTATTATTGCACTCACTGATACCAATGCCGGGGGTTATTATTGCACTCACTGACACCAATGCCGCGGGTTAATATTACTTCCACTGATGCCAATGTTGAGGGTTATTATTGCACTCACTGGCACCAATGTTGAGGGTTATTATTTCACTCACTGACACCAGTGCTGTGGGGTTATTTCTGCACTCACTGGCACCAATGCTGGGGGTTATTATTGCACTCACTGATACCAATGCCGGGGCTTATTATTGCACTCATTGACACCAATGCCGGGGGTTAATATTACTTCCACTGACACCAATGTTGAGGGTTATTATTTCACTCACTGGCACCAATGTTGCGGTAATTATTGCACTCAGTGACACCAAACTTGTGGTTATTATCACTGCCACTGACACCACCGCTGTGGGTTATTGTACTACAAAAAAATGCAACAGGACCAACATTTTGGGTCGTGGGGTGCATTATACCTCTAACTTGATGCCTTGCACCCCAACGGACGAAAGTGCACTGTTGTTGCCCAGCCCCCTGGACATGTCAGTGACCACACTTGAGGCCATCGATCATTTTCAAATTGGCCACCACTGATTTACTCCATCTTTTGCCCCCCCCCCCCCCCCCCCCCAGCTATCACTCACTCTGTTGAAAACATTGCAGCATTGCTATTGTAGCGGGAGATCTAGGACACTGCAGTGCTGGAGAGAAGGTGAGTATAGTTCCCCTTTAATGAAGCCGTCACATAGCTGTCTCCCGGAAATCAAGCATTGCCTTCCTATATTGTCTGATTCAACTTGGCCAGACAAGAATTCCTCAGATCCGCCGTTTGGCTTTGTTATGGGCATCATTAGATTTGTTCCGGAGGGTTTGGGACCTTTCATTTAAATCCTCAGCCTTGTCTACAGTGGTCTGAACACACCTCAAAGTCACCGCAGCTTGGACGGCCTACTTTCCAAATCATTTACCTCGCTAGCAGTCTCACGCAAACATTCTGGCGCCACTCCAAGCTCTTTTAATAATTTCAACTATATCTTTGTCTTTTTCCTCATTTTGGATTCTGTATGCAGAGTGATAAAGAATTATCAACCTACCATGGCCACTACCCACTTCTCTCCCTTACTGAACCGAAAAACACTTTAGACTAAAGCCTGAGGAAAACGTAGAGACTCCATCATCACAAGCTCTATTCAAAGAAGAACCATGATAGCAAGGAGACGAGCGGTGTGTTTAGAAGGAACCAAATTTTCCAAATTACAATAGTAACGAATTTAAACAAATCTGAAAAAACACATTTTGCACGAAATTAGGACATATTTCGAATCAAATTCGGATAGTTTTCTAATCAAATGTGAATAGTTTTCTAATCAAAATTGTATTTTAATTTCAGAAGAGAATACAATATAATAGAAAATCAAGGAATAGAATAGAAAAGAATATAATAAAAAGGACAGAAAAAAATTTATAGAAAATAAAAGAACAGAATTTAATAAGTAAATGAGTAAAACAGATCAGAATATTAAATAAAAGAATAGAAAAAATAGAATAGAAAATAAAGGGCTACAATAGAAAATAAATCAAATTCGGATAGTTTTCTAATCAAATTTCAATTTGAATTTCAGAAGAGAATACAATAAGATAGAAAATAAAGGAATAGAATAGAAAAGAATATAATCGAATAGAAAGAAATAGGCATGGACAAAAAAAAAATTAATAGAAAATAAAAGAACAGAATTTAATAAGTAAATGAGTAAAATAGATAAGAATACTAAATAAAAGAATATACAAAAAAGAATAGAAAATAAAGAGCTGCAATAGAAAATAAATCAAATTCGGATGGTTTTCTAATCCAATTTGAATAGTTTTCTAATCAAATTTCAATTTGAATTTCAGAAGAGAATACAATAAGATAGAAAATAAAGGAATAGAATAGAAAAGAATATAATCGAATAGAAAGAAATAGAATAGAAAAGAATAGAATAGAAAAGAATGGAGTAAAACAGAACAAAATAGAATAGAGAATAAAAGAACAGAATACAATAGAATAGAAAACAAAGGAATCGAACAGAAAAAAAATTGAATAGACTAAAATAGAATATAACCATCTTCTTAAATTTGAATTTCAAATACAGTAGAATAGAAAAAAATGAATCAGAAAAAAAATAATAGATTAGAATAGAATAGGAAATAATTAAATAGAAAAAATATAATATAATAGAGTAAAACTAATCAGAATATTAAATAATTAAATAGACAAAAAAATTGAATAGAAAATAAAAGAATAGAATAGAAAAGGATGGCGTAAAACAGAATAAAATAGAAAATAAAATAACAGAATAAAATTGAATAGAAAATAAAAGAATAGAATGGAATAAAAAAAAGAATAGAAAAGGATAAAATAGAAAGAATATAACCATCTTCTGAAATTCAAATTTAAAATAGAATAGAAAAGAATAGAATAGGAAAAACAGAATAGGGTAGGATAAAAAAGAATAGAACAGGGAAAAAAAGAATAGAATACAGTAGACTAGAATAGAATAGAAAAGAGTAGAATAAAAAGACAATAGAATATGATAAAATAGAAAGAACATGGCCTTCTTTAAAAATTTTAATAGAATAAATATGAATTTCAAATGACACACCCACAAAATTTGCATCGAAATGGGCCTGCTGGACCCACTACATCACAACGACAGAATACCTTAACTTAACAACCCCTAAGACGCGACAACCCAACCCTTCGGAAGAAGCTCCATCCTAAGAGGACAGCCCCTTTCCATCTATCATCTTTGATTCATAACATGTAACTCAGTACTGGTACTTCCTGATCTCCGAATCCTCCAACCCTTGTCTGTCCCAGGCACACTTTACTCCTGTAGGGGGAGGGAGAGATGGCACCCATTCAGTTCCCCCTGCTCCTAACCGCTTCCATTCCCCTACCCACCCCCTGTCAATTCATCTCCTTATTTATACCCTCACCGACACCCATAATTCCTATACAGAAGTATGACATCCAATTCAGACCCATCCTAGATAGAATAAACTGCTCCCAAAGGCGTTAAACTTAAAGAACTTTTTCCCAAGCCGCTCCTCGATACACTGCAGACATATGAGCATATGAGCAAACGAATATGACACATTAGGCCCAATGCAGGGGCTAATACATTCAGACCAGGAAGGTTGATAACTCACACACAAACGTCTCTACAGTGTACCCTACTTCATCTATCACGCTAATATTTTATTATATCTATGGTTGCTTTCTTTCGGCCACAATGTTGCTTTGTTGCACAAAAAAGTCCTGTCTTGGATAAACGTCATGATTGTACCCTCTGTAAAGCTGCTTACTTCTGTAATGTTACTTATTGAGCTGTTAATTCCCTTTTCTTTTTCTTCAATAAAATATTCATGGAAAGAATAAATATGAATTTGAATATATTAGAAAATAATAGCATACAATAGAAAATAAAATATTAGAATAGAAAATAAAATATTAGAATAGAAAATAAAATATTAGAATAGAAAATAAAATATTAGAATAGAAAAAAGAGAGACTAGAATAGAATAGAAAGAATATAGCCATCTTCCAAAATTTGAATTTCAAAAAGAATAAATTGGATTTTGAATGGAATTCGAATTAAAATTGAAATGGAATTTGAATCTGTTTGAATTTTCAGAATTCGGAAAATGCGTATGGATCCGAACTCAAATAAACTAAACGAATTCCAAAAATTAATTAAACAAAATTTACCCTAAACAAATTTATGGAAATAATGAATCAAAATAAAATACATGTTTTTCATTCTGCACATGTCTTAGCCCTTGTACACACGGTCGGACATTTCGACAACCAAATCCGTCGTATTTTGTCCGTTGGATTTTTCCCGTCGGATCTTGTCCGAAACTGTTGCTTACACACGGTCGGACAAAGTTGTCGAAAAAACGATCTTTCAGAACGTGATGATGTAATTTTGTTACGACGGGACTATGTTCATGCTAGTAGCCAATAGCGTTGATGTAGGAATTTGATCTGAGCATGCGTGGCACTTTGTCCGATCAGAATTCTCTACACATGATCAGAGTATGTCCTATCGGACCAGTTTGTCGGAAAATATTTCCAGCAAGTTTGAAAATTTGATCCGACGTAATTCCGACGGAAACAGTCCGATGCATACCACACACAGTCGGATTATCCGACAACACGGACCGATAGGACACATTCCGACGGATTCTCCGACCGTGTGTGTACAAGGGCTAATAGCAAGCTCTTTGCATCAGTCATCCATGGACTATCTCTAGTCCAAGCAGGCAAGTTGGAGGGAAGTCCCCTGCTCATCACTGATTTTCTCTGCATACTTTTCGCCCCTCAACAATCGCTGCAGCAAAGATTCATCAAAGATATAAAAAAAGAATGCCCACTTCAATTAAACATTGGTTTATTCCCAGTCTATAAGCTGCAAATTGGTTTGCTTTTTAAATATTTGTCTCAAGTTGTACAGAAAACTTCATGGAAGTACAGGCATTTACACAAAATAGGGTGCGAAAAGGGGTATTTTCTTCCAGAACTGAAGATAGAAAAGGATATACAGAGGGGTAAATAGGATATTAGGCACATAAGAAATAGTAAATATAATACATAGAAACACACGGGCACTCAAAATTATCTAATAAAGCAGGAGTATCCAAACTTTCTAAAAGAAAAAGGCCAGTTTACTTCACTTCAAAATTTAGGGGGGCCGGATTGTGGCCAGTGGGAGAAGAAAATGTCCTGGCTTCAGTATGGAGTAATAGTGTCCCGTCTGTGTTAGTGGGAGGAATAGTGCCCCATTGGTGTCACTGGAAATAATAGTGCCCATCATTGGTTACATAGTTACCTAATAGGAAAGGTTGAAAAAAGACACAAGTCCATCAAGTCCAACCTATGTGTGTGATTATATGTCAGTATTACATTGTATATCCCTGTATGTTGTGGTCATTCAGGTGCTTATCTAATAGTTTTTTAAATTATCGATGTCCCCCGCTGAGACCACCGCCTGTGGAAGGGAATTTCACATCCTAACCGCTCTTACAGTAAAGAACCCTCTATGCAGTTTAAGGTTAAACCTCTTTTCTTCTAATTTAGTGTCTTATTAAATTCCCTTACACAAAAAAGTTTTATCCCTATTGTGGGGTCACCAGTACGGTATTTGTACATTGAAATCATATCCCCTCTCCAGCGTCTCTTCTTCAGAGAGAATACGTTCGGAGCTCGCAACCTTTCCTCATAACTAATATACTCCAGACCCTTTATTAGTTTTGTTGCCCTTCTCTGGACTCTCTCCATTTCCAGTACATCCTTCCTGAGGACTGGTGCCCAGAACTGTCTTGTAGAGCGGGAGTATTCTTGTTTTATCTCTGGAGTTAATCCCCTTTTTAATGCCAATATTCTGTTTGCTTTGCTTGCAGCAGCTTGGCATTGCATGTCATTACTGAGCCTATTATCTACTAGGACCCCCAGGTCCTTTTCCACCCTAGATCCCCCCAGAGGTTCTTCCCCCAGTTTATAGATTGCATTCATATTTTTGCCACCCAAATGCATTATTTAAAATTTTTCTACATTGAACCTCATTTGCCATGTAGTTGCCCACCCCATTAATTTGTTCAGATCTTCTTGCAAGGTTTCTACATCCTGCAGAGAAGTTATTGCCCTGATTAGCTTAGTATCATCCACAAATACAGAGATTGAACTTTTTATCTTATCCTCCAGGTCGTTTATGAATAAATTAAATAGGATTGGTCCCAGGACAGAACCCTGGGTGACCCCACTTCCCACCCCTGACCATTCTGAGTACTCCCCATTTATCACCACCCTCTGAACTCGCCCTTGTAGCCAGTTTTCAAACCATGTACTCACCCTATGGTCCATGCCAACGGATCTTTCTTTGTACAGTAAACATTTATGGGGAACTGTGTCAAATGCTTTTGCAAAATCCAGATACATCACATCACATCACGGGCCTTCCTTTATCTAGATGGCAGATCACCTCCTCATAGAAGGTTAATAGGTTGGTTTGGCAAGAACGATTCTTCATGAATCCATGCTGATTACCATTAATGATACAGTTGTCATTGCTAAAATCTTGTATAAGGTCCCTTATCATCCCCTCCAAGAGCTTGCATACAATTGGTGTTAAGCAAAGTGGTCTGTAATTCCCAGGGATGTATCTTTACCCTTTTTTAAATATTGGTGCTACATTGGCTTTTCTCCAATCATCTGGTACCATTCCAGTCAGTAGACTGTTCGTAAAAATTAGGAACAATGGTCTGGCAATTACTTGACTGAGTTCCTTAAGGACCCTCGGGTGCAAGCCATCTGGTCCTGGTCACTTACTAATGTTTTGTTTTTTAAGTCTATTTCTAATTCTGTCCACTGTTAGCCATGAGGGTGCTTCCTGTGACGTGTCATGAGGATAAACATTGCAGTTTTGTTTACTGAAGCCCCTCGATTCCCTCATGAAGAGGAGAAAAATAAATTCAATACCTTGCCATCTCTCCATTAACAGTAACCAGATTCCCTTCATCGTTTTTTATGGGACCAATATGATCTGACCTCCCTTTCTTACTATTTATGTTAAGAATTTCTTTGGATTTTTCTTACTCTCCTCCACAATGTGCCTTTTGTGTTCTATCTTTGCTGCCCTGATTGCACTCTTACATTTCTTGTAGTATTCTTTGTAAAGTTTGAATGCTGATGATGATCCCTCAGCCTTATATTTTTTGATGGCCTTCTCCTTTGCTTTTATATGCATTTTTACGTTGGAGTTAAGCCATCCAGGACTTTTATTAGCTCTTTTAAATTTATTTCCCATTGGGATGCACTGGCTAATGCTCTTAAAGCATACCCATATCTCCTCTGTGTTCTTTGTTCCTAAGATTTTATCCCAATTTGTATCTTCTAGCAAGGCTCGTCGTTTAGGGAAATTGGCCCTTTTGAAATTCAGTGTCTTTGTATTCCCCTTATGTTTCCTATTAGTTTGATTTATACTGTAACTAATTGACCTGTGATCGTTGTTTCATAAATTGCTCCATATTTCCACATCCGTGATCAGGTCTGTATTGTTGGTAATCTGTAGGTCTAGTAAAGCTTTGTTTCTAGTTGGTGCATTTACCATCTGACTCATAAAATTGTCCTGCAAGACATGTTGGAACTGGCAAGCCTTAGATGAATGCGCAGTTCCTTCCACCCAGTCTATGTCTGGATAATTAAAATCCCCCATTATGATGACACTTCCCATACTTTCCACTAATACAAATTGTAATAGGAGGTCCATCTCCCCTTCCTCCCTCACATTAGGTGGCCTATAGCATACTCCCAGTATTACTTTCCCCTTAATTTCATCCCTTTGCAGCTCTAGCCATAACAATTCCACCTCCTCGCTTGCTCCCTTAGTGATGTTATGGCTTACATTCACTTGTACATCGTGGTTGATATACAGGCATACCCCTCCCCCTTTTATTACCCTGTCTATCCCTGCGATATAGGGAATATCCTTGAATGGTAGCTAGCCAATCATGAGGGCTGTTGAACCAAGTCTCTGAAATTCCTACAAAATCAAAATCCTCCTCGTACAACAATAGCTCTAGTTCTCCCATCTTGTCCGCCAGACTCTTGGCATTGTTGGACATGCCACGTAGTTTAGACCGGTCACATACTGTCTCCTTATTGGGTGGTTTGAGGTTGCAAATAGGACTTGTTACTATACTTACCTTGGGTTTAGGTTCTTTAGTTAACTTATCTCTAATGCCCCCAATACTACCCTCTGGAATATGTCCCGCTCTGACTATCTCTACCTCTGGACCCCCCCCCCCCCCCCCGTAGCCTGGTTTAAAGCCCCTCTAACTTTTCGGCCATCTTCACTCCCAGCAGATCTGCACCCTCCTCATTTAGGTGCAGTCCGTCCCTTCTAGCTGAGAAGTTGGCCCAGTTCTCCAGGAACCCAAACCACTCCTTACTACACCAGCTCCTGAGAATACTACCATGGAGGTTCTGCTCCTAAGACCCTAAAATTATTTTTTAGGACACTCCATCTTCCTCTGACTTTGTCATTGGAGCCAACGTGCACCATGACAGCCAGGTTTTCCCCAGCCCCTCCCAGTAATCTGTCCACCAGATCCGTGATGTGCCAAACCTGAGCGCCCGGTGTCACAAAGTTCTGCGCTTCAGGACTTGGTGACAGATTGCCCTCTCTGTCCTTCTAAGAATTGAGTCCCCTACCACCAGACTCTGTCTTTCCTTTCCCTTGGCTTTACTCCCACCCTCACTGGAGAAGTAATTCTCCTGGCAGCTAGGGGGGGTCACTCAGCTCCAGCAGTGCTGGTCCCTGACTGGTTTCACCGGTGTCACTCAATGGGGTGTACTTATTGGGATGTTCCAGCCCAGGACTGGCCTCCCTGGCACTTTCCCCTCTACCCTTCCTGACTGTCACCCATCTACTCTTCTGTGGTGCCTGCCCCTCTTTCACTCCACCCACCTCTGTGCTGGCCCCTGCCGGAACCTGCCTGGTACAAGCTTCCCTAGATTCAGAATCTGGGCTTCCAGGTAAACAATGTGCTTACATTTTGCACAGTAGTATTCGCCCTTGATGGGATGATCAAGGAACACATACATGCCGCAAGATGTACACCGAGTTGCATCTCCACATCCGCCGGGACATTGTACCTACTAATTTGATGGGGATTGAGGATTATACCCTGTCCAAATGAACTAACAACTAGTGTCATTGAAAAAAAGTAGTGCCCCATCATTGATATCAATGGCAGGAATAGTGGCCTATCATTGGTGATAGTGGGAGGAATTGTGCCCCATCATTGATATCAGTGGGAGGAATAGTGCCCCATCATTGGAATAGTGCCCCATCATTGGTGTCAGTGAGACAACTAGTACCCCATTTTAGGTGTCAGTGGCAAGAACTATGCCCCACTGTTGCTGACAGTGGGGGGGGGGGGGGGCAATGCCCCAAGGGCCAGGTAAAAGCAAGCAAAGGGACACAGTTTGGAGACCACTGTAATAAAGTATGCACTTAAAGGAGAAGTATGGTCAAAGCTCTTTTGGCCATATTTCTCCTCTGGGCCAAAGGAGTGCACTTAGTTATGCTCTCCTGTGACCAAGATTCAGCCGACAGTAGGCTAAAGTCTGCTGTCAGCTGACATCAGAGAGCTGGTCTAAGCTCTGCAGGAATTCCAACAATATTGTCGAAAACCACCCAGATGCCTGACTGGTAGCTGGCTCAGCCTCTCAACAAGCTGCTGAGAGCCAAAGCCAGCTGCTCCCACCTCCTCCACAGCCTGTTGCTCCAGCGATCGCTGGAGGATCAGAGCAGAGGGTTGCTGACTGTGCTCAAAGTGGAACCAAGAACTGAGTGATCAGCAGTCTTTGATCGCTCAGTTATTGGTTTAGAGCCAGCGGTGGACATACATACTCACCCAGATGGCTGCAGCATCAATGCAATGCTGCAGCCATCTGGGTGAGTATGTATGTTTTTGGATTCTTGCACTTACCATTTTATCTTCAATCAGTAGAATGGTTTGATGGTCGATGCATATGTCTTTCAATGACCAAGATGAAGTCTTCACTTGATCAGAAAGCTGTCAGAAACCATGAATCAGACCGAGACAGAAGTACAATTAAATCGCACTTGTTTATTAAATAAAAATAAAAAGGTAAATAGAAAAAGCGTAGTCAAAGCATAGCCAGTAACTGGATAGAGTAGTCAGCCAGACCAGAGTTCAATAACCAGATCAGGTAATCAGCCAGGCCAGAAGTCAGGGATCCAAGTAGAGCAACAGCAAGCAGGATAAGGAGCCAGAAGGGATGTCAACAAGCCAGTCTTTAAACAGAACCGCAGGAGATGGTTTCTTGTGATGTGACCAAGCGAAGACAGAGGTGAAGTGAGCTGGACAGCTTTAAGGCCCCTTTCACACTGGGGCGGTGCGGGTGTCGGCAGTAAAGCGCTGCTATTTTTAGCGGTGCTTTACCGTCGTTTTAGCAGCCATATGCGGCCGCTAGCGGGGTGGTTTTAACCCCTGCTAGCAGCTGAAAAAGGGTTAAAACCATCCGCAAAGTGCCGCTGCAGCGGCGCTTAGCCGGCGGTATAGCCGCGCTGCCCCATTGATTTCAATGGGTAGGAGCCGTTTCAGAGCGGTGAATACACCGCTCCTTCACCGCCCCAAAGATGCGGCTAGCAGGACTTTTTTCACCCTCCTGGCAGCGCACCGCTCCTGTGAGAAAGCCCTCTGGCTTTCACACTGGAGTGAAAGGGGCTGGTTTTTTCAGGCGCTACACAAGCGCTATTTTTAGTGCTGTAGTGCCTGAAAACTGCCCCAGTGTGAAAGGGGCCTTAGTAGGCAGGTCAGACAAGTATGATCAGGAACAGCGGGTAACTGTGGAGAGAGATGAGAGCTGGCAATTAGCCAACAGCTGAGCAGCCAGCCCAGAGAAGGAAGGGCTAAGCCAGCCCTGACAAAAGCACAGGTATTGTGATGGCATTATCAGGCACCCTGCACAGAGATTTTCCAGCTTGTGGGACAACAATCTAAGTGACAGCAGACAGAGTGTTCATCATTTGTTTAATAACCTCTGCAGCTAACCCTTTACACACAAAAGCAATTGCTGCCACCTTGAGGTTTAATGGAATTACGCACTATTCACGGTAACTGCTGTGAAGATCCTGACCTTTAAATGTCTCTGACACTCGCTGCCACGCAGACAGGAAGGTAACAGAGTTTAAAATGAGGTAATGTTCTACAAAGAGGTAGAGATTCTTTCATTTCCTTTTTTGTGTATTTAGAGAATAAACTTAACCATTTTTAAATATAATTTTAATGAAAGGAAAAAAACATAGTGTGAGCAAAATATTAACAGAAAAGATAATAAAAGAAATACAGACAATAGACATTAGCAAAATAAACAGGAGTAAAAAAATGACCTAAAGTTTTCCTGGTTTTTGGTTCCTACAAGGTCCAGTCCAATGTCCAATCTGATGTATTAACGTCATTGTTTTCTAATGACCCTTAGCAATTCAGCATGGTTTTGATGGAAATTTGAGAGCTTTCAGCTGCCAATTGCAGCAGCTATTTGTGTACCCACCAGAAGGCGTCACTGAGCCAACCCTCACCCAATCAAGATAACTGATCAGTGTGGAATAGGAGTGCTGATACCTTTATGATATTCAAGAGACGCAGCCTTAACTGCATTTTTTTCTAACAGTAGCAATATTTCCAGGTAGCCACTTTTTACATTCTCATGCCCCATACACACAATCAGATTTTCTGACAACAAATGTTGGATGTGAGCTTGTTGGCTGAAAGTCCAATGGTGTGTATGCTCCATTGAACATTTGTTGTCAGACTTTCCGCCAACAAATGTTGGCTAGCAGGTTCTCAAATTTTCTGCCAACAAAACTTTGTTGTAGGAATTTTCGATTGTGTGTACACACGTCTGCGTACAAAAGTTCACGCCTGCTCGGAATCAAGCAGAAGGAGCCGCACTGGCTATTGAACTTCCTTTGTCTCGGCTTGTCGTACGTCTTGTACGTCACCACGTTCCCGCATTCGTAATTGTTGGCCAACATTTGTGTGACCGTCTGTATGCAAGACAAGTTGGAGCCAACAACCTTCAAAAAAAAATTCCACGGTTTTGTTGTCGGAAAGTTCGATCGTGTGTACGAGACAAAACAACCAACATATTATTGAAGAGAATGAAATCACAATTTTGTAGACACCAGATATGGATTGGATTTTATTTCAATAGATTGTTATTGGTTTTCCCAATTAAAGAAATAACAGAGGTTCAAATAGAGTAACAGGAAAATGAAAATTGCACAAATCAGAACAGTGACCTAGAATGTCAATCCGTTCACACGGGCATCATCCGTTCAGTCACGTTTTTGCTAATAAAAAATGGATTCAGTTTACATCAATGTATCCATCTTCCCTTTAGTTCTGTTCCATTTACATCGTTTTTTTTCCATTTACATCTGTTTTTCATCCATGTACATCATTTTTGAATCCATTTATATCTGTTTTTCATCCATCTACATCAGTTTTTATCCATTTACTTCTGTTTTTCATCCGTTTACATGCACCTTTTCCATTTACATCAGTTTTTCATTCATTTAGGCCCCTTTCACACAGACAGGTGGATCTGAGCGGGGTCCCTCATTGACTCCTATGGGGAGACGGATGTCAGCGTTGATGTGTCCACTGACATCTGTCTACCATGCGATCTGCTCAAGAAAGACATATGGCAATATGTTCGCTATCTGCCTTGGCGGACATGTAAAAAACTCAAAGAATTTTCATGGATGGACACTCATATGCAGCAATGATGGCTGCCACTTACTGATGGGTACTGATATGCAGCACTGATGGCTGGCACTTATGGGTAGCACTTATGGGCACTGATAGGTGGCACCGATATGTGGCATTGACTGATGATCACTGATGGCTGGTATTTATGGGCACTGATAGGTGGCACTAATATGTGTCATTGATAGGTGACACTCATATGCGGTAATGATGGCTGGGACTGACTGATGGACACTCATATGTGGTAATGATGGCTGGCACTTACTGATGGGCATTGATATGTGGCACTGATGGCTGGCACTTATGGGCACAGATAGGTGGCACTGGTATGTGGCACTGATTTGCAGCACTGATAGTTGGCACTGACTGCTGGCTCTTACTGATGGGCACTGATATGTGGTACTGATGGCTGGCACTTATGGGTGGCACTTATGGGAATTGGGCACTGATAGGTGGCACTTATGGGCACTAATAGGTGGCATGATGATCATGATACAATAAAATAGACAAGTGGTGACAAGAACCCATCTTGATACACCCTGAACTCAGCCTCAGTAAGCCCAGTCAGAATGCAGCAGCAGACATCATGTTACACCCAGCCCATATAGTTAGTGAACTATATGGGCTGGGTGTAACAAGATGTCTGCTGCCACCTTGTGACTGCAGGCTACCGAGGCCGAGTTCGAGGTGTGCCAAGATGGGCATTGCCATGTACAGCCTCTGATGGAGACTCATGCGTCACTTCCGTTAATTATTCTGACAGCCCGGTCACCGATGTACACGACTGAACCTGCCTGTGAGTGACCCACACCCCTGCCAGGCTTACACAGGCTTGCAAGGCCTACCTTCGAAGCTCCGCTGCACTCTGACTGCGCCACACTCCGCTCCGCCTTCTCCCACCCACTCTGCCCGTCCACTGACTTCCGGTATCGGGTAAAGCATCGAGAGCATTTGCCTGAGTACAAGTACTCGGGCAAATACTCGTATCGTCGCCGATACAGATACTAGTATCGGTATCGGTGCAACCCTATTGAAAACGTATCAGTTCTTATCCGTTGCTTCATCCATCGTAAGTTTTGTTAATCTCCGTTTACATCTGTCTTAGCTCCGTTAAAATCCGTTTACATCCGTTAAATTACCTGTTTATATCCGTTATTGCATCCATTTTGATCCGTTTACGCAAGTTTCTGTGGCTTTGATGACATTACCCAGAAAGCATTGTCCTCGCTGTGTCTTTGTGTGTGCTATCTGCGTTGTGCGATGGATTCCAACAATTTTTGGGACAGCGTGACATTGTTTCTCATATTTGCCTATATGAGGAGAATGGAGAGCAAGAAAAAGCAGATTGCGGCTAGGAGACTTATGCCGTGTACACACGATCGGAATTCCGGGCAGAAAAAGACCGATGAGAGCTTTTCATCGGAAAATGCGACCGTGTGTACGCTCCATCGGAATTTAGCTTTCTGAATTTCCGCCAGCCAAAAATTGATAGCATGTTCTCAATTTTGCCAACGGAAAAACTTTCTATCAGAAATCCCGATCGTGTGTATGCAATTCCGACATGCCAAAAATCACGCATGCTCAGATTCAATTACGAGACGGAAGCTATTGGCTACTGGCTATTGAACTTCCTTTTTCTAGTCCCGTCATACGTGTTGTACGTCACCGCGGAATTTGGTGTGACCGTGTGTAGGCAAGACAGCTTGAGCCAAATTCCATCGGTATTCTGCCGGAAAAACCATCAGAGCTTTTTCTGACGAGAATTCCGATCGTGTGTACGCGCCATTAGTCGATTTTGGACCCATCCCATGTTACTGAAGCTGCCTGAGGTTGAGTTCACATATAAACAAAAAAAACTTAATTTATTCCAGACGGATCTTAACTGATCGGACGTTGATGTTGATGTGACATTGTCTGTTAATGTTAGTTAATATCTCGACATACCTTTGTATGTTCAAATAAAACGGATAGGATCTGAAGCGGAAGTGAACGGATGGTAACGGATGGTCATCCGTTTGCCCATAGGAATGCATTGTCATCCGTTGACGGATACATGAAAAACAGACCGATTGTGTGAAAGGGGCCTAACATCTGTTTTTCATCCATTTACATCTGTTTTTCATCTGTCTACATCTGTTTTTCGTCCGCTTCCATTTTTTTAAATGGAACAAAAATGCAAAATGCAAAAATGCAAAATGCAGACGAACTCTGGAAGATTTACCCCCCTTCATGACCTGGCCCTTTTTTTTTGCAATATGACACTGCATTACCCTGACATCTGTGTGGTTGTACAACACTGTACACAAAGAAAATTTGTCATTTTTTTCACCACAAATAGAGCTTTATTTTGGTGGTATTTGATCACATCTGCATTTTTTTTGTGCTATAAACAAAAAAAAGACCAACAATTTTGAAAAAACAAAAACAATATTTTTTCATTTCTGCTATAAAACATATCTAATAAAAATGTAGAAAAATCTAATTTCTTCATAAATGTAGGCCAATTTGTATTCTGCTACATATTTTTAGTGAAAAAAAAAAAATCCTATAAGTGTATATTGATTTGTTTGCGCAAAAGTTATAGCATATAAAAACTATGGGCTATATAATGGAATTTGTATTTATTTTTATTTTTTTCTACTAGTAATGGCGGCAGTCACCAACTTATAGTGGGACTGTGATATTGTGGTGGATAGTCGGACACTAACTGACACTTGAAACTTTGCAGCAAACAGTGAAACTAATACAGTGATCAGTGCTAAAAATATACACTGTCACTGTACTAATGACACTGGCTGGGGAGGGGTTGAACATCAAGGGCGATCAAAGTGTTTTTGTTTTCTGTGTGTGCTGCTTTTACTAAGGGAAGTGATGGATTTTATTCCAGCTTTGCAGGGACAAAAAATAAATCCCTCCCCCCATTGTCAGATCTGCCTTGTATACATAGGCAGAGCTCCGTTCTGTGTCACTGCCTGACGATCGGTGGGTGTCGTCAGAAATCCAGTGCCCGGAGCCCGCAGATCTGCATCTGCTCTCAATAATCACAGCAGAAGCAGGCTGCTAGTGGCACATGCGCGCCCCCTGTAGGCTGAAGTGCAGAATCACATATATACATGTGATTATGGGCAGGAGAGCCACCCTGTAGCAGTAAATCTGCTATGGGGCAGTTAGTAAGAGGTTTACAGAAGCGGATGAAAAATGGACGTAAACAGTTGACAACCGCTTGCATCCGTTTGCACATAGGGATGCCCATGTGAAAGGGGCCTTAGCAATACTCATTTGGTAAAACAGAGTTTTAATAGAACTGTATCATTAGGTTACCTAATACACTCTTCTACCCAAGGTTTCCATGAGTGCTTAAAAACATGGATTGGTTTTATATATGTCTTCCGCAATAAGAGTAATGTGTCTCATCAATTTTCTGCACTTCATAATAAAAAGGGATGTTCAGTCTTGGACCGATTGTTGTTGTCTTAGACCTTGTACACACGGTCGGACATTCCGATGGACAATGTCCATTAGGACCGTGTTGTCGGATAATCCGACAGTGTGTGGGCTCCATCGGACTGTTTCTGTCGGAGTATCCGACGGACCAAATTTTCCAGCTGGGCTATAAAATTTTCCGACAACATGATCCGATCGGACTTTGTCCGATCATGTGTAGAGAATTCCAATCGGACAAAGTGCCACGCATGCTCAGATCAAATTCCTAGACCAAAGCTATTGGCTACTAGCCTGAACGTAGTCCCGTCGTAACTAAATAATGTCACGTTAAGTACAATCGGATTTTCTGACAACTTTGTCCGACCGTGTGTATGCAACAGTTTCGGACAAAATCCGTCGGACAAAATCCGTCGGACAAAATCCGCTGGATTTGGTTGTCGGAATGTCCGACCGTGTGTACAAGGGCTTATACATTTTTTTGGATGCTCGTTATTAATGTTGCGCCGACCTAGCATTAATTATGAAATTATCATATTGTATTAAGATTGTATTAAGATTATTAAGATTGTATTAAGAGTCTTCAGCTTTTCAGGCTCTTCCAAGTGCTGTTTAGCTATCCTTTCATTTATGAGGGCACTTAATTTAAGTCTGTTGGACTTTTCAGATCCAAGCTGAGCATTATTTATAGCCTTCTTACTGTCTCCAGTTGGTTATTTTAGTGGGTGGTGACATGAGATGTGTTTCACAACTTTGTCTGTCCCCATACACAAGATTGAAATCTTGTTTTGCCACTGACTTGCGGATTTTGGAGAAATGAAATGTCCATGGTGTGCAACCTCATGTAGACCTCATTATCATCACAGGTATTCTCTTTCTTCCCTTGTCTCCAGCTCTGTCTGCTCACCAAAAGGCTAGGTCAACTTCTACCCACAATTTCACTTCCTGTTTTATCACTTCCTGACTACACCACTTCTTGTTTAACCAACCTTTTCATACTAGCTAGGCAAGTTCTTTTAGTCTAAAAAGAGACTACTGATTTAGAGAAATATGTAGCCCAACTCAGGGTATCCCAACCAGTGGGAGCCTGTAATGCAGGGCGCAGGGGCACCGCCCCCCCCCCATCCATGCATCTGGCCCCCTAATCTACATGTGGGGCACCGGACGCATGGATTCCAATTGTTTTTTTTTTTATGAAGCACGGGATTAGAACCAGAGCCAGTTGTGTGACAATAAATATCTGCTATTCCCTTTCTGATTCTCCTCCCATTCAATCAGGAAGTGGGTTGGAGACCCGTTTCCCGTTGGCCTAAAGGAGAAGTGTTCCAATTGACCTAAGAGGAGGAGGGAGAAGATGCATGGTGGAAGCTGTTGTGAGGCTGAGGAGGAGACCCAGGGGAAGACACCACTCGTCGCCCAGAGGGGAGCACTGCCCACATCATAGATGGGGTATGGCTTGTAACCGTTCGACCGACCGGGGGGTGGGGGGTGCAGAATGGGGGGGGGGTGTGGTGGTGATGGTGACCTGACCAACCTCGGGGAAAGGTGGCTGTGGGTGCACTGCTTGGCCCCCCCCAAAAAAAAAGTACCACCAGCCGCCACTGATCTCAACGAGGGTTCCCTGAAACCCTAGGATACCTCCAGAGGTTGATAGCCGTTCCTTGAGCAATGAACAATTTCTGCCTCTTCCCATTGACACCAATGATCTTTTTAGCTATCTGTAAAGGGGTAATTCTTCCCAATGGCCACACATGGAAGGAGCATTCTTCCCACCGACCATCACTAATGTATCATCGGCTGTAGATATAGTAATGTTTAACCGGGGTTCCCTGAGACTGGAAAGTTATTTCAAGGGTTCCTCTATGTTAGGTTGAAAAAGGCTGGCTTAACTAATGGAGTGCATCCAAGACACAAAAGTTTTATTGTAACATAAATATATTATAGACTAGTTAAAAAAAAAAAAGTTAGTTAAAAAAAAAATACAGAAAATTCTACTAAGGCTGAAGTGACTTCATCTACATATTTGCCTAAAATATTTATGTTGTAAATATAAATTTAAATATTCAAATATTTAACACCAAAAAACACCTACTGCCAAAACGTAATTTAAAGTTTACAAATGTTGCTGTGACTGAAATAGGGAGACATGCTTCATACTGTTCACCTTGCATAAATTAGCAATCTCTGAAGTGCAGATCTTTTAAGTGAGCAAAAGGCTCATACGGTTTTGCTAATTTACTGCATAATATACCAAAGTAGAATATTGAATAAAAATTTAAAGAGTTGACACTTTAATTTGGTTCCTTAAAGAAGAACTTTTTTCTTTCATTCTTTCTTTCTTTCTTTCTTTCTTTCTTTCTTTCTTTCTTTCTTTCTTTCTTTCTTTCTTTCTTTCTTTCTCCTTGCCCTAAACTTAAAGCCCAACTTCAGCCAAAACCTTTGTTTTGCAAGGAGGGCCTGGGGCCTTTGTCAGGTTCTTATTGCCATCCCTGTTATTATGTCCCCTGATGGAAAGCTGTTTCCATCTTTTTTTCTTTTCTTTTTAAGACAGGAAGTGATGGAAAGTTCTACAATTGGGGATACAAACAAAAAACAAAAACAAATGCATTATTGGCAGAGTGGGGAGTTCTGACAAAGTTTTTTTTGGTGCTTAGGCTTCCTGTTCAGGTTAAAACGGCAGCCCCATTTCTTGAGCTGTCATCACATAGACAAGAAGTATCTCCCCAGGTGAAAATTAAAACCTGGTATAAATCATAACTACTGTTCAACGAAGTAAGGAAAAATGGAAATCAGCAAAAAAATTATTTTTTTGGGGGGTTTAATATTTTATTTTTTATTTAGGTTTTTAATGGCAGCCCCATTTCTTGAGCTGTCATCACATAGACAAGAAGTATCTCCCCAGATGAAAATTAAAACCTGGTATAAATCATAACTACTCTTCACCGAAGTAACGAAAAATGGAAATCAGCAAAAAAGTAAAAATATTTTGGGGGTTTTTTATTTTATTTTTTATTTGGGTTTTTAATGGCAGCCCCATTTCTTGAGCTGTCATCACTAGGGATGAGCCCGGTGTTCGATTCAAACCCATGTTCAAATCGAACATCGGCCGTTCGTCCGTTCGTCAAAACCAGAACTTTGTGGGCCGTTCGCATCAAATTCGTGTGATACGAAAGGCCCACAATGCACTGCGCCAGTCGCAGTGCATTGCTGGCTGTGACCCCGCATGCTTGGCCAATCACAGCGCCGGCAGCGAGGAGAGCCATAATTGGCCACAGGTTGGATGCCTGTGGCCAATTATAGCTCAGGGGGTATAGTACACGCCCCACACTATACAAGGCCGCCAGCGCGGCGGCCTTGTGTAGTGTGTTGCAGCGTTCATAGAGAGAAGGATAGGCAGGGACAGTGTCAGCTGTACTTTATTTCTTTAGATATCTCTCTTACAGTGAGTGTAGTGTTCAGGGAGAGAGCAGGATAGGCAGGGACAGTGTCAGCTTTGCTTTGCTTCCTAACCTAGCGCTGTTACAGTGGGTGTAGTTTGCCTCCTGCACAGCATACACCTGAATCTAACCCCCCCCCATTGCTGGTGTTGTGTAGTTTATTTGTGCATCAAAGGCAGCTGCCTAATATTCAGTCAGTTTAGTGTGCCTCCTGCACAGCATGCACCTGAATCTACCCCCTCGTTGCTGGTGTTGTGTAGTTCATTTGTGCATCACAGGCAGCTGCCTAAAATTAACATAACATATTTTGGGTTCAGGGTTCCCCTTAATATCCATACAAGACCCAAAGGGGCTGGTAATGGGTAGGGGAGCTGATGGGGTAGCCATGCCATTTTTCTCAAAGATTTTCATCCATATTGCAAGGACAAGACATTAAAGCCGCAAGCAGTTTTAAATGGCCTTTTTCCCTTTACAAATGTCATTTTGTGCAGGGACTGTTTTAAACATGGGAAACACGTGCCACTTCACAGGCATACTTTAGACACCCAGGACCCAGGTACGATATTTAAAGGAATATTTCACTTTTCTTTTCACTTTATGCATCATTAAAATGACTGCTCCAGAACAAACTTCAGTTTTTTTTTTTTTTTTTAACCACTTGGGTACCGCGCTATTGCCGAATGACGGCATTAGCGCGGACCTAGATTTCCGGGACAACGTCTATTGACGTCGTCCCGGTTACGAGCGGCCTGCGCGCCCCCTGAGGGGCGCGCGCGGCGCGCTCTGTGATCGGCGAGTCCGTGAGACTCGCCTGATCACCGATCCGTGTAAGGGGTCGATCCCGACCCCTTATCACGTGATCAGCTGTCAGCCAATGACAGCTGATCATGTGATAGAACGGAGCCGGTAATCGGCTATTATTCCTCCTCGCGCTAACAGCGCGAGGAGAAAAAAAAAAAGCCGATCACCGGCGGCCGTGATCGGGACATCAGTCCCGATCACGGCCAGCAATGAAAGTCACCACATGCCACCTGCCAGTGCCCACCTGCCTCCCGCAGTGCCATCCTGAAGTTTAACAAAGTAAAAGTAAGTGCCCCCCGTCTGTGCCCATAATGCCCACAGTGCCACCCACAGTGCCACCCACAGTGCCACCCCACAGTGCCACCCCACAGTGCCACCCACAGTGCCACCCACAGTGCCACCCAATCTGCCTCAAAGGTGCTGCACCCCAGTGCCGCCCATCAGTGCCCAGCAGTGCCGCCCATCAGTGCCCAGCAGTGCCGCCCATCAGTGCCCAGCAGTGCCACCTATCAGAGCCACCTATCAGTGCCACCTATCAGTGCCCATCAGTCCCATCTATCTGTGGTACCTATCAGTGCCTATCCGTGCCACCCATCCGTGCCACTTATCCGTGCCACCCATCCGTGCCATCTTATCTGTGCCCATCTTTGCTTATCAGTGCCGCCTTATCTGTGCCCATCGGTGCCGCCTTATCTGTGCCTATTAGTGCCGCCTTAACTATGCCTATCAGTGCCCACCAGTGCAGCCTATCAGTGCCCACCAATGCAGCCTATCAGTGCCCACCAATGCAGCCCATCAGTGCCCACCAATGCAGCCTATCAGTGCCGCCTTATCAGCGCACTTCAATGAAGGAGAAAAATGACCCGTTTGCAAAATTTTATAACAAACTATTAAAACATGATTTTTTTTTTTTTTTTTTGCATCTTTTTTTGTTTGTTTAGCAAAAAATAAAACTCCGAGCTGTAACTAAATACCACCAAAAGAAAGCTCTATTTGTGGGAAAAAAATGATAAAAATTTCATTTGGGTACAGTGTTGTATGCCCGCGCAATTGTCATTCAAAGTGCATCAGCGCTGAAAGCTGAAAATTGGTCTGGGACTGAGGGGGGTTTAAGTGCCCAGTAAGCAAGTGGTTAAAGGATTTTATTGAAGACAAAGCATAATGTACATCAAGTTTCACAATGGCTTAGCAGTACAAAATATATGCAACAATAGCATAGAACTAGCCAAAACAAGAGTCTCAAAACAGAAAATTGAAAAAGGGAAGGACAAAAGTATTGAGAAGCAGTGCATAGCATCCATGGTGGATGATGACTACTGGGAGGAAGGGACTATCTCTATCCCTACCTCTCCAGAGCATCCACGCAAGGATCAGGGACACAAAGGGAGAAAGTAATCGTACAGGGTGAAGTAGGCCGTGAACTATGGCCTGGAAGTACCTTTAAAAATTTGCACCTCACAGATCAAACTGCGATACGATACGATAAGATAAGATTAGATAAGGCCGAATCAACCGCAGAGGGCTCTTCTTAATCTATGAGTAGCACAAATGTGCCTCAATCGTCCCCAAAAGGAGAGTATTAGTGGCGGGGCATAATAGGATATAATAGAATTAAGTGCATAGTACAGCTCTAGGGTCAGATAACCAATATTGCCAATTGTTGTAAAATTTCCCTAAGGACATATGCGCCTTTGCGAAAAGGAATTCCATCAATAGGTGTTCATTTAAGATCTTAATGGCGTCAGAAATGGTTGGTGGGCAAGTTTGTTTCCAACAACGGGAAATGGCCAATCTCGCTGCTATGAGTATGTGCGTGATGATGGGGTGGAATTTTGAGGGCCATGAGGCAATGTCAAGACCAAAAAGAGCCGTCTGCGGTGTCAAAGTTAGAGATGGATCAGTAACCTCCTGTATGTCCGTCCAGAAAGACTTAATGGGGAAACATTCCCACCAAATATGGAAAATGTGCCCCTCCTGGTCACACTTTCTCCAGCATTTACTCGATTGGGATGGAAAAATCTTTGCCAGTTTTGTCGGAGTGAAATACCATCTGTAAAGGATTTTCATTACCGTTTCCCAGTGGGAGACGTTCCTAGATACCACTGCAGGCAACCTGATTGCTCGGTACCAAAGCGATGGTGGGGTTTGTATTTGCAAAGTACGTTCCCAGGAGGAAATCACTGGTATGGTTTGATCCGTATGGGGTTTCATTAGGAGTCCGTAAAAGTGTGATATGCCTCGTATCTTGAGGTTGGTTGCGGAAAATATTTGCATTATGTCTTTAGTTATAGAGTTGGCTGAGGTCGGGATAGAGGTTAGAACATGACGTATCCTTAGGTAGACATAGAAGTCCTTGCTGGGGATATTGAATAGCTGTGAAAGCTGTTGAAAGGACCTAAGTTGCCCCTTTTGAAACAGGTCCCCCAGGGTTTTTATGCCTTTCCGGGTCCAATCAAGAAGTGGAAGATCCTGCGCTAGAAGCGAGATGGAGGCAAGCGGGAAGTGATAAAGGGCTTGGGCATGTACGCCACCTGATGATTGCACAATCGCCTTCCAGTTATTCATGAGGGCCTTGACAGTTGGGAGATGAAAGTGTGTAGAGTGTAGACCCATCCAAATAGCTGCTAGCAAGTGAGAGGGGGAATGTGACATAACTGCAGATTCGATCAAGGTCCATGGTTGTGGTGAAGCTGAGTCCCACAGTTTTCTAGATTGGTCCAATATGATGGCCTTGTAATAGGCTCTAAGGTCTGGGACTCCCAACCCAGCAAATCTAGTTGGAATATTAAGTAGTGTGGCTCTAATACGTGGCTTGCGGTTCGCCCATACAAAATTGTTAATGATTCTTTGCAGCATAGCAATATCTGGTTTCAACATAGGCACAGGTATCGTTCTAAACATATAAAGAACATGCGGCAGTAGGAACATTTTAGCTAAAGCAATTCTGCCTGCCCAGGAGGCTTTTATGGAAAGAAGCGATGTAGCCATTTTCTGAAGCCTCCTGGTCAGCAGAGCAATGTTAGTACGCAGAATCAGGGAGGCTGGGGAAGTCAGCTGAATACCTAAATAAGATATGGAACTATTGGGCACCCAGGAGAAGGGTGATATTGACGTAATGCTCATTTTAAGTTGTGTAGAGAGGGAGATCCCTAACATCGCGGAAAAACGTCAGTTTTTAAAACTTCTTTTTGCATTGATACATGTCCCCTGGGGCAGGACACGGGTCCTCAAACCCTTTTTAGGACAATAACATGCATATTGGCCATTATAATTAGCACTTTAGATTTCGAACGTTCGCGTCCATTGTAATTAATAAGGTTCTAATGTTCGTGCGAACTTTCGGTCCGTTCGCAGGTTCTGGTGCAAACCGAACTGGGGGGTGTTCGGCTCATCCCTAGTCATCACATAGACAAGAACTATCTCCCCAGATGAAAATTAAAACCTGGTATAAATCATAACTACTCTTCACCGAAGTAAAGAAAAATGGAAATCAGCAAAAAAATAGAAAAATGTGGGTTTTTTTTTTTTTTCGTTATCCTTGACACTGGATCACCATTCTCACATATGCAAGAATGATGTCACCTGAAGCCTCCTGGGAGTTGCACATCAGATACCCCAGAAGGCTTCAGGTTCCATACAATGGCTGGAGGAAGGTGGACCCAGTGGAGCCTTACCAGGAGGCTGGTCTACCTGGACCAGAAAGAAGAAACCAGCTCCCGATGATGTCCACAACCACGATGGCTAGTGAGTTTGCATCAGATCACAGCAGGTCAACGCTGGATTTGCTGTTAGCTGAGTATGTGAATTGTCCATAACAGCAGGAAAAAGACAAGAGGAAAAAAACATGGAGAAGGGCAATGTTCTTATTTCACCTAGCCCTGGAAATAAACCCTTAACATGTAAATGGATCTATAGTGTTTCTGAATGCATTTCCCTTAATATGTTCACAAAAAAAGAAAAAAATGCAATTTCATTTTTTTTTAATCAGGTACATATGAACAAAAAAAAAAAAATGATGCTTATGATTCCCAGCCACCTGCCACGTTCACAGGTTAATCTTAACTGCTTTGCTGAAAAAAAAAAAAAATACCCTGTTGTACAGAGCTCAAATTTACATACACAGCTGAATCAGTGGAGTGTAACATCTCTGAACAGCTCCAACCAGACTTTTAATTAGAAAGAGACACTCTAAAAGCAATGTTCTTGCTGCAGAAATCCTTCTGTGCTGTGGTCGTACCATAGATGTCCCTTGTATTAAATATTTATTTGTAAAATTAAGTAATTATTTAAAAAAAAAACTATAAGATATAAAAAGAAAATAACAAACCTTCCTAACTTGCCTCCCTGAAGTTAACTCTTAACCTCCCTGGCGGTATGATTAGTTCTGATTTTAGGTGCTGAAATCGGTACAATTATTTTGCATGGAAATTTGGCGTTTTATATTGTAGGCCTGCAATTCTAATGTCACGTACACACGACCGGACTTTTCGAGGGACTAGGTCCGACAGACTTTCGACGGAGTTCTGACGGAGTTCTGAGGGACTTTCCGAATGAACGGACTTGGCCACACACAATCACACCAAAGTCCGACGGATTCGAACGTGATGACGTACGACCGGACTAGAATAAGGAAGTTCATAGCCAGTAGCCAATAGCTGCCCTCGCGTCGGTTTTAGTCCGTCGGACTAGCATACACACAAGCGGATTTCTCGGTAGGAACTGGGTCCGGCGGAGTTCTGGCGGAAAAATTTGAAACATGTTCCATTTCTAAAGTCTGTTAGACTTTTGCAAATCAAAAGTCCGCTGCAGCCCACACACGATCGAATGGTCTGCCGGAATCATTCCGTCGGACTTTTGATGTTGAAAAGTCCGGTCGTGTGTACGCGGCATTAGGAATAACTCTCTTAAATCTGTTCAAACCAGAGTCTAGCAGACATCCCAGTTATGATAAAATTTATAATATAATAAATAATAATAAAAATTATTCAATCATGTAATCAAATCCAAAAACACTGAAATTTGCTCATTTGTAGAATTGTCGCTGTCATTAGATTTAGTGTTTGATGACGAATTTCCCCACAAATCGCTATCGCTTAATTCTGCAAGTGATTCTAATTTATTATCGCTATTTTCTAGTTGGTCTAAAATCCTTTTTGACATAAAGGGACACGTTTTGGTTGCTATGGGCAATCTCCAAATTCCAGGCAGAAAAAACAGTATTTATAATATAAAAGTGCATGCAGGGCACTGGACAGACCACTAGGGACAAAGGGGGTGTGTATTGTTTTATACAGCACTGTAATCTGTAAGATTACAGTACTGTGTGTGTATTGTGTGTTTTTACTTTTTTGAATTTGGCGCCGATCTCCACTCCCGTGCGCCGTAACGTCGCAGGGAGCGGAGTTCGGCAGCACTTGGGCACTGTGTGAATCGAGCGGAGGACAGCTCGCTCACACAGCGTGGAGGACATCACTGGATCCAGGGGACAAGGTAAGTAACTCTCCCTGTATCCAGCGATGCGATCCCGAGTCTGGCTCGGGGTTACCGCTTATGGTACTGAAATCCCAACCCGAGCCAGACTCGGGATCGCCGCCAGGGAGGTTAATGCAAATCTGAGTCTACACTAATGCCACGTACATACGGTCGAACTTTCCGGCAGAAAAGGTCAGACGGAATAATTTCATCGGATAATCCGATCGTGTGTGGGCTTCATCTGACTTTTTCTTTCAAAAATTCTGATGGACCTAGAAATAGAACACGTTTTCAATCTTTCCGACGGAATCAATTCCTGTCGGGAAAACCGTTCGTCTGTATGCTATTCCGACGGACCAAAAACTACGCAAGGGCAGCTATTGGCTACTGGCTATTGAACTTTCTTTTCTAGTCCCTTCGTACGTCATCGTGTTCTAAACGAACGGACTTTGGTGTGATCACGTGTGGGCAAGTCCGTTTCAGTGGAACTCCGTCGGAAAGACTGCCAGAGTTTATTCTGATGGAAAAAACGGTCGCATGTACACAGCATTAGCCACATTTTTAAGATTAGCTAAAAAAAAAAAAAAGGTTTTAGCTGGAGTTGAATTATACTTTATATACAGTGCCTTCAAAAAGTATTCACATCAAATTTCCACATTTTGTTATTTTACAACCAAAAACGTAAATGTATTTTATTGGGATTGTATGTGATAGACAAAAACTAAATTATAAATGGTTTTCACATTTTTTTTTACAAATAAATATGTGAAAAGTGTGGCATCCATTTGTATTCAGCCTCCTTTACTCTGATACCCCTATCTAATATCTAGTGGAACTAATTGCCTTCAGAAGTCACCTAATTAGTAAATAGAGTCCACCTGTGTGTAATTTAATCTCAGTATAAATACAGCTGTTCTGTGAAGCCCTCAGGTGTTTGTAAGAGAACCATAGCAAACAAGGCCAAGGAACACACCAGACAGGTCAGGGATAATGTTGTGGAGAAGTTTAACCACTTTCAGACTGGACCATTTTGCTGGTAAATGACCAGAGGTCTTTTTACAATTTGGCACTGCGCTGCTTTAACTGGTAATTGCGCGGTCATGCAATGTTGTACCCAAACAAAATTTGCGTCCTTTTCTTCCCACAAATAGAGCTTTCTTTTGATGGTATTTGATTGCCTCTGCGATTTTTATTTTTTGCGATATAAACGTAAAAAGACCGAAAATTTTGAAAAAAAATGATATTTTCTACTTTTTGTTATTAGAAAAATCCAATAAACTCAATTTTAGTCATACATTTAGGCCAAAATGTATTCAGCCACATGTCTTTGGTAAAAAAAAAGTCAATAACTGTATATTTATTGGTTTGCGCAAAAGTTGTCACATCTACAAACTAAGGCCGCGTACACACGCGCGGACTGTTCGCCCAACTTTGTCCGTCCAACAGTTTCGGCAAACAGTCCGCTCAAACTTAGCATGGACGGACATGGCCACACACGACGGACGAACAGTTTGCTGAAACCGTGCGCGATGACGTTTCGGCACGCACGACGGATCGAAAATTTCGACGTCCAATACACTGCAATGCAACCTTCCGACGTGGAAATCCTTTCTGAGCATGCGCGAGACTTAGTTGGCCGAACAAGCCTACACACGAGCGAACAGTCCGCTGAAACCTTGTTTCAGCGGACAGTTTTTCGGAATTTCCGTAAGACCTTGTTCGTCCAACTGTCCGCTGAAACTGTCCGCTGAAGCCCCACACACGAGCGGACTGTCCGCCCAAACACTGTTCAGCGGACAAGGTTGGGCGAACAGTCCGCCCGTGTGTACGCGGCCTTAGGTACGTTTTCTGGAATTTACGCAGCTTTTAGTTTACGACTGCCTATCTCATTTCTTGAGGTGCTAAAATGGCAGGGCAGTACGAAACCCCCCCAAATGACCCTATTTTGGAAAGTAGACACCCTAAGGAAATTGATAAGTGGTATGTTGAGCCCATTGAATATTTTATTTTTTTGCCTCAAGCGATTGAATAATGACAAAAAAAAAATTATTATTTTTTTTTACACAAAGTTGCCACTAAATGATATATTGCTCACACATGCTATGGGCATATGTGAAATGACACCCCAAAATAAATTCTGCTGCTTCTCCTGAGTACGGGGATACCACATATGTGGGACTTTTTGGGAGCCTAGCCGCGTACGGGGCCCCGAAAACCAAGCACCGCCTTCAGGCTTTCTAAGGGCGTAAATTTTTGATTTCACTTCTCACTACCTATTACAGTTTTGAAGGCCATAAAATGCCAAGATGGCACAAAACCCCCACAAATGACCCCATTTTAGAAAGTAGACACCCCAAGCTATTTGCTGAGAAGCATTTTGAGTCCATGGAATATTTTATATTTTGCCACAAGTTGCGGGAAAATTACAAACTTAAATTTTTTTTTTATTTTTTTTTCACAAAGTTGTCACTAAATGATATATTGCTCACACATGCCATGGGCATATGTGAAATGACACCCCAAAATAAATTCTGCTGCTTCTCCTGAGTACGGGGATACCACATATGTGGGACTTTTTGGGAGCCTAGCCGCGTACAGGGCCCCGAAAACCAAGCACCGCCTTCAGGCTTTCTAAGGGCGTTACAGTTTTGAAGGCCATAAAATGCCAAGATGGCACAAACCCCCCCCAAATGACCCCATTTTGGAAAGTAGACACCCCTAAATTTAGGGGTACACTAGTGAGACTAGGTAATAAATGGCGGGTGCCCTGAAACTATAAAAAAATAGCTAACCAACCAGCGTCACCTGTAACAGTTATATGGTGATCACTGGTGAAAGGGTTAACTAGGGGGCAATCAGGGGGCTTTATGCGGTAGTATATGGGGGTCCCTGGCGCTATAAAAAGCTGCGGCGAACCTAAATACCTACCTGCCTAACTAGCGTCACCTGTGACACTAATACAGCGATCAGAAAAACGATCGCTTTTTAGGCTGGGTTCACACTGGAGCGATGCGGGAACGCCACGAATCCGTGGCGGGTTCCCGCATCGCATGCCTCCCGGCGGCAGTTCACACTGCCCTATGCGAACTGCTGGGAGTGTCAGTGAAATGTTAATGACACCCCCAGATCAGTTCGCATATCGCAGTGCGATCTGCAAACTCGGATCGCATGGTGTGAACACCCATGCGATCCGATTCTGCTGCGGGCCAAAAAAAGGGTCCCGTGCGAATTTGCGGCGGGTGCGGCGGGTGCGGCGGGTGCGACACGAATTCAGCCATACTATCTGTATGGCTGAACTCGAATCGCACAGAGATCGGATGTGATTTGCACTGCAGTGCGGTGCGAATCACATTCGTTCTCATAAACCGCTGCAATGTGAACCCAGCCTTAGTTACACTGGTGACGGGGGGTGATCACGGGGTTAAACCTTTATTGGGGGGGTTAGGGGGGTACATTAGAACTAAAGGGGGCTAACCCTAACTGCCCTAACAGTTATTACAGTCACAAATGACACCAATGCAAAAAAAAAAAAAAAAAAAAAAAATGACATTGGTGTGACTGGTGGGCAGGGGCAGTCACACTGTGACTGGTGGGCAGGGGTAATTGGGGGGGTGATCGGGGGGGTGTGAGTGTGCCTGGCATGTTCTACTGTGTAGTGTCGTGTTGGTGCAACTCACCGATCCTCTCTCCTCGGTGTCGGAATGAAAAATACCGACACGGAGGAGAGATTACATCACTTCCTCTCCTGTGTTTACATTACAGGAGAGGAAGTGATGTCACGGAGCATTTTCATTCGTCGGGAGCGATCGCGAGGGGGTGGCCATGAATGAATGGCCGTCCCCTCGTCCGGGATCGCTCCCGAACGAATACCGACCGCCGCAGGCACCGGGCGGGGGCCCGATCGGGCCCCCGACCCGCGGGCAGGCAAGGACGTACATGTAAGCCCTTATGCCTGCCCGTGCCATTCTGTCGGCGGTCGGGAAGTGGTTAAAGCAAGGTTAGGTTATCAAAAAATATTCCAAGCGTTGAACATCTCACGGAGCTCTGTTCAATCCATCATCCAAAAATGGAAAGAGTATGGCACAAATGCAAACCTACCAAGACATGGCCGTCCACCTAAACTGACAGGCCGGGCAAGGAGAGCATTCATCAGAGAAGCAGCCAAGAGGCCCATGGTAACTCTGGAGGAGCTGCAGAGATCAACAGCTCAGACGGGAGAATCTGTCCACAGGACAACTATTAGTCGTGCTCTCAACAAATCTGGTCTTTATGGAAGAGTGGCAAGAAGAAAGCCATTGTTGAAAGAAAGCCAGAAGAAGTCCTGTTTGCAGTTTTCGAGAAGCCATGTGCAGGGGACACAGCAAACATGTGGAAGAAGGTGCTCTGGTCAGATGAGACCAAAACTGAACTTTTTGGCCTAAAAACAAATCGCTATGTGTCGTGGAAAACGAACACTGCGCCATCACCCTAAACACACCATCGGTGAAACATGGTGGTGGCAGCATCATGTTGTGGGGATGCTTTTCTTCAACAGGGACAGGGAAGCTGGTCATAGTTGATGGGAAGATGGATGGAGCCAAATACAGGGCAATCTTAGAAGAAAACATTTTAGAGTCTGCAAAAGACTTGAGACTGGGGCGGAGGGTCACCTTCCAGCAGGACAACGACCCGAAAGATACAGCCAGAGCTATCATGCCTCTGGGAGTAATTGTAACTGCCAGCCTTGCATTGCCTCATGGAAAATGTAGCCCCAGGCTGCCCTCCCCTGGTTTAGATCAACCAGATGCCCTCCATCCTATCCAACAGATCTTGCGCATTTGCAGAGAAGAATGGGCAAAAATGTCACTCTCTCGATGTGTAAAGCTGGTAGAGACATCCCCAAAAAGACTTGCAGCTGTAATTGAAGAAAAAGGTGGTTCTACAAAGTTTTGTCTTGGGGGGGGGGGGGGGTTGTATACAAATGTACCCCACACTTTTCACATATTTATTTGTAAACAATTTTGAAAAACATTTATCATTTCTCTTCCACATCACAATTATGTGCCAGTTTTGTGTTGGTCTATCACATAAAATAATTATATATATATATATATATATATATATATATATATATATATATATACACCGTATCGCACATAAGTGAGAGTACACCCCCACATTTTTGTAAATATTTTTATTATATCTTTTCATGTGACAACACTGAAGGAATGATACTTTGCTACAATGAATTAAGTGTGCAGCTTGTATAACAGTGTAAATTTGCTGTCCTCTCAAAATAACTCAACACACAGCCATTAATGTCTAAACCTCTGGCAACAAAAGTGAGTACACCCCAAATTGGGCCCAATTAGCCCAATGAGTGCTGCCAGAATTGCTGCAGAGGTTGAAGGGTTGGGGGGTCATCCTGTCAGTGCTCAGACCGCCGCACACTGCATCACATTGGTCTGCATGGTTGTCATCCCAGAAGGAAGCCTCTTCTAAAGATGATGCACAAGAAAACCCGCAAACAGTTTGCTGAAGACAAGCAGACTAAGGACATGGATTACTGGAACCATGTCCTGTGGTCTGATGAGACCAAGATAAACTTATTTGGTTCAGATGGTGTCAAGCGTGTGTGGGGGCAACCAGGTGAGGAGTACAAAGAAAAATGTATGTCTACAGTCAAGCATGGTGGTGGGAGTGTCATGGTCTGGGGCTGCATGAGTGCTGCCGGAACTGGGGAGCTACAGTTCATTGAGGGAACCATGAATGCCAACATCTACTGTGACATACTGAAGCCAAGCGTGATCCCCTCCCTTCGGAGACTGGGCCATGGGGCAGTATTCCAATATGATAACGACCCCAAACACACCTCCAAGATGACCACTGCCTTGCTAAAGAAGCTGAGGATAAAGGTGATGGACTGACCAAGCATGTCTCCAGACCTAAAGCCTATTGAGCATCTGTGGGGCATTCTCAAACAGAAGGTGAAGGAGCAAAAGGTCTCTAACATCCACCAGCTCCGTGATGTCTTCATGGAGGAGGGGAAGAGGACTCCAGTGCCAACCTGTGAAGCTCTGGTGAACTCCATGCCCAAGAGTGTTAAGGCAGTGCTGGAAAATAATGGTGGCCACACAAAATATTGACACTTTGGATCCAATTTGGACATTTTCACTTAGGGGTGTACTCACTTTTGTTTCCAGCGGTTTAGACATTAATGGCTGCGTGTTGAGTTATTTTCAGGGGACGGCAAATTTACACTGTTATACAAGCTGTACACTCACTACTTTACATTGTAGCCAAGTGTCATTTCTTCAGTGTTGTCACATGAAAATATAATAAAATATTTACAAAAATGTGAGGGGTGTACTCACTTCTGTGAGCTACTGTGTATATATAAATAAATAAATAAATATATATATATATATATATATATATATATATATATATATATATATTATAGTGAATATAAAGGAGAATAAAGACAAAATGTTTATATTACATTGTATATCTATATATATCTATATATATCTATATCTATATATATATATATATATATATATATATATATATATATATATATATATATATATATATATATATATATATATAATTGTTTTCCTGCTTGCCTTAAGTTCAAAGCAGCGATTCTCAACTTTTCTGTAATGGTAATATGGTTCTGACTCCCAACCTTGACATTCCAATGATAAGTAGAAATGGGCTCACAGATTCTTACACTAAGCCCTTGTACACACAGTCGGAGATTCGATGGAATGTGTCCGATCGGACCGTTTTGTCGGATATTCCGACTGTGTGTGGTCTCCATCGGAGTATCCGACGGACCAAGTTTTCCAACTTGTTGGTAAAATTTTCCGACAAAATGCTCCGATCGGACATACTCCGATCATGTGTAGAGAATTCCGATCGGACAAAGTGCCACGCATGCTCAGATCAAATTCCTACATCAAAGCTATTGGCTACTAGCCTGAACGTAGTCCCATCGTAACGGAATAACGTCATCACGTTCTGAACGATCGGATTTTCCGACAACTTTGTCCGACCGCGTGTATGCAACAGTTTCGGACAAAATCCGATAGATTTGGTTGTCGGAACGTCCGACCGTGTTTACAAGGGTTTAGAGCCCGTTCACACAGGGGCAACTCAGGATCTGACTTCAGGTCGCCCCTAGTCGATTCAAGTCACACTACATGTAAAAATCAATGCAGCCATTTACATATGCATACTGCCTCTATTTACATATGATTGCTGGTTATTTATATGTAAACACAGGGTCTGCAGGTGAGTCATCTGTACACAACAATAGGGCAGAGCTGATCAGCATTGGTAGCAGCACTTCACACTGAGATAGCGGGACACAGCACAGGACTAAAACTTGAAGTGACAAGGGAATGTAAACTGGGATAGTTGGCAAGTATAAGGCAGCTGCTTTGGGCCCCACAACAATGACAGGGCCCAGGGCAGCTGCCCCTTTTGCCCTGCCTTAAAGACGGCCCTGAAGTTTGAGGATAGCTGAATTGGAAACCTTAACACATTTTAATAAACCATTGAGAAGCTGACTGAGGGCTGGTTTGCACCACAATTTATGTGCTCAGTGTTCATTTTCACACACGTGTTTACATGCATTTGTAATGTGTTTGCAGTGTGTTTGGGATGCATTTGTGGTGCATTTTCTGTCGTTAGGATATTTTTTACCAAGTTGAAGTTACATGCATTTGCTTGCATGAGCTCACAAAGAGTTCCACTTTGCAAATGGTTTTGCAAACAAGTACTGGTCTTTCAACGCTTTTCTAATCTTTACAAATGGAAGTTAAAGTTTTAATGTTTTCTTTTACCTACAGCTTCACAACAAATGTGCATCCCACCTGAAACCTGAATGTGATTGCGGACCCCTAAAGGATCATATCTTACCCCCCACCACCATCTGTCCCGTGGTTCTGGTGAGTGTATACCTGTGCGAGTTTATCCTTGTATATCGACAACCCAGCCTGAAGCCACAATCATTACACCTGGCCACCGCTTTCCTTGTGTTTAATATATTACCTTCCCATTAAGATGACAGCAAAACTTCCCCAGGATCAGCTGTAATGGAGGCTGAGTCAGATTTTATGACTTATATAGTGCTTACCAGAAACTGAAGAGCAGGTCACTTCTACATTTTACGTCTTTTAAAGATCCAACTTCCCAGAAAGATGAAGGTATTCTGCTGGTCAGTTTGTGCTTTGGGTGTGTGGTGAAGATCTGCATTGCAGGGAGCTCAGATCCAGACGCTGAATTATCTATCTATCTATCTATCTATCTATCTATCTATCTATCTATCTATCTATCTATCTGGCTCTTTTTTTTCCATTAAATTATTCCTCCCTTCCTTCCCTTTCTTTCTTTCTATCTTTCTTTTTTCCGTTCCTTTTTTCCCTTTCTTTCCTTTCTCTTTCCTCCCTCCCCCTTTTTCTTCTTTCTTTTTCTTTCCCTTTTTCTTATTTTTTTCCATTCCTTCCCTCTTCCTTTCTTTTCTTCCTTCCTTTTTCCTTTCCTTTCATTTCCTTCCACCCTCCCTTTCTTTCTTTCTTTCTTTCTTTCTTTTCTTCCCTTACTTCCCTTTCACCCCCTCCCATGATTGTTTCTTTCTTTTCTTCCTTCCTTTTTCATTTCCCTTTTTTCCTTCTTCCATTTTTTCCTTCCGTTTCATTTATTTTCCTCCTTTCTCTCTTTCTTTCTTTATTTCTTTCTTTGTTTGTTTCTTTCTTTCTTTCTTCCCTTTTCCTTTCCTTTTTCTCCCTTTCTTCTCCTTTTCCTTTCCTTTCTGTTCCTTTCCTCCCTCCCTCCTTCTCTTCTTTCTTTCCCTCTTTCTTTCTTTTTTCCCTTCCTTCCCTCTTCCTTTCTTTCCTTCCTTCCTTTTTCCTTTCATGTTATTTCCTTCCCTCCCTCCCCCTCTTTCCTTTCTTTCTTTTCTTCCCTTCTTTCTCTTTTTTAATTTCATTTCCCCCCTCCCTCTTTCCCTCCCTCCTTTCTTTCTTTCTTTTTTTTCCTCCCTTATTTCTCTTCCTTTTTTCCTTTCCCCCCTCCCTCATTCCCTTCTTTCTTCCTTCCTTTTTCCCTTCTTTTCTTGTTTCCTTTTTTTTTGTACTTGCTTCCCCTTTCTCTTTTCTTTAATTCCCCCCCCCCCCCCTTTCTTTCTTTCTTTCTTTCTTTCTTTCTCTCCCCCCCCTGACTTACTCTTTGCTGTGTCTCTTCTTTTTTTGCTTCTTATCACATTCATTTGACACATAAAAGACACTCAATGAAAGATGAAAACAAGAATCTCAGGGCTTAACTGGTTTGTGACATTGGACTGTAGATCTGGCACGGATAACATAATATAAAATTTACTTATGTTCGCAGACGATTTGCTAATCACTTTTCAAGGTCTGTTTTTCACCTAATTCAGTTTTTATTTACAAATCCAATAGAAATAGGTCTGACAATGTCATGTTGGGAGCATCGGAACATCTGTAGCGGGACTGGCTGGTAACGGTGACATGTTGGGCTGCTTTTCCGAGACCTCCGAGAGGTGGCCGCGGCTGAAGTCATTGGGCTTCTTGATTCAATAAATACATACATGACATGCAGCTTTGTGCTTATCTGGATATCATTGTGTTTTATTGAGAAAGAAAAACACAACTTGGGCAGGAAGTCATTTCAAGGACTAAATTCTATTAGTTTTCTAGAATTTCTTTTCATAACCAACAACAGACATTCTGTTACTCTGTTATAGAATAATTAACAAGACATATTCTACTATTACAGCTTTCAAAATTTAATACACAACATTGTATTCTCTGGCAAAAACAAGATTTTTTTTATCATTTAATTTCATTATTTTTTTAAAAATTTTATTAGCATCAGCGTCATTGACAATGACAACAGGGGACTTGTTATTAATAACTCTATAATCAACTAATGATATTCTGTTATATTTGTGGTCTTTATTAAAGCTATATATTCTTATGAGAAGAGGTGGGTTTATGTAAAGTCTTAGACGACTTTAAGAGAATAGTTTCAATTAAAATTTTAATGACCAACTGAAATATTTGTTAACATTTTTAAATGTTAAGTTTCAAATAAATACATAAATAAACTGAAAGTAATCCTAAATTGAACAAGCAGAGCAGATAAATAAAATACACTTTTTTCAAATGATTTTTTTTATTTTAAAATATATTAATCATAAATTTTAAAGCTCATAAAAAGTATTTTTTGGAGCTTTAAAACTTCAAATTTATTTGTATTTTTTTTTTTTTTTTTTACATTTAAATTACCTATATTGTTTATGTTTTAAAGCCTATAATTTGCTATCATTTGTAATATTGATAGGTCATATTTGATTCTGCCATGCAAACCAAAAAAGTCACAATTAAAAAAAAAAAAAAAAAAAAAATGTATATATATATATATATATATATATATATATATATATATATATATATATATATATATATATATATATAAGGATTTTTCTTGTAATAAAACAAAAATTTAATTTTTAAAGGAATTTATAAGAGGTTGTTTTTTAGTTTCATCACATTATGGTAAAAAATGTATTATGTGTACAATTTGATTGTTTTCATTCACCTCGCTTATGAATCTTTACCATCTCCTAGAACATTATTGTCAATCTTTCAGAGATGTGAAATTCCTTTTATAATAAATATACTTTTTTGGTGTCTGGCCTATTGGCAGAGGTGATGTTTAGACATAATATTTCATATTTCATAATATAATATAACATAACAGTAAACAAAGAAAAAAGTGTCAGTACTCCATATCTAAGCCCGCAAAAAAGAGACGAAACCAAGTATTTGCTTATAAATTGTAGGCATGTAAAAGTGTGTGTGTGAATATATATATACATATATATATATATATATATATATATATATATATATATATAAAAAAATTCTAGCCTGTCCTTTAGGCTACATGCCCTAGATTACATCATTTGACCAGATATACATAACTTTATAACTATTTTTAAGAATAGGTAATTGAGCCTTTTACAAAACATTGATACTGGCCAAGTGTGTACTGACCTGGATTTTCTTTCTCTTCCCCATTGCTTGAGAAAATGTTATACAGTGAAGTGTAAAATTCTCCTCTAAAGTTAATCATGATCGTAATAAACTAAAAACCAGCAGAGGGAGCTAAAATATAAGCTTTCACTCAGTCTTGCAATTAAATAGTCCGTGCAATATTTTTACGTCTGCCCTTTTAAAGGCTTTATTTTTTTTCTTAACACAAAATAAAATAGTTTAATTAAAATACATTAAACAATAAACTGTCAACTTATTCTATTTAGCGGTTGCTTTCATTGGTAATTAATAGAATATTTATAAAGTTTAATTACTAATGCTTAATTAGTGTTAAAGTCAGGGCAAACTAATCGGAATGTACATCCCATTGTCTTTCTTTGAAATACTGGAGTTATAATTACACATTTCATTTGAAAAATGAAAGGTTTTTCCACCAGTTTGATTACAGATATTTTTTCACCTCTTTGTGACTTAAGGTGATTTGAACTCCACAAACTGAACTAAGGTTGGTAGTTAATTGTAAGTTCGGCTTTGCAGCAAATAAGGGCTTAGTAGTGTTTTAAATCGTTAGTATTTTTATGTAAATTCTTTCTTGAAAAAACATACTAAATGCACAAAAAAACTATTATATACAATTATTACAAATACATTGCAACTATTACAATATATATATATATATCTATATATATGTATATATATATATATATATATATATATATATATATATATATATATATATATATATATATATATATAGCACAGTGCATAGAGTAGGATTGTTCCCATAGGGGGATGATTCAGTGATTGTAACAAACAGCACAGCCAGAAAAGACAAACTTTACCAATCATAATCAGGGAACTCTCTGTCTGCAGCACATGCCAAACACACTCAACACACCCATCACATCTAATGCCAACTGCAGAGTTCCCATTTGTGGATCAGCAGGATGTCACTGGTCAATGTGAAGGCTCCAGCTTCTTTTTCCACTTTCTCACTCCTCCTGTTCCCTTTGATCTCAGTTATATGAGGTTGTAGTTGGGGTTACCCTTACTCTCATTTCACGGGTTTCTTCCTGAATGTAACTTATATAAAACAAATCCTTCCCTTTCCCTTTTTGCTTTTTCTTATCCCTCCTTCCTTCATTTCCTCCTTTTCCTTTTTTCCTATCTTCCTCCCTTCTTTCTTTACTCTCCCACTTCTTCCCTTCATTTCCTTTTCCTTAACTTTCCTTGAATTTACCTCTCCCCTAGCCTTCCTTATTTCCTATCTTCATCTCTTCCTTTTTTTCTCTTTTCATCCCTTCCTTCATTACTCTTTTACTCCTTTCGTTCTTTACTCTCTTTCTCCTATCTGGCTTACCTCTTTTTTATTCTCTTTCCTCTTTTTCTTCTTTCCTCTCTACCTCCCTTTCCATTTTCCTTCTTTACTCTCTTCCTCCTTTTCTAAATGTCTTTCTTCTTCTCTTCATACTTTACTCTCTTCCACCTTTCCTTCCTTACACTTTTTCTCTTTTCCTTCTTTACTTACTGCCTCATCTCCTTCTTTACTCTCTTCCTCTCCTCCTTCTTTACTCTCTTCCTCTCTTCCTTCTTTACTCTCTTCTTCCTTTCCTTCTTTACTCTCTTCCTCCTTTCCTTCTTTACTCTCCTCCTCCTTTACTCTCTTCCTCTTTACTTTCTTACAATTTGCCTCCTTTCCTTCTTTTCTCTCTTCCACTTTTCCTTCTTTACACTTTTCCTCCTTTCCTTTTTTACTCTCTTCCTCCTTACCTTCTTTACTCTTTAGCTCTTTTCCTTCTTTACTCTCTTCCTTTCTTCATTCTTTACTCCCTCCCTTCTTTACTCTCTTCTTTATTTCCTTCCTTACTCTCTTCCTCCTTTCCTTCTTTACTCTCTTCCTCTTTTCCTCCTTTACTCTCTTCCTCTTTACTTTCTTACACTTTCCCTCCTTTCCTTCTTTACTCTCTTGCTCTTTTCCTTCTTTACACTTTTCCTCCTTTCGTTCTTTACTCTCTTTCTCCTATCTGGCTTACCTCTTTTTTACTCTCTTTCCTCTTTTTCTTCTTTCCTCTCTACCTCCCTTTCCATTTTCCTTCTTTACTCTCTTCCTCCTTTTCTAAATGTCTTTCTTCTTCTCTTCATACTTTACTCTCTTCCACCTTTCCTTCCTTACACTTTTTCTCTTTTCCTTCTTTACTTACTGCCTCATCTCCTTCTTTACTCTCTTCCTCTCCTCCTTCTTTACTCTCTTCCTTCTTTACTCTCTTCTTCCTTTCCTTCTTTACTCTCTTCCTCCTTTCCTTCTTTACTCTCCTCCTCCTTTCCTCCTTTACTCTCTTCCTCTTTACTTTCTTACAATTTTCCTCCTTTCCTTCTTTTCTCTCTTCCACTTTTCCTTCTTTACTCCCTCCCTTCTTTACTCTCTTCTTTATTTCCTTCCTTACTCTCTTCCTCCTTTCCTTCTTTACTCTCTTCCTCTTTTCCTCCTTTACTCTCTTCCTCTTTACTTTCTTACACTTTCCCTCCTTTCCTTCTTTACTCTCTTGCTCTTTTCCTTCTTTACACTTTTCCTCCTTTCCTTCTTTACTCTCTTCCTCTTTTCCTTCTTTACTCACTGCCTCTTCTCCTTCTTTAATCTCTTCCTCTCCTACTTCTTTACTCTCTTCTTCCTTTCCTTCTTTACTCTCTTCCTCCGTTTATTCTTTACTCGCTTCTTCCTTTCCTTCTTTACTCTCTTCCTTCTTTCCATCTTTATTCTCTTCCTCTTTACTCTTTTTCTCCTTTCTTTAAACCCCATACACACAGGCCAAACATCGGGTGGTATTGGCCGGTTCAATAGAAACCGGCCAACGATCTGCCCATGTGTACTAAAGGTTGCTGTACTAAAATTGGATTGTTAGTACAAGATCTCTTTTTGAGCTCTTCAGTCTTTTTCATTCAGCTCCAAAGGAACTTTTAGTGTGTACTCCTCTCTTCTTTCTTTCCTTCTTTACTGTCTTCTTCTCTACCTTTTCTTCTTAACGCTCTCCCTGCTTTATTCTCTTCCTTCTTTACTCTTTTCCTCCTTTCCTTCTTCATGCTCTTCCTCTATGTTGCCTTTCATTCTTTATTCTCTCCCTACTTTATTCTCTTCCTCTATTCCTCCTTTACACTCTTCCTTCTCTTCCTCTCTGTATCCTTTCCTTCTTTACTGTCTTCCTCTCTGCCTATTCTACTCTCTTCCACCTTTCCTTCTTTACTTTCTTCCTGCTTTACTCTCTTCCTCTCTTCTTTCTTTACTCTTTTCCTCATTTCCTTCATTTCCTTCTGCATTATTTTCCTCTCTGCTGCCTTTCCTCCCTACTTTACTCTCTTCCTCCTGTCCTTCTTCATCCTCTTCCTTTCTGTCTCCTTTACTTCTTTACTGTCTTCCTCTCTACCTTTTCTACTCTCTTCCACCTTTTCTTTTGTTACTCTCTCCCAACTGTACTCTCTTCCTCTCTTCATTCTTTACTCCCTTCCACCTTTCCTTCTTCATTCTCTTCCTCTCTGTCTCCTTTCCTTCTTTACTCTCTTACCTCTTTCCTTTTTTACACTCTCCTTTCTTCTTTATTTACTCTCTTATTCTCTCCCTAATTTACTCTCTTCCTACTTTACTATCTCCCTCTTGTCATTCTTCAGTCTTTTCCTCTCTGTCTCCTTTCCTTCTTTACTCTCTTCCGACTTTCTTCCTTTTACTCTCTTCCCTCTTTTCTTTTTTACACTTTCCTCTCTTCTTTCTTTACTCTCTTCCACCTTCCCTTATTTATTCTCTCCCTAATGTACTGTCTTCCTCTCTTCCTTCTTTACTGTCTCCCCCTTTCTTTCTTTCTTTACTTTATTTCCCTTTTCCTTCTTTTCCTTCTTTACTCTCTTCCAACTTTCTTTCTTTACATTCTTCCAACTTTCTTTATTTACATTCTTCCAACTTTCTTTCTTTCCTCTCTTCCTCCTTTCCTTCTTTATGCTCTCCTCTCTTCTTTCTTTACTCTCTTCCCCCTTTCCTTCTGTACACTCTTCCAACTTTCTTTATTTACTTTCTTCCCCCTTTCGTTCTTTACGCTCTCCTCTCTTCTTTCTTTACTCTCTTGCTCCTTTCCTTCTTTACGCTCTCCTCTCGTATTTCTTTACTCTCTTCCTCCTTTCCTTCCTTACTCCCCCACTTCCTTCATAAACCTTTTTATTTTCTCCCTTGCTTTTCTTTCCACAACAGAACGAAGTAGTGATGATGAATGAGAAGTATTTTCCTTTTCATTCTCCTGAATGTTTTCATGTAGATTTGTCTAATCAGTAAAGAATTGCTCAGTTCCCCAGTCTAGGCAATGGTGATCCAAGACCCATTTAAGGATCATGGGTCACATGGAAGGGCATTCATACCCGCAGCATTCCGCTTTCCTGGTTTGTTTTATCGCACATCCAGTCTTCCGGGTGAATTCACGGCAGTGTAGGCTATGGCGGCAGCTATCACATTTCCTAATATATGTCATCTTTATTGCCATCTCCCTGATTCCAGTAACATTTTAATTAATTCATACTGATTGAATAAATGTACATTTAGACTGGTTTCTTAATGAGGGCACGTTTAGTAGATAAGGTTCTACATCATCCTGATATCCTGTGGGTAATTATATCCTAATTATATGGTGAGAAAAAGAGTCTATAACTCAGGGCCGCTATTGTTCATTGGACCCAATTAAGAATTACACTCGGATAATAAAAGTTCATGATGAGAGTGACTGTCAGTCAATTTAAAAATCTTTATGGCAATAGAACCTCAGAACAAGATAAGCGTGTGAGGACCCTAACCAGGTTAAGAGCTGCACTATTTACTGTCAAGTGGCTCATGGAATAATTGATGGTAGCGGATTGCTAGTAAAATATGCTTAGTGATCAGATGTACGCTCTGCTACTGGAAAAGGAGACTCGCTGCCTTGTCAGCTTAAGAATTCTAGGCAAGAACACAACATTCTATCAGCAAAAACAATATTCCGTAGATCCTTGGGACCTGTAGATGATAACAGAGCAGGCCAACCACATAACCCTGATTGGCTTCTTAGGGCACCACTCCAAGCACCCATCTGACCTGTTCCAGAGACCCACTACTCTTGGGTGTCGGCGTCTGAAATACCCACCCTAGCCTGTTGTGCAAAATGTAACTCAAATACACCGCACTCCTGGGAAACCTGTGTGCTGGATCAGTAAATGAAGAGTGACCTCAGCATAGGCTTCTCCCAGCCCATGCCCACTGATGCGTTTCACCCCACCTACAGGGCTTAGTCATAGAAACATGTCGGGGGCATGGCCTGGGAGGATCTTAGGTTGAAGCCACTTTTATTTTACTGATACAGTACCAGGGGCGTACCTAGAGCATTCGGCACCCGGGACGACTCCTATATCTGGCACCCCCCCACTTTAAAATGTAAAAACACCGCACTGTGTCCCCTGCATACCTCTGCATCCCCCAATATCTCTTTGTCACTACTTTGAACCCCCTCTCCACAACTGGACTCCTTTACATTGCACAGCCCCCGGCAGCTCTGGATCCCTTTACATTACACACCTCTGGACCCCTTTACATTACAAAACCGGTGAACCTCTGGACCTCTTTACATTACACAACCCCCTGAACCTCTAGACCCCTTTACATTACACAACCCCCTGCACCTCTAGACCCCTTTACATTACACAACCCCCTGAACCTCAGGGCCCCTTTACATTACACAGCACCCTGCACCTCAGGGCACCTTTACATTACAAAACCCTCTGCACCTCCTGGACCCCTTTACATTACACAGCACCCTGCACCTCAGGACCCCTTTACATTACACAACCCCCTGCACCTCAGGACCCCTTTACATTACACAACCCCCTGCACCTCAGGACCCCTTTACATTACACAACCCCCTGCACCTCAGGACCCCTTTACATTACACAACCCCCTGCACCTCAGGACCCCTTTACATTACACAACCCCCTGCACCTCTGGACCCCTTTACATTACACAACCCCTTGCACCTCTGGACCCCTTTACATTACACAACCCCCTGCACCTCTGGACCCCTTTACATTACACAACCCCCTGCACCTCAGGACCCCTTTACATTATACAACCTCCTGCACTTCAGGACCCCTTTACATTACACAGCACCCTGAAGCCTTTGGGTTCACACTGGTGTCCTGGAGTTTGTCACAGTGCTGGGGTATATGCAGTTTTTCTGCATATAATCCTCATTTTTAGCTGCAGTCCCACAGACGTCTATTAGCTTGGGTAATTTTACTGTGTTTTCTGAAATATTCAGTATAGAGGACATGCGGTACACTTTAGAGGAAAATGGTGCAAAAATGTGTAACCTAATAGAAGTCTGTGGGACTGCAGTGAAAATTGAGGCAACTGAACCACAGCGCATCAGTGTGAACCCACCTGAGTCCTTGTTCACATATATGTGATGCCGGAATCGGCGAGATTCCAGTGCAGATTCCTGCATTGCATGTTGCTTGTTGGCTGTTCACACTGCCCTTTGCAAGCTGCTACGGGTGTCAATGTAAAATTAATGACATCCCCAGGTCGGTGTGCAAATCGCAGTGAGAACTGTGAAATGGTGCAAGAATCGCATTGCATAGGTGTAAACACCCATCCAATCACATTCCGGTGCAACCAAAAAAAAGGTCCCTCGCCATTTTGGTGCAAATGCGATTTCAGCCATACAGTTTGTGTGGCTGAATTTGCATTGCACAGACATTGCATGTGATTTGCACAGCAATTCAGTGCGAATCACATGTAATGTCTAGGAACACACTAGTGTAAACCCTGGTAAAGGAACATGATGGGGAATATGATGGGAACATGATGGAAAGAATCTGTAGGATAACAGAGGAAAGAGGGGGAGTGAATGAGATTTGGGAGAGAGAGGGCAGAGTCTGGACACAGGGACAGTGCTGATCACTTACTTGGATGTTCTTCCTCACACTGTTTAAATGTTCCCGCCCCCACATTCCTTTCAGACGCAGCACAGCTCAGCACACGGGCTGCACGGAGCATGGATGGGACACGCAGGGGAGAGAGGGGGCAGAGCTAATGCAGACTCTTCCATCTCTGTGGAGGAGGGGGGAGTTGTACTCGCTTACTGGGCTGTTATAGTGAGAGCATTGTGACAATAGGTCAGTCTGCCTCTCCCTGCTCAGCATGTCACATCGGCTGCACTACCAAGCCTGTCCCACTCTCACTGTTTCATACAGGGGAGCCACCTGACACCCCCCTAATGTGTGGCATCTGGGGCGGACCGCACCCCCCGCCCCCTAGTTAGTACGCCACTGTACAGTACACAAGCTGCTTAGGAGTGCTACGTCTCTGGGCTGACTATCAAGTGTACAGATACAAAGAATTACCGCTCTAAGGTAATGACTTCTCCCAAAACAGCAGTCTCCACAATCCCACAGGGTTCTGGCTCTGTTTGCAACAGGAACTGAAGTAGAAAAGATGTAGCTGGATATTCACACTCCGAATTATTCAACTTTATTTCAAAAATGTAATTAAAATCATAGCATCTAGGCTGGTAAACAGACTAACTGCACAGCCGCTGACATGTTTCACACCGAACACGGTGCTTAGTCACAGCTTTAAAAAAAAAAAAAAAACGGCATGAGGGTCCACCCCTGGTATGGATTTAGAGGGGAACCCCATGGCCTCCACCCCAAAGCACCTTGTCCCCATGTTGATGGGGACAAGCGCCTCTTCCCGACAACATTGGGCTGTGGTTGTGGGGGTCTGCAGGCAGGGGGCTCTTCGGATCGAGAAGCGCCCTTTAACAAGGGGGCCCCCAGATCCTGCCCCCCCCCCCATGTAAATGAATATCGAGTACATTTTACCCTACCCATTCACCAAAAACGTGTAAAAAAATAAAAACACACACGGTTTTTGACAATTCCTTTATTAATTAATAAATTAATTTCCTTTATTCCTTCATTGCGGGCAGAGCATTTTTTTTCACCCCACATGAGGGCACGAGGACATTTTTTTTCACCCTGCATGAGGGCATGTGGCCTGGTATGGTTCAGGAGGGGGTGGGGTTGCTCACTCGCCCCCCACCCCCCTTTCCTGGCCTGCCAGGCTGCATGCTCAGATAAGGGTCTTGTATGGATTGGAGGGAACCCCATGCCATCTTTTTCACATTTTTCTATTGCCGGCAATGTTTTTTTTTTTTCATTAATCTGTCAGCAGGAAAGCCTGTTGACAGCTTATGACTAATCTGTTGTTAAGGATGCAGCGGCCTGCTTGTGCAGTACACAGTGCATCCAGCCGAGCACCCCGCAAATTCGGGTATTCGCCAAACGGCCGATGTTCGGGCCAAAATTATGCTTGGGTCAAACTGCTCGGCTAACACTACTTGTGGGTTAGGGAAAACACCTGACCAAATACCCACATAAAGTGTACGTAAACCCTAGAAATTAACTTCTGTAATTGGCTTCCTGTTGGTCTGTTAAATATACTGTACCAATGAAAGCTTTTTGCTCTATCGGAATGATAGGAATTTTTTTTAAATCAAAAACAGAATCTCTGAGTTGGAAAAAGGAACACCCTCCTCCTAAAAATGACTTGTAATCAGGTGTAGCTAATCACCTTCTCAATGGCACATAAAGCCATTTGACTTTTAACTATGATCAACTGTGGTCATTTTGATTAGCTCAGCTTGAAAAGAGCTTTCCTGGAGCATATCAGTCCCTGGTAGTGCAACTGAACCAAACAGTCAACTATGGGTGGCAAAGCACTGTCAAAAGATTTCCAGGATAAAGTTGTGGACAGGCACAAGTCAGGAGATGGATACAAATACAATTAAAAGGCTTTATCAATGCCTAGAAGCATAGTGAGGTCTATTATTAAGTGGAAGGTATTTGGCACCACACCGACCCTCCCTGGGTTAGGACGGTACTCCAAGCTGGATGAAAGAGCCAGGAGTAAACCGGTCAAAGAGGCTACCAAGATGCCTACGGCAACTCTGAAGCAGTTGCAGGAATTTATGACAAAGAGTGGTCATTGTGTGCATGTGACAACAATATCACAAATTCTCCACAAATGTGGGTTGCATGGGAGGATTGCAAGAAAAAAGCCACTCATCAAGAAAGATCACATGCAGTCACCCCTGAGCTTTGCCAAAACGCACCTTGAAGATTCTGAGGCCACATGGAAAAAAGATGTTATAGTTAGAGACTACAAATGATTTGGCCTCAACACCAAATTATATATTGGCGGAAATCCAACACAGCTTACATCCTAATAACACCATTCCTTCAGTAAATCATGGAGGTGATAATATCCTGTTAGGGGATGGTAATATCCTGTTATCGTGGCTGGTATTATCCTGCTATGGAGGTGTCTCTCTGCAGCAGGGACTGGAGCACTTGTCAGGATAGAAGAAAAATGGATGGGGCAAAATACTGTCAAATTCTTGAAGAAAATCTGCTGCCCTCTGCCAGAAAGTTGTCAATGGGAAGAAGGTTTACCTTCCAACATGACAATGACCCAAAGCACACAGCAACAATGAGCACACAGTGATTGGAGGAGAAAAAGGTGAATGTCCTTGCATGGCTTAGTCAGAGCCTAGACTTAAACCCCATTGAAAATCTGTGCCATGACCTGAAGACTGCAGTCCACAAACGGTCACCATTAAATTTAACTAAACTTGAGCAGTACTGCTAAGAAGAGCAGACAAATATTGCAAAGTCTAGATGCGCAAAGTTAGTAGAGACAAATCCCAACAGACTAACGGCTGGAATTAAAGCAAAAGGGGGTTCAACAAAATACTGAACTAAGGGGCTGATCCTTTCTCCAACTCAGTTATTCTGTTCTTTTTTCCTGACATGTTGATGTTATATCTTTCACTTGGATGTTATAAGTTGCACTGAATAAATACAGCTGGGTACAACAAAAACTGTGTCTGTCTTCAATTCAGGCTGCAGAACAACAAAATGTGATTATTGAAAGGCGGGGTGATTGGGTGATTCTTTTCTATACCCATTATATATATATATATATATATATATATATATATATATATATATATATATATTTATTTATTTATTTATTTTTTTATATTTTATTATATCTTTTCATTTCTGAAGAAATGACACTTGTCTACAATGTAAAGTAGTGAGTGTACAGCTTGTATAACAGTGTAAATTTGCTGTCCTCTCAAAATAACTCAACACACAGCCATTAATGTCTATGACAACAAAAGTGAGTACACCCCTAAGTGTAAATGTCCAAATTGGGCCCAAAGTTTCAATATTTTTTGTGGCCACCATTATTTTCCAGCACTGACTTAACCCTCTTGGGTATGGAGGTCACCAGAGCTTCACAGGTTACCACTGGAGTCCTCTTCCCCTCCTCCATGACCACATCACAGAGCTGGTGGATGTTGGAGACCTTGCGCTCCTCTACCTTCCATTTGAGGATGTCCCACAGATGCTCAATAGGGTTTAGGTCTGGAGACATGCTTGGCCAGTCCATCACCTTTACCCTCAGCTTCTTTAGCAAGGCAGTGGTCATCTTGGAGGTGTGTTTGGAGTCATTATCATGTTGGAATACTGCCATGTGGCCCAGTCTCTGAAGGGAGGGGGTCATGCTCTGCTTCAGTATGTCACAGTACATGTTGGCATTCATGGTTCCCTCAATGATCTGTAGCTCCCCAGTGTGGGCAGCACTCATGCAGCCCCAGACCATGACACTCCCACCACCATGCTTGATTGTAGGCAAAACACACTTGTCTTTGTATTCCTCACCTGGTTGCCGCCACACACGCTTCACACCATCTGAACCAAATAAGTTTATCTTGGTCTCATCAGACCATCAGACATGGTTCCAGTAATCCATGTCCTTAGTCTGCTTGTCTCCAGCAAACTGTTTGCGGGCTTTCTTGCGCGTCATCTTTAGAAGAGGCTTCCTTCTGGGATGACAGCCATGCAGACCAATTTGATGCAGTGTGCAGCGTATGGTCTAAACACTGACAGGCTGACCCCCCCCCCCCCCCCCCATTCAACCTCTGCAGCAATGCTGGCAGAACTCATATGTCTATTTCCCAAAGACAACCTCTGGATATGACGCTGAGCACGTGCACTCAACATTTTTGGTCGTATGAGAGAGTGAGAGCAATAACACCAAATATAACACACCTGCTCCCCATTCACTTAGAGGTGTACTCACTTTTGTTTCCAACAGTTTAATGGCTGTGTGTTGAGTTATTTTGAAGGGACAGCAAATTTACACTGTTATACAAGCTGTACACTCACTACTTTACATTGTAGCAAAGTGTCATTTCTTCAGTGTTGTCACATGAAAAGATAGAATAAAATATTTACAAAATATATACAGTGAATACATATTTATATGAGAATATTACTACTATTATATTTGTGATGTCTATGTGTTACTTTTTCTGCCTTTTACACTGAATCTCCCCCAGTGCTCTGTTAGATTTTTAATTAAATTATCAGACTGATAATTTGATTCTACAGTGCATAAGTAGAGATCGCCTTCAGAAAAATAAGTAAATCTCAATTTTTTCTTAAAAAAAATGGTTAAACGGCACTCCCATCATCCCACCTCCAGAGCCTTCTTGTTGGCCATTGATGGAAATTTTATCATCATGTTGGTATTTGGGATTGGCACAATTTCCAGGCAGGTTGATTTTTGGTGTCCCTTGCAATAGGAATTTACATTTTTGATGAAGGCTTATCTACTAAATGGATGCAGACTCTGCAGCCTTTCTTATTAGAACACTGAGATTGGCCCAAGTGATTAAAACACAGTATAGACCCTTCCATTCAAGAATCAGTCTGGAAAGCACATGGTGAAAAAAACCGCTATTTCTTCAGAGTAGAAAAGGTAGGAATCTGCAACAAATTTTGTATAAATCCAGGAAATGCACATCGTTCATATAGAGGGCATTTCTTTTTCTTAACAAGGAATTCCAGGTATGAATATTTTTACATAGTTACTTTGGTCCAGCTTGGTCCAATGTAATTATGTATTTATCATACCTGTGGGATCCCTCTAGAGCAGTGGTCTCCAAACTGTGGCCTGGCGGCCGGATGCGGCCCTTTGCTTGTTTTTATCTGGCCCTTGAGGCACCATTTCATTCACTGATACCAACAAGCACGGGAAACATGCGCCCCTTTACAGGCATACTATAGACACCCCCCATTTACGAAATGTAAAGGAATATTACACTTTTATTGTTTCACTTTAAGCATTATTAAAATCACTGCTCCTGAAAAAACTGCCGTTTTTAAAACTTTTTTTTTGCATTGATCCATGTCCCCTGGGGCAGGACCCAGGTCCCCAGACACTTTTTATGACAATAACTTGCATATAAGCCTTTAAAATTAGCTCTTTAGATTTCTCCCATAGACTTGTACAGGGTGTTCCGTGGCTTTTCGAATTTGCCGTGAACACCCCAAATTATTAGCTGTTCAGTAAACAGGTGAACAGGCAATGTTCGAGTCGAACTCAAAGCTCATCTCTACCTCTCACTGACACCAAGGATGTGAGCAATGTTTACTCTGATGCTGGGACTTTTTCTACTCCTAATGGCCACAGTCTACCCTCTAAAGTCTGAAAGACAGTAAACTGACCCTTTGTACAGAAGACCCCTGCTCTAGAAGCTGGTAATCGCTGTAGTGGTATCTGCACAACTCCAGTGATCTCCTCTAGCATTCGGGACCCGTGCCAAGTGGCTGCTGCATTCAGAACATAGGAGGTCAGCCGCTAGGCACAAGCATCATTCAGAGATCGCCAAGCATTCCCTGATTGGTTGAGGTGGAGAGGGAGAGCAGTGATGGAGCATATATGTTCATATGTATTAAAATAAGGATTCTGCTAAAATTGTAACTTTTTTTTAACTACTTGCCAACCAGCCGCCGTCATTAACCACTTACCGACCAGCGCACGCCGATGTACGTCCTATTTTTGAAGAGGGATATCTCGGTAATGGCAGCAGCTGCTGCCACAACCGAGATATCCATCTCTTCAGGTGCCGGTCGTCTGTACGATAACGGTGGTCTCCGCAGCGGATTCGCCGCGAGATCACCGCTATCGGCGGCGGGAGAGGTGCCACCCCCCCTCCCGCCACCCTCCCGCACCTTCCGCCACTTATCGGAGCCGTCGGTAGCGGCAGAGGCGATCGGGTCCTTTTGCTAGCTGGGTATGGAGACGAGTGAGGCTAAGATGGCCCCCACTCATCTCTATACCATAGGAGGGTGGAAGCGACATCAAAACGTCACTTCTGCCCATACCTCTTAAAGGTTTATTTTTTTTAATGTAATTTTTTCTTTTTTTTTCTTTTTTTTTCTTTTTTTTTCTTTTTTTGTTGCATTTTAGTCCAAATATGAGATCTGAGGACTTTTTGACCCCAGATCTCATATTTAAGAGGACCTGTCATGCTTTTTTCTATTACAAGGGATGTTTACATTCCTTGTAATAGGAATAAAAGTGATCCATTTTTTTTTTTAAAACAGTGTAAAAATAAATAAAATCAATTAAAATAAATAAGAAAAAAAAAGGTTTTTAAAAACACCCCGTCATGACGAGCTTGCGCACAGAAGCGAGCGCATACGTGAGTAGCGCCCGCATATGAAAACAGTGGTCAAACCACACATGTGAGGTATCACCGCGATTGGTAGAGCGAGAGCAATAATTCTAGCCCTAAACCTCCTCTGTAACGCAAAAAATGCAACCTGTAGAAATTTTTAAATGTCGCTTATGGAGATTTTTGAGGCTAAAAGTTTGATGCCATTCCACGAGCGGGCACAATTTTGAAGCGTGACATGTTGGATATCAATTTACTCGGTGTACCATTATCTTTCACAATATAAAAAAAATTGGGCTAATTTTACTGCTGTCTTATTTTTTTATTCAAAAAAGTGAATTTTTTCCAAAAAAGGGGCGTTTGTAAGACCGCTGCGCGAATACGGTGTGAAAAAAGTATTTCAATGACCGCCATTTTATTCTCTAGGGTGTTAGAAAAAAAAACAATATAAAATGTTTGGGGGTTCTAAGTAATTTTCTAGCAAAAAAAACTGTTTTAAACATGTAAACACCAAGTCTGAAAAAGGGGCCTGGTCCTTAAGTGGTTAAACTGTGGCAGGTTGGCGCGATCCGGCGAGCTGTTGTAGCTGTACATCGGCTCCTTTAAGAGGGATAGTACGCGCACACGCCTGATGCATTGTGGGTGTGCCCATGCTCGTGATGACCGCCGGCTACGAGCGATGGCGGGCACGAGGCGCAGAACAGGGAAGTGTGTGTGTAAACACACAAATCCCTGTTCTGTTCTGAGAGGAGATGCAGATTGTGAGTTCCAAATAGGTAAGAACAAAGATCTGTCATCTCCGATTGTCAGTCCCCTCCCCCTACAGTTAAAACACAATCAGGGAACACAGTTAACCTCTTGATTGCCTCCTAGTGTTAACCCCTTCCCTGCCAGTGATATTTATACAGTAATCAGTGCATGTTTATAGCACTGATCGCAGTATAATTGTCAATCGTCCCAAAAATGTGTCAAGAGTGTCCAATGTGTCCGCCATAATGTCGCAGTCATGATAAAAATCGCAGATCGCCGTCATTACTATTAAAAATAATAATAATAAAAATGTCATAAATCTATCCCCTATTTTGTAGACGCTATAACTTTTGCACAAACCAATCAATAAATGCTTATTGCGATTTTTATTACCAAAAATATGTAGAAGAATACATATCAGCCTAAACTGAGAAAAAAATGTACTTTAAAAAAAAATTAAAAATTGGGGGTATTTATTATAGAAAAAAGTACAAAATATTGAGTTTTTTCAAAATTGTCGCTCTTTTTTTGTTTATAGCGCAAAAAATAAAAACCGCAGAGATGATCAAATACCACCAAAAGAAAGCTCTATTTGTGGGGGAAAAAAGGACATCAATTTTGTTTTGGGTACAACGTCGCATGACCGCGCAATTGTCAGTTAAAGCGATGCAGTGCCGTATCGCAAAAAGTGCTCTGGTCATTGAGCAGCCAAATCTTCCAGGGCTGAAGTGGTTAAACAAATTTATTCCGTTACGCAAAACATAAGCACTTATTACTTCTCAGTAGTGGAAATATAAAATGGATGAAAATATAATCTGTGTAATTAAAAAAAAATAAAAAAATGTAAAAAAGAAATAAAAATTGTGAAAGAATATAAGGCAAACATATTGTGAATTGTTAGCTGTATAAATGTGTTTTCTCTTTTCTATATTCTCACTGTTCCAACAAACAAGATATGCTGAAGCAACTGAGTTTCCACTGCTGTCTACTTGGCAATGACGGCTTCATTTTAAAAAGCAATTTCTATAGCGTGACCACTTTAAAAAGACCAAAAGATTTCTTTGAAGGAAAAAAAAAATAAAAAAATAAAAAAAAACATCTGAGCACACAAGACACACCAACCCTTGTGGAATACGTTCTGCTTAAATATACACAAAACTGATTTTTATAGCACATTGAACAGCTGTTTTTTGATGTACAAACACATTTTCACTAATGAGTCCCCTAGACGCACAGACCTCAAACACATTCATAAGTAGAACCCTTTAGGGTCTGTTTAATCGCAAGAGCAATTAATATACATAAATATATAGGTAAAAGTAGTTCAGATACAAAGAAAATGGCACAAGGTAAGCTTAAATGCAATGCAATGGTAGGAAAGAGATATTCCCTTTTAAGTTCACTTATTATATAGGATATAATTATATGAATAGAAAGAGCACATTTGTTACAAATTTTTACTTTTTGATAACTAAATATCTTGTGGTGTCATTTCATTTCATGTGTAAAATGTGACATTTATTGTTGTGATGTGAATATTTTGAATTTATCCATGCAAACCATAATTTGACCCTTAGGAAACCAATCACAAAGGGACTTTAGCAGAATCGGAATACTTACTTTTAAATTAATATTAAAGTTTTATATTTGCCCATTTATTGAGTTTTAGTTATCCACTTAGGGCCCGAAGCCTCTTTTTGAGATTTGTTGTTTACAAGTTAAAAACAGGTTGTTTTTTTTTTTTTTGCTAGAAAATTACTTAGAATCCCCAAACAGTATATATTTTTTTTTCAGACACTCTTTATGTCACACTGTATTTGCACAGCGGTCTTACAAGCGCAATTTTTGGGGAAAAAATACAGTTTTTTTTTTTTATTAAAAATATAAGACAACAGTAAAGTTAGCCCAATTTTTTTCTATACTGTGAAAGATAATGTTATGTAAATTGATACCTAACATGTCAAAATTGCATCCGCTCGTGGAACGGCGATCAACTTTGGCACTTAAAAATCTTCATTGGTGATGTTTAAACATTTCTAGTGCTAGTATTATTGCTCTTGCTCTGATGATCACTGTTTTCATATGCGGGTGGGACTTACGCGTTCGCTTCTGCATGCGAGCGAGCTATTTTTTATTTGACATTTATTTTTTATTTTTACATTGTCCTTTTAATAAAAAAAAAATTGGGTCGCTTTTATGCCTATTACAAGGAATGTAATTATAATATATAATAGAAAAAAAGCATGACAGGACCTCTTTAACCTCCCTGGTCGGTATGATTCAGTCTGGTTTTAGGTGCTGAAAGAGGTACAATTATTTTGCATGGAAATTTGGCGTTTTATTTTGTAGTCCTGTAATTCTTAGGAATAATTCTCTTAAATCTGTTCAAACCAGAGTCTAGTAGACATCCTGGGTATGATAAAGTTTATAATATAGTAAAGAATAATAAAAATGATTCAATAATGTAATCAAATCCTAAAACACTGAAAAAGGGACACTTTATGGTTGCTATGGACAATCTCCAAATTCCAGGCAGAAAAAACAGTATTTATAATATAAAAGTGCATGCAGGGCACTGCACAGACCACTAGGGACAAAGGGGGTGTGTAATTTTTAATACAGCTCTGTAATTTGTAAGATTACAGTGCTGTGTGTGTTTTGTGTCTTTTTACTTTTTTGAATTTGCTGCCGTTCTCCGCTCCCGTGCGCCGTAACGTCGCAGGGAACGGAGCTCGGTGGCATTCGGCACTGTGAATCGAGCGGAGGACAGCTCGATCACACAGCGCGGGGGACATCGCTGGATCCAGGGGACAAAGTAAGTAACTCTCCCTGTGTCCTCCCTGAATCCAGCGATGCGATCCCGAGTCTGGCTCGGGGTTACCGCTCCTGTCAGTAAAATCCCAACCCGAGCCAGACTCGGGATTACCGCTAGGGGGGTTAATGTGAGGTCTGGAGGTCAAAAAGACCTCATATCTCACATTTACACTTAAATGCAATAAAAAACAAAACAAAAAAAAAAACGAATGTCTTTAAAAAAAAAAAAAAAAAGTTACCTTTTAAGACCATTGGGCGGAAGTGACATTTGACGTTGCTTCAGTCATCCAATTTTATGGAGCCGCGTGAGGTCTATCATTCCCTTACTTGGCTCCATGCTACTGAGAAGACAGCTTCGGACCAGTGACTCGGTAAACGGCGGAGTTGACTGGAACATGACGGGGGGGGGGCACCTCTCCCACCGTCGATAAAAGTGATCTTGCGGCGAATCCACCACAGAGACCACTTTTATCCTAAAGAGGACTGCCCGCCGTTGCAGAAAATACTGGGGTTATAACCGGTATTCTACGTCAGAGTACTGACGTACAGCTATGGCAGTTTGCGATAAGTGGTTATATTATCTAAATCTGACTCTTCAGTTAGGCATCACAGCTGGTGGCATGTCAACTGCCTGACCTCTGTTGTATCATGGTCACATGATAGTTTAAGTTCTTAAGTTATTCAATATGTGCAAAGAGAGATCACACAAATACTTATAAGTTTACCATTTATTAAAGATAATGACAGATAAAGATAAAGAAAATATAACACGAACATTTAACTAAAGGTGCTGTTTTGCCATGGAGTCCCCATCTGCTTTTACGCAGAATGGCCGTCCAGGTTCAGACACATGCCTCAATGGAGGCAGCTCTGGATACGAGACTAGTCTACTCCAGTTTGGGCTGTGGTAGATACAGGCTAGTATGTGAGTAAATTACCACTCAAAGTTGTTTGGACCGTGATAATCACCTTTTAAGGACTTGGTCAGTTTACTATTACACATTCCTTTCACATGAGTCATCCAAAGTAATCAGGAAAAACAGACAATTAGATGCTCTTATGTCTTTTATGGTTTATTAGTTTAGTATTCAATTTCCCTATTAACCTCCCGCCTTCTGAGTATTGGCTGAAGGTCTCAGATGCACTCCAAGGAAAGTCCTTATGAGCCGAGTCTTGAGTAAAGTCTTCCATGACCCACTGGCCTTAAGGGATTGCCCAGGCCCAATTTTGAGTGAAGGGTTAAGATTAAATAATTTGGATAGAGTCCCCATTAAATTTAGGAATCTGCCTGGTTGTGAAGGCTCTATGTTTGGGGTAATATGAAATACAGCGGGGAGATGGATAGTTGTTGTCCTCGGGAGGAGTGTGCAGGTGAGGAGGAGACTATGGACTATTTTCTGCTTAGTTGCTCTTTTAACCAAGAGTTGTACAAACAGGTGGGATGGGCCCTTGGTGTTCCTTTCCTCTCTAGACTGGGTTATGCAAAGCAGGGAATAAAAAGCGTCACATCCCTTTAGTAAAAGCACTTAACAGTGAATGCACCAAGCACTCTTAGGTACACATTTAACCCTTTGATCGCCCCTTGATGTTAACCCCTTCCCAGCCAGTGGCAATAGCATAGCAACAGTGCATATTTTAAGCACCGATCACTGTATAAGCCCACGTACACACGGTCGGAGATTTTGCCAACCAAATCCGTCGGATTTTGCCCGTCGGATTTAGTCCGACGGATTGTGTCCGAAACTGTTGCATACACACGGTCGGGCCAAGTTGGGGAAAAATCCGATCTTTCAGAACGTGATGACGTAATTTCGTTACGATGGGACTACATTCAGGCTAGTAGCCAATAGCTTTGATGTAGGAATTTGATCTGAGCATGCGTGGCACTTGGTCCGATGAAAATGCTCTACACATGATCAGATTAGGTCCGTCCGGCCCAGTTGGTCGGGAAATCTTTCCAACATGTTGGAAAATTGGGTCGGACGGAGATTCGGACGGAATCAGTCCGATGCATACCACACACAGTCGGATTATCCGACGACACGGTCCGATAAGACTCATTCCGACAGATTCTCCGACCGTGTGTACAAGGGCTTAGTGTCACTGGTTCCCACAAAGTGTCAGTTAGTGTCAGACTGCCCACCATACTATTACAGTCCCACTATATGTTCCTGATCAACCGCCATTACTAATATAGAAAACTGTTACAGCATTCGCGCAAACGAATCAAATTTGTGAAGAATAAATATTGGCCTGAATTTATGAAGACATTTTTTTTCTTGGATTTGTTTTATTGCAGAAAGTTGCAAAATTGTTGTTTTTTTTTTTTTTACCATAGTTTGTAGACTCTATAAAATCCACATATACCAATCAATACATGCGAATTGGGATTTTTTACCATAAAAATTTAGAGCAGAATACACATTGGCCAAAATGTATGAAGAAAATACATTTACATTTTTTTTTTTTATGGGACATGTTTTATAGCAGAACGTAAAAAATAAATAAAAAAATACAGTTTTTTTTTTTAATTCCAACATTTCGGTCTTTTTTTTTGTTTATAGCGTAAAAAAAAATTGTGATTTAAAGTAACGCAGGTCACAACCCAATTGTGATTTAAAGTAACGCAGGTGTCAAAAAGCAAAAAATGGACTGGCCATCAAGTGGGGTAAATCTTCTGGAGGTCCAGTGGTTAAGACAGCAATACCAATAATATAACCTTGTGGATCCAGCGCTATGTTGCCACTTCCCTCAACCTGGCACAGAGGTGGAGCAGGTCTGAAGAGGCTTCCATCCTCTCCTCAATGCTGGGGGCAGGCCAGCTGCTAACACCCTAATACCATAGCAGTGAATGAATCCACACGTTCTTGGTTGTTATAGTACTGGCAGCTGGCCCACCCACCCCATACCAACACATGAAGCGGATCCGGCGCAAACTGGAGCCTCTGCTTGGAAGGGGTGGGGGGGGTGAAACCCCAACAGCACCCCTGTTGAGAACTGCTTACGGTATCTGAAATACAGAAGTACAGTACTTGCTTAAGACTACTGATGGACAAAGATGCCAGAAATGTATGTCTATATTACCGTTACTTAACCACTTCAGCTCCAGAAGATATACCCCTCCACCCCCCCCCCCCCTCTTCTGACCAGACCATTTATAAAAAAAAATTTGTGATACGGCACTGCGTTATTATAACTGACAATTGCGCGGTCGTGTGACGTTGTCCGCGGGGATACCCGCGATCGTCTCACGGAAAGGAAGAACGGGGAACTGCTAATGTAAACAAGCATTTCCCCATTCTGCCTAGTGACACTGACACTGAACACAGCTCCCTGTAATCAGGAGTGGTGATCAGTGATGTGTCAAACACAGCCCCTCCTCCCCACAGTTAGAATCACTCCCTAGGACACACTTAACCCCTACAGCGCTACCTAGTGGTTAACCCCTTCACTGCCAGTCTCATTTACACAGTAATCAATGCATTTTTAATTTCACCGATCGCTCTATTAATTTTAATGGTCCCAAAATCGTGCCAAAAGTGTCCAATGTGTCCGCCATAACGTCGCAGTCACGATAAAAATCACTGATCGCCGCCATTACTAATAAAAAAAAATTATTAATAAAAATGCCATAAAACTATCCCCTATTTTGCAAACGCTATAACTTTTGTGCAAACCAATCAATAAACGTTTATTGCGATTTTTCTTTTTTTAACCAAACACATGTGGAAGAATATGTATTGGCCTAAAACTGAGGAAAAAAAAAAAGTTAGATACTTTTGGGGGGATATTTATTATAGGAAAAAGTAAAAAATAATGTGTTTTTTTTTCAAAATTGTCGTTCTTTTTTTGTTTATAGCGCAAAAAATAAAAACCGCAGAGGTGATCAAATACCACCAAAAGAAAGCTCTATTTATGGGAAAAAAATGACATCACTTGTTTGGGAGCCACGTCGCACGATTGTCAGTTAAAGCGATGCAATGTCGAATTGTGAAAAACGCTCAGGTCTTTTGGTCAGCCAAATGGTCCGGAGCTTAAGTGGTTAAAACATAAAAAATGTAAAGAAATAAAATTTCTTCATCAGTTTAGGCCAACATGTATTCAGCTACATATTTTTGGTAAAAATCCCAATAAGCATACAGTATGTTGATTGGTTTGCGCAAAAGTTAAAAGAGTCTACAAACTATGGGATATTTTTGTCTGTTTATTTATTTTTTAATACAAATGGCAGCGATCAGCAACTTATAGCAGGGCTGCGATATTGCGATGGACAGCTATACACGAATTGATGCTTCTTGGAAACCAGAACTATAATGTGTGTGTGTGTGTATATGTATGTATATATGTATGTATATATATATATATATATATATATATATATATATATATATACACACAAATGATTTATTTTAGGACTGCGATATTGCGATGGACAGCTGGACGCGAATTGATGCTTCTTGGAAACCAGAACTATACTGTGTGTGTATGTTTGTGTGTGTGTGTGTATATATATATATATATATATATATATATATATATATACACACAAACGCGCGTGACTTATTTTAGGACTGCGATATTATGATGGACAGTTGGACACTAATTTACACTTTTTGAGAACCAGAACTATAGCATGTGTGTGTGTGTGCATGTATATATATATACACACACACGTGCGACTTATAGCGGGACTGCGATTTAGTGGCAGACAATCGAGCACTACTTGACACTTCGTGGGAACCAGTGGCACTAATACACTCATAATCAGTGCTAAAAATATGCTATGTCACTATAATAAACAGCATGGGCGATCAAAGGGTCAACTGTGTGCCTAGCTCGTGATTTTGTATACTGTGGGAGGTGCTCTTACTAGGGGGAGGCATGGATCCGTGTCCCTGCTTTACAGGAACACAGGATCCACGCCTCTCCCACTGACAGTTCTGCCTCTGCGGGTGTCGGTGGGCATCGAGTCTGCGGTACCCGCAGCTCAGCTCCTGCTGTGTATACAGTGGGAGCGGGTTGGCAGGAGCGCGCCCCCGGAAGTGCATGTGACTCTGCGCACATCGGCCACCCTGTAGTAGTAAATGGGGCGGTCAGGAACTGGTTAAAATACTCTCTACATCTGGCAGTCACTGGGAGCACCTCCTATTAGACTTGGTGCTACAAAGCAACAGGATTATGGGTCGGGGAAAGGAGAACCTCTAGCCGGCAGGATCTAAAATTGAATTTTTAAGGATTAGACTGCATGCCGTGAAAATGCAATATAATACAATGTAAAAAACAAAACAAAAAAAAACACTGTGATTTATTTTCTTCTTGCTGACACTAAACAAACATTCATTGCAAACCTGTGCATGTTTTGTTATTTAAAGGAGAGACAGTCAACGGTGAAGAGGGAGAAGAACTGTGCACAGCAAGGGAACAAATCAGCTGAAAGGACGAAGATGCAGAGAGCGAACTCGGTCACCGTGGATGGACAAGGTCTTCAGGTTGGAAATGGCCTTTTCAGATTTCTTGGGATATTGCTGCAACAATGTTGCAATACTTTTATCCATTAGACCTTGTGTAGTTTGTGTAGTTTAGGTTTGGGTTTGGATTAACCAAAAGAGTATGCATTCAGTAAAGGGCCATGGTAAGTGGAACGAAACTGTATCTGAGCACCACAAACTGAAAACACTATTTAATTTGTTTTTTTTTTATATTTAAAACAAACTCACTCATCCATCCAATCATGCAGATGCAGCCATCTTGAGTAAGGGCAGGTGATTCATGTGGCATTCACTTCCTGGAATCTATCTGCTCTTAGCTCAGACATGCAAACAGGATGGTGTGCTTAGCCATAGCTCCCAACTGTCCCTGATTTGGAACAATGTCCCTCTGTCCCTCATTCCTCCTCATTTGTCCCTCATTTTGGTCTGATCTATATAGATGTATATAAAAAGCACTTTTTATCTATGAAAAAGAGTTTCCCAGCGCTAAACCTTTCATCTGCTGCATTTGTAAATTACAAAAGCCAATATAAAGGAATAGTAGAGGTAAAAAAAAGCACTTGTGGGTTTAACCACTTTAGCCCCGGAAGATTTTACCCCCTTCCTGACCAGAGCACTTTTTGCGAAACGGCACTGCGCCGCTTTAACTGACAATTGCGCGGTCGTGCGACGTGGCTCCCAAACAAAATTGATGTCCTTTTTTCCCCACAAATAGAGCTTTCTTTTGGTGGTATTTGATCACCTCTGCGTTTTTTTTTTCTTTTTGCGCTATAAACAAAAAAAAGAGAGTCAATTTTGAAAAAAAACGTAATATTTTTTACATTTTGCTATAATAAATATCCCCAAAAAATATATAAAAAACTTTTTTTTCCCTCAGTTTAGGCCGATACGTATTCTTCTACACATTTTTGATTTAAAAAAATTGCAATAAGTGATTATTGATTGGTTTGCACAAAAGTTATAGCGTTTACAAAATAGGGTATAGTTTTATGGCATTTTTTTTAATAATTTTTTTTTTAAATGGTGGCGATCATCGATTTTTATCATGACTGCGACATTATGGCGGACACTTCGGACATTTTTGACACATTTTTGGGACCATTGTCATTTATACAGCAATCAGTGCTATACAAATGCACTGATTCCTGAATGACACTGGCAGTGAAGGGGTTAACTACTAGGTGGCAGTGTAGGGGTTAAGTGTGTCCTAGTGGAGTGTATCTAACTGTAGGGGGGTGTGGCATGTCACTGATCTCTGCTCCCAATCACAGGGAGCATAGATAGTGACAGTGTCACTAGGCAGAATGGGGAGATGCTTGTTTACATTAGCATCTACCCATTCTTTGTCCCCGTGAGTCGATCGTGGGTATCCCCATGGTGATCGAGTTCACGGGACGAAGCTTGCCATGGGCGCACATGCGTGCCCGCTGGCCGCCTCTTTAAGGGCCACATACAGGTACGTAATTCTGCCTGTACAAGCCCTTCTGCCGACGTATATCGTCGTGAGGTGGTTGGCATGCGGTTAACCAATCTTGTTTTTTTTGTACAAATCTCCTTTACGGGGTGTGACAAGGGGAGTGTCCTAGGCCTGCATACTTTTGCTGATATGTGTCCCTCATTCCCATCTTAAAAAGTTGGGAGGTGTGTTAATACACTGCCTGCATTGACTGAATATCAAATAAACACTGAATATATAGTCTATGCTAAATGCAGAGTAAATATATATATCTACTATATCTACTGTATCATAGCTCCCAACTGTCCCTGATTTGGAGCAATGTCCCTCTGTCCCTCTTTCTTCCTCATTTGTCCCTCATTTTGGTCTGATCTATATAGATGTATATAAAATGCGCTTTTTATCTTTCAAAACGTGTTTTCCAGTGCTGAACCTTTCATCTGATTTCTAAATTGCTGCATTTGTAAATTCCAAAAGCTAATATAAATGAAAAGTAGTGGTAAAAAAAAGCATTCATGGGTTTAACCAATCTTGTTTTTTTTTTGTACAAATCTCCTTTAAGGGGAGTGGTAAGGGGTGTGTCCTATGCCTGCATACTTTTGCTGATAGGTGTCCCTTATTCCCATGTCAAAAAGTTGGGAGGTATGTCTTAGCTGAGAAAGCTCCACCCCCAGATGAAAGGGAAATAAATGCCCATGAAGACTCCTGGGATGTATCACATCATTTTGGCTTAGGCCAGAAACCAGGAAGCACTTGAAGAAATATATAAAAAATTATAATTTTCTATTTACTAAGGCTATTAGCATACGGATTAAACATGGTTAATGTTGATTGAGAGAGTTTGGTTTCATCAAACAGATCATGTAGCTATGCAAACAAGAGCTCCTAGAGCAATGTCTCTGTTACTTAGAAGGGATACTAGGGGGTTGATTTACTAAAACTGGAGAGTGCAAAATCTGGTGCAGTTCTGCATTGTAGCCAATCAGCTTCTAACTTAAAGTGGAGGCCCGCCCACCGCTGCAAAAATGTAAAGCCAGCAGCTACACATACTGCAGCTGCTGACTTTTAATAATCAGACACTTACTTGTCCTGGAGGCCAGCGATGTCACCACCGCAGCCAATGTTTTCATCAGCTGTCGGGTACATGCCGCCTCCATTGCGAGTAAGGGAACCAGTCAGTGTAGCCTTACGGATTCACGTCGGGAGCCCTACATGCGGGAGGCTGTGCTCTTCTCTCCTACTGGCCCGGTGACAAGGGGAGGAGGTGGAGGGAGGAGGAGCCCGGGCGGTGACATCAATACCCCCGACTGAGGCTCCCAGAAGTGGGAACAGTATACCTCTATCAGACAGTGCCCCCACCCCCCCCAAAAGGTGCCAAATGAGGGGGAAGGATTACACTTTTGGGTGGGACTCAGCTTTAACCACTTCAGCTCCAGAAGGTCATACCCACTTCCTGACCAGGCCATTTTTGGGATACAGTGTTGTTTTAACTGACAATTGTGCAGTCATGCGACACTGTGCTTAAATAAAATTGACGTCCTTTTTTCTCACAAATAGAGCTTTCTTTTGGTGGTATTTGATCATCACCTCTGCTTTTTTTATTTTTTGGGCTATAAACAAAAAGAGATCGTCAATTTTGAATAAAAAACTATATTTTTTTACTTTCTGCTATAAAACATTCCCAACAAAAAAATAAAATAAAAAATGTCAAAATCAATAAAACTGTTATTTAAAAAAAAAAAATTTAAAAAGTCAAATTTCTTCATCAGTTTAGGTCAATATGTATTCCATACCTCTCACTTGGTGCGGCGGACCAGAGTCTGCCGGACAATCCGCCCATGCGTGGGCTCCAGCTGACTTTTTGTTCCCAAAAGTCCAACGGACTTAGAAAGAAGTTTTGACTCAAAATTGTCCACCGGACTCGGCAGTCCAGTGGACAATTCGCCTGTCTGTGCTAGTCCACCGGAATTTTGAACTGAATTTTTCAAGTGAATGTCGCCGCCTCCATCGGCGAGATTGACACCTCGCTAGCCCCGGTATGGATTTAAAGGTTAAAAACGGCATGGGGGCCCCCCCAAAGTCCATAGCAGACCCTTATCTGAGCACGCAGCCCAGCCGGTCAGGAAAGGGGGTGGGGACGAGCGAGCACCCCCCTCCTGAGCCGTACCAGGCTGCGTGCCCTCAAAATGGAGGGGTGCTTTGGGGAAGGGGGGCCCCCCAACCCAAAGCACCTTGTCCCCATGTTAATGAGAACAAGGGCCTCTTCCCAACAACCCTGGCCGTTGGTTGTCAGGGTCTGTGGGCGGGGGGCTTATCGGACCGGGCCAACGCTAGTAAAAGAGCTATAAGAAGATAGCGGAGGCCCGGCAAGAAGAACCTAAGAGTGGGACAAGACCCCGAATTTGGAAGAAGACCCCCGGATGGCGGCGACGACGAAGAAGAAAGCTGGGCTCCTCCGCTAGTAAAAGAGCTAGCAAAAGAGCAGAAGATAGCGGAGGAGTCTGGTTATAAGACCCCCCAAAACGGAAGAAGACCCCCGGAGCTGTCTAATAAATTATTTAAAAAAAAACTTGTGTTGTTTTTTTTTATTTACACTTTTTTCACCAGGTAAATGGGTAGGGGTACATCATACCCCGTACTCATTCACATAGGGTGGGGGGCCGGCATCTGGGGGCCCCCTTATTAAACGGGGCTTCCGGATTCCGATAAGCCCCCCGCCCACAGACCCCGACAACCAACGGCCAGGGCTGTCGGGAAGAGGCCCTTGTCCTCATCAACATGGGGACAAGGTGCTTTGGGTTGGGGGGGCCGTAGGCTGCTTCCCCAAAGCACCCCCCATGTTGAGGGCACGCGGCCTGGTATGGCTCAGGAGGAAGGGGGTGCTCGCTCATCCCCACCCCCTTTCCTGACTGGCTGGGCTGCGTGCTCGGATAAGGGTCTGCTATGGACTTTGGAGGGACCCCCACGCTGTTTTTTCGGCGTAGGGCTTCCCCTTTAAATCCATACCAGGTGACGGGGATAGTGAGGTGTCAATCTCACCGATGGAGGCGGCGACATTCACTTCCTGCGCTAGTTCTGTCTACCTGGAGCCACGTTTAAAATAAACTGACTTTACTATATGTGTGGGCAAGTCCTTTCATTTATAAAGTCCAGACCTCCGCTGCAAAGTCCGGCGGGTTGTCCGCTGGACTAAGACCGCCGGATAGTCCGATCGTGTGTACGTGGCATAAGTGTCAGTGGGTAGGAAAAAAAAGGGCAAAATGCTTACTATTTTTTCTGGGCTCTACTGTGGGTACAAACAACAAATAACATTATTTTGGGTTATTATTTGGTGGTAACAAGAAATATACAGCTACATTTTTCAAAAACTGTTGTTCTTTTTTACTATTTTGGAAAAACGGCACTTTAATCAAAGTTGTTCTTTGATTAAAAAAAAAATGCAGGAGAAAAATCGTCCGAAATTCAGTCAGTTAGACAGTTCGTTCGTTTTTCAGCCAGTAATGGCCACAAAATTGATAATCGTTGGGACGTTTTTGAGCCAAAAAAACGAAGGACAAGTTTGGAAATTTTCTGCCGAACGAACGATAAATTGAAAAGTTAATGTGTTTCCCGTCCAAACTGTCTGCACTAGATATATGTAAAAAAGCGAACAAAAAAATACATTAATTTATGTCCACTGAATGATTTATCGCACTATTGTTTGCGTTCACAGCTGAATTTTTGTTTTTCAAAAATGGATTTGGCTGATTTTTCGTATAGTGTATGGTCAACATTAGGAGTGAAGGGGTTAAGATCAATGATGGAGGGGGGGGATCAAAATTTTGCTATGGAGCTCTGTGGTTTACACACACAGTTCCAGGTTCTCCGTTCCGTGTGCCCCGAGCGATGGTGATCGAGACCACTGGGCACTGGCATTGGCTCGGGCAGCGCACACACGCCCCCCCTAGTGGAAATCTATGGTACCAATGTACCATGACGGCGGTTCGCGCAGCCGAGCCATGTTGCTGCAGTATAACTGCAGCGGCTGGTCGGCATGCGGCTAAAGGAGAATTGTACAACAACAAAAACAAGTGCTTTTTTACCACTACTATTTCTTTATATTGGCTGATGAAAGGTTTAGCACTGGAAACACTTTTTAATAGATATAAAGTGCATTTTATATACAACTATATAGATCAGACCAAAATGAGGGACAAATGAGGAGGATTGAAGGACAGAGGGACATTGCTCCAAATCAGGGACAGTCATTCAAAATCAGGGACAGTTGGGAGCTATGGTAAATGAGATGAAGCTTCACATGCAAAGGAAAAAAAATGCATTTTTGCTTGCACATGATTGAATTATGGAAGTCAGCAGAGCTTCTGCTAATTTACCGCAGCAACCCCCATAGTGGTTGATTTACTAAAGGCAAATAGACTGTCCGCTTTGCAAAGTGCAGTTGAACTTTGCAAGTGCAGTTGCTCCAGAGCTTAGTAAATGAGGTAAGGCTTCTGTAGCGATGACACTTTTGACAAAGTGTCTGTCATGTACAAATTTAGTTTTGCCTCAGAACAGTAATGGAGTTCTGAGTGTTAATTGTGTAGGTTAACTTTGACATCAGTTTGGCCGGGCTGTGTTAGAGTTCTGCCTGGTCATGTGTACAGTTAAGTGCACGTGACAGGCTCAGAACCAGGCCTGGTTGGACGCTTTGGGTATCAGCCTTCCTCGGAACCAATCAGTGGGTGTGCCGGGCCCCGCTGAGGAGTCTGGGGAAGGGTACTTAAAATATTGAGGTCACGTGTTCTGAGTTCGTTTGAGAGGCCATAGTGGCCTCTTCCTGATTCTGGACCGGGGTAGCCCCACGAGGGGTCACGGGAGTGTGTGTCGCTCCTCAACATGCTTCGGTTAGTTAGCCCCGACAGACCTGCCTGGTCTGGGGTAGGGATCCGTCTGTTCCCGAGTCTCGAAACCGGCTGGTCCGAGGCGCAGTAACTGAGGGAGGATTCAAGGCGTCCGGGTGTGCTCTCGGCTTGGAGGGGCACCGCAACTCATGTAAGCGACCGGGGGAGGACTCTTCGGATGAGGGCCAAAAAGCTGGCATCCTAAAAAGTGCCTGGTTACTGAGTTGTGAAGGACATTAACGAATCCACGCTTTTTTCCAGTACTGCCAAGGAGACAGAAGAACGTTCCAGGTACTGAGGAAAAAGGTTCCTGTTCACTTTCAGTTACAACGTGTTCAAAGTCAGAGATTTCACAAGTTCCGGATCAAAGTGCTGACTGCCATAATCTCTGGCTAGAGATTTGTTCAGCTTTGAAGCGCCCAGCTGCGATTGGCTACTCTCTCTACCAACTATTAGAGACTTTCTGATATTAGCAGTTCAAGGTGCCTCAGTTCCTTCACCCTTGTCCTCTGTTCCCATACGAGACTGTGTTGTTGGATGTTACCCTGCAAATAAAAACCTCCCCCTAGACCTGGAAGAACAAGCCGAGCAGAGGTAACCAGTAAGGCCAAACGTTAAGGCCGCCCTGCCAAGGGTTATGGCCACTACACTTCACTTTGCCAAGAATACTCAATCATGTGCAAGGAAAAAAAAAAAAAAACACATTTATGATTGCACGTGATGATGGAAATGATCAGAGCTTCTGCTCATTTACTAAGCTCCGGAGCAGCAGCACTTGCAGAGGGCAACTGCACTTTGCAAAGTGCAAAGTCTATTTGCTTTTAGTAAATCAACCCCATAGTGTCTTATCTAGGAGTTGCTTCTCCTTTGTAACAGGAGTTAGTAAAAAAGGAGAAGTAAAAAAAAAAAAAAAAAAAAAAAAGATTCTGAAGATGTGTTAATGTCTATATTTTTGTTCACTATCCCACCTTTCAGTAACACCTTTCATTAACTATAAATCCCTAAAGTAGAGTGTGGCCAATGAGAAGAAGAAATTGGAAAAAAAGAAAATATTAGATGCTTATGCAATGAGTAGGGAAAAGATATTTTGGCTGACGGCTGACATATGGGTTGTTATAACAAATAATTGAGACATTATAATAAAACTCAGCGCTCTGTCTCAAGTGTAAGACTCTAATTATGAGGCTGTAAAATGTGATGGTTTGGCAACATCTCCTCGGTCATTATTTGGCAATGGCGTGCTGCTAACTAGCGCAAGTACAAAGATTTATTGCAATTAATGCCTCGTCAGAATTTTGCAGCGGGTTTAAAACTGATATCCAGACGCTCATTGTCTTTTAATCAGGTTGGCACTAGGATGATGAGAGGCTTGCGCTGTATTGATGTAATAATACCAAAAATTTGTGGCTGAACCATTTTTATCAACTTGTCTCTTTCTACCTATATTTTAAGAGCCACTGCAAAAATGATATCCTGAAAAAAAAAAACTCTACTATCAATAAAGGGTATGCAAGGAAAAGCACCAAAAGAAGAATGAAAAGAGTCCAGATTTCATTTTATTCAGACTCTTGTATTATAAAAACACAACACGCTTTAAGGGTTCAAAGAGCTTATATAATATTCCCATTGCTCCATACTAGAACCCCCCTATCTCATGCGCCCAGCTCCTAATCTACATGCAGGGCGCTAGACGCATGGATTCCAATGGGGTTGTTTTTATTTTTTTTGTTTTTTTTTACAATTTTTATGTCACTTGATATTGGTGTAGCAGCTTATCAAGTACAAATTTTCAGTAAACTATATACTAACATTACTTTTGGTGCACACAAATGCAATATATTATTCTTTTTTTCAGTACAATGCAATAGATTAAGTTGGCCCAAGTAAATAGATACCTAACATGTCGTGGTGGCTGTTTTTTTTTGCAGGGGGGGGCAGCAAACACCCCTCCCCATTGGTCGTTTGTTCAGTCGGGCGGCACCCCCCTCTACCCCGGCACTTACCCCATCGGTTGCAGGCGGGCACAATCCTACAGACAGCTGGCAGGGGCTGAGTTAAGGACTCCTTACAGGTGGCAGGTTGTGAGCTCCTATGGGCAGTGGGCTGCGGGCTCCTGTGTCCTCTCTGCATCACGGCGTGCATCACGACTCCTCCCTCCTCCTGCTAGGCATCCAATAGGATCACCTGTCCTTTCAGCCAATCGGGTGACCAGTGTCAAAACCCACTTCCTGATTGGCCTGGGAGGAGGATCAGTGTTACAACAGTGAATATTGATTTGCTGTTGTAACACACCTGGGTGGGCTTGTAACGCACTCTCTGCGACCTGAGCCCACCCTATATGGAAGCCTATTAGAGCCTCTGGCTCTAGTTGGTGCTTCAAAAAAACACACCCCGCCCCATTGAAATCCATGCACCAGTGTCATGAAAGGGGCCGGACACATGAATAGGGGAGGCGGTGATGAACGGGGGAGGGGGGGTTGCGCACAATTAATGGATGGGCCGTCCCTGTAACATGTCACGCCTTAAAATTGTGCGCACTAGTGAAACTATGACGATAAACTTTGCTACCCAAAATTTTCCATAGGTGACGTTTTTAAAAGCCCCTACAGGTCATCAGTTAATTGTTAACCATGCATAATAGACCTAGAAATAATGGTCACACTCTGGTATGCACGGTGATACCTAATATGTGCAGTACAATTGTCATACAAAGATGCATTCAATGCAATAATTGTGCAGTGTACATGTGTATTTCAATCGATAGTCTGTGCACGTAGGAGCCCCCAATGTGTTTGATAACATACGTATGTGCATGTACGTTTTGAGGGGGGGTTAAGTGCTTGGCTGTACCTTACGTTTTTTTGCACTTTTTTCACCTCACTTTACTGCTATCACATAGCAATAAAGCCAAAACATCCTTCAGGTTCTTACTAGATTGGGGAGATCAGCGATCACACAATCACCAGTCTCCCTCCCCTGGCAACACCCACCATGCAGGTCCTGGGCTCACAGGTGGGATAGCGGAGCCTGGCAAACATGCTGGGAGGAGGCACACATTTGGTGGAACTAGTAAAGCAGAGCGGAGTGGTACAGCTAATTCCACCTGAAAAACAACAGCCTGCCTGTCAGATTCACTTGCACTTCCACCTGCTGTAGCAGCCAGAGTGTAAATCCTGCCCGCCCCTGCTACCAATGTATGAAATATGCTGATGGCAATACGAGGGTTAATCTATGTTCCACTGACAACTGCTGGTCTATACCACTGTTCCTGATCATGTAATGTCCATGACAGACAATCACAGTGATTATTAAGGCCGGGTTCACACTGGTACGAACGACAGTTCTACCACTTTGGATCCGACTTTGCCCTGCAACATGAAGTCCAACTTCAATGAATGGGGATTCGACTTTGATCCCCAACAATACCAGGCACTGTCTCTGGTATGAATCTTTAGGGGGAGCTCCAGTCAAATAATAAAAAAAAAAACAGCATGGGTTACCCCTCCAAGGGTATACCAGGCCCTTCAGTCTTGTACGGATTTTAAGGGGAACCCCAACGCTGTGCAATTCCCCTCAAAATCCATACAAAACCCTTATCCATACCAAACCTTTAGCACACAGCCCAGGAAAAGGGATACTCATCCACATAGGGCGGGGGGGCCGGGATCTGGGGGCCCCCTTGTTAAAGGCGGCGTCCAGATTCCGATAAGCTCCCGACCCGCAGACCCCGACGAACCAATGGCAAGGGTTGTCGCGAAGAGGCCCTTGTCCTCGTCAACATGGGGACAAGGTGCTTTAGAGTGGGGGGGGGTGCAGGGTCCCCCTGTCCTATAGCACCCACCCCCCGGATGTTGAGGGTATGCAGCCTGGTACGGTTCAGGAAGGGGTTGCCGCTTGCCTGTCCCCACCCTCTTTCCTGACCTGCCTGCCGTTGTGCTCAGATAAGGGTCTGGTATGGATATTGTGGGGGGGAACCCCATGCCGTTTTGTGGTATGCTCTTGGAGGGGGAACCCATGCCGGTTTTTAAAAAAGAATTGGCGTGGAGTTCACCTTCAAGCTCATCAGAGCACAAGTCGCATGCCAAAAGTCGGATCAGTTAGGAAGGCGATCCGACTTTGTCCGATTTCAGTGATATTCAATGGGCTGAAGTAGGATCAAAGTCAGACCAAAGTAGTGCAGGGAGCATTTTCAAAGACGGACCAGTTAAGACGGCTCCCATAGGGAAACATTGATTTTCACACATCATGTGACATGAGCTCCCAATATTGGAGTGTTTGCCGTACAAGTGTGAACCCGGCCATAAGGTCTCATCACAATCAGACCTATCATCTTCAGATGTTACTGTTCCGTGCATAGAGACATCCAAACAAAATAAACAAAAAGACCTCCAGAGAGAAGTTTTAAGAGACCGTATTCATTTATTTAAGGTAACAATGTAACAACAAACAATAAGATAAAGGTAGCCAATGTGTTTTGGGGGCTGATGATCCCTCTTCATCAGGCCTTAAACAAGATACATCAATAATCATGATAATTATGGGGAATGCAAATCCCAATCTTATTGTAATCATAAATCTTAGAAAATCATAATCCGTATTTGCATTCCCTATAATTAAATTTATTATTGAGGTATCTTGTTTCAGCCCTGATGAAGGGGAATTGCCAGCCCCTGAAATGCATTGGATGCTCTTTAACCCCTTTGCGCCTAATGGTAAAATAAATCTAAATGCCTAAGCCCAATTTTGTGATTTTGACATGTGTTAGTAAAACTGAACATATCATCACAACTACTTTGTTAAACCAGGTGGATTATACTGTGTTTTTTTCAGGACAAATTGGAGTTTCAATTGGTGGTAAATGGTAATGAATATCTCCTGATTTTGATATCAAAGGAAAACTATCTCAAAATAGTAAAAAAAATATAATTTATTTATTTAATTAGGGCTGAACTGGCCTATTGGGATAGGGGGAAATCTACCAGTAGGCAGGCTGCCCTTTGGGCTAGGCATTTACTGCTGCCATCTGAAAAGAACCGGCAGCCGTGATGCAATGCTCCTGTTCCGATTACAGCACTGCCCACTGAATGGGTTCCTGCGACTGCAGAGTGATATGCCTGGGGGCATCGGGAGAATGGCTGCTGGAATCCTCTTTTGATCCGGCATGGTGCCACCAACTAAACTCATGCTGCATTGATGGGCACTGATGAGGCTGCATTGATGGGCACTGGTGAGGCTTCACAGATGGGCACTGGTGAGGCTACATTGATGGGTACTGGTGAGGCTGCATTGATGGGCACTGGTGAGGCTGAGCTGATGGGCACTGGTGAGGCTGAACTGATGGCCATTGATCAGGATGCATTGATGGACACTGGTGATTCTGCACTGATGAGCACTGGTGAGGCTGCATTGATGGGCACTGATCAGGCTGCATTGATGGGCACTGATCAGTCTGCATAGATGGGCACTGGTGAAGCTGAATTGATGGGCACTGGTGAGGCTGCATTGATGGACACTGGTGAGGCTGAGCTGATGGGCACAGGTGAGGCTGAACTGATGGCCATTGATCGGGATGCATTGATGTGCACTGGTGAGGCTGCATTGGTGGGCACTGGTGAGGCTGCATAGATGGGAACTGGTGAGGCTGCATTGATGGGCACTGGTGAGGCTGCATTGATGGGCACTGGTGACACTGCATAGATGGGCAATGGTGAGGCTGCATTAATGGGCAATGGTGAGGCTGAGCTGATGGGGACTGATGGATACAGGTGAGGCTGCACTGATGGGCACTGGTGAGGCTACATTGATGGGCAATGGTGAGGCTGCATTGATGGGTACTGATGAGGCTGTGCTAATGGGCACTGGTGAATATAATACACTCTTCAAATGTGCTTTAAAATGCTGGTTTTCCCTTTTATGAACAAGAAAATAATGATGTTATGCTGTTGGGCTTGTATAATAATACTAAGGGGCTGGTATGAAAGGCTGCATTGATGGACACCGGTGAGGCTGCATTAATGGACATTGGTGAGGCTTCACTGATGGGCACTGGTGAGGCTACATTGATGGGCACTGGTGAGGCTACATTGATGGGCACTGGTGAGGCTGCATTGATGGGCACTGGTGAGGCTGAGCTGATGGGCACTGGTGAGGCTGAACTGATGGGCATTGATCAGGATTCATTGATGGACGCTGGTGAGGCTGCACTGATGAGCACTGGTGAGGCTGCACAGATGAGCACTGGTGTGGTAGCATTGAAGGGCACTGGTGAGGCTGCTTTGATGGGCACTGGTGAGGTTGCATAGAAGGGCACTGATCAGGCTTCATAGATGGGCACTGGTGAAGCTGCATTGATGGGCACTGGTGAGGCTGAACTGATGGGCACTGGTGAGGCTGCAGTGATGGGGGCTGGTAAGGCTGCATAAATGGGCACTGGTGAGGCTGCATTGATGGGCACTGGTGACACTGCATTGATGGGCACTGGTGACACTGCATTTATGGGCACTGGTGAAGCTACATAGATGGGCATTGGTGAGGCTGCACTGATGGCCACTGGTGAGGCTTCATTGATGGGCACTGGTGGGGCTGCATTGATGGACACTGATGGGGATGTGCTGATGGGCACTGGTGAATATAATACACTCTTCAAATGTGCTTTAAAATGCACGGTTTTCCCTTTTATGAACAAGAAAATAATGATGTTATGCTGTTAGGCTGGTATAATAATGTTATGGGGCTGGTATGAAATAATTTCCAGGGCTGTTTTTTATTCCCAGTCCAGCCCTGAATTTACCTGTATATTTCTAACGATCGTAGCGGTACCATATATATGTATGTTATTTGTTGTTTGTACCCGTAGTACAGCCCAGAAACAATAGTGTACATTTTGCTTTTTTTTTATTATTCTACCTAAAACATACTGACACTAACTGACAATGATACTAATTAAAAAAAAAAAATTCTGTCCCCCCAAAAATATACTGACCCTGACCTTTTACCCTGACCTTGTTCAAACCTTAAGCATTTTTTGTATTTTATTTTTATTTAATTTATTATTTTTTACACAAGGACAGAGAGAGATACACTGTATCTGTCACCTCCATTCACAGAGAAAGAAAACACAGGGGCACTGTGATAGCCAATCAGAGTCTATCACAGCAATCAGGTGACCCGGAATTGGGAGTTTTCATGTCCCGATTGTTGGTACTGGGCCCAGGGCTTATGGCGAGTTCCCGGTCTCGTTGTTGGAAGTGCCATACGGAAAGGGGAAAGGGAGATACACAAGTATGCAGGCCTGCAGCAAAAACTCCAGTCCAGTGGGGCCTCATATTTGTGGGATGTCAGCGTGAAGGGGTTACATTTTTCTTAAAGCGGAGGTCCACCCTAAAAAAAAAAAATACATAAAAAGGCTCCTAAAAATGTGGAAAAATAAAATAAAAAAAACCCCATTTTTTACCTACCAGAAATGTATGTTGCTAGGCAGATCGTTCTAATCTGTCACTTCCTATTCCGCGGTAGTCTTCATTCTTCTCCCCTTTTTTTTTCCTGTGTGAGTCCCAGAACACAGCCAGCCATTCACAAAGTACCACGCGACTCGCGCTTGCGCAATAGGAAACGGGCAGTGAAGCCGCACTGCCTGTTTCTCTTAGTTCGAATGGCGGCGCTGGGAACTGAGTCGATGGATGTATCGTCCGGGGTATGACGACACTTCTGGGCTGACGGTGGACCAATAGGCGTCGCATTTGCACGTCAGGCCTGAAGAAGGAGCGTATGCTCTGCAAACGCGTTGCCTATTGGTCCACTGTCCATGCGGAAATGTCCCATTCCCCGGCTTCCTGTGTGCTCGAGGTCCAGGAAACATCGATGTAACCCGCTCCTCTTCACCAGCTTACAGCCACAGATGGACTCGCTTCCCGGACATTCTACTTACTCATACTTGACATGCCTATTTTAATTCTACTCTTGTGAGTATGTATGCACAATTTTTTTATTAAAACTCATTGCTTTACTGAACTTAGAGTGGCACCTCTGTGCTTTTTCCCTCAGCCTTCCCAAGAGTTGCTTCCCATGTTCACTGGGCTGCCTTCAAGGTGTTATATTATGGACTAATATAGATTTATTAAGTCATTTACTTAAATGTATTCTTCTTAACCACTGAAGGACCGCCTCACGCCGATATACGTTGGCAGAATGGCATGGCTGGGCACAATCATGTACAGTGGTGTGAAAAAGTGTTTGCCCCCTTCCTCATTTCCTGTTCCTTTGCATGTTTGTCACACTTAAGTGTTTCGGAACATCAAACCAATTTAAACAATAGTCAAGGACAACACAAGTAAACACAAAATGCAATTTGTAAATGAAGGTGTTTATTATTAAAGGTGAAAAAAAATCCAAACCATCATGGCCCTGTGTGAAAAAGTGATTGCCCCCCTTGTTAAAACATACTATAACTGTGGTTGTCCACACCTGAGTTCAATTTCTCTAGCCACACCCAGGCCTGATTATTGCCACACCTGTTCACAATCAAGGCATCACTTAAATAGGAGCTGCTTGACACAGTAAGGTCCACCAGAAGATCCTTAAAAGCTACACATCATGCCGAGACCCAAAGAAATTCAGGAACAATTGAGAAAGAAAGTAATTGAGATCTATCAGTCTGGAAAGGGTTATAAAGCCATTTCCAAAGCTTTGGGAATCCAGCGAACCACAGTGAGAGCCATTATCCACAAATGGCGAAGACATGGAACAGTGGTGAACCTTCCCAGGAGTGGCCGGCTGCCCAAAATTACCCCAAGAGCGCAGCGACGACTCATCCAAGAGGTCACAAAAGACCCCACAACAACGTCCAAGGAACTGCAGGCCTCACTTGCCTCAGTTAAGGTCAGCGTTCATGCCTCCACCATCAGGAAAAGACTGGGCAAAAATGGCCTGCATGGCAGAGTTCCAAGGAGAAAACCACTGCTGAGCAAAAAGAACATCAAAGCTCGTCTCAATTTTTCCACAACACATCTTGATGATCCCCAAGACTTTTGGGACAACATTCTGTGGACCGATGAGACAAAAGTGGAACTCTTTGGAAGGTGTGTGTCCAAGTATATCTGGCGTAGAAGGAACACTGCATTTCATAAAAAGAACATTATACCAACAGTAAAATATGGTGGTGGTAGTGTGATGGTCTGGGGCTGTTTTGCTGCTTCAGGACCTGGAAGACTTGCCGTGATAAAAGGAACTATGAATTCTGCTGTCTACCAAGAGATCCTGAAGGAGAATGTCCGACCATCTGTTCGTGTACTCAAGCTGAAACAAACTTGGATTCTGCAGCAGGACAATGATCCTAAACACACCAGCAAGTCCACCACCGAATGGCTGAAGAAAAACAAAATGAAGACTTTGGAGTGGCCTAGCCAAAGTCCTGACCTGAATCCTATTGAGATGTTGTGATATGACCTTAAAAAGACCGTTCATGCTCGAAAACCCTCTAATGTAACTCAATTAGGACAATTCTGCAGAGATGAGTGGGCCAAAATTCCTCCAGGACGCTGTAAAAGCCTCATTGCACGTTATCGCAAACGCTTGGTTGCAGTTGTTGCTGCTAAGGGTGGCCCAACCAGTTATTAGGTTTAGGGGGCAATCACTTTTTCACACAGGGCCATGATGGTTTGGATTTTTTTTCACCTTTAATAATAAACACCTTCCTTTACAAATTGCATTTTGTGTTTACTTGTGTTGTCCTTGACTATTGTTTAAATTGGTTTGATGTTCCGAAACACTTAAGTGTGACAAACATGCAAAGGAACAGGAAATGAGGAAGGGGGCAAACACTTTTTCACACCACTGTAACTGTACGTGGCTCTTTAAGTGCCCAGCAATGGGTCGGTGGCGCGCTCCCGACCCGGTCCTGAGCTCTGTGACCGTGGCTACGGGACCAGTGCACCCGATCGGCACTGGTGTCTCGCGATCACAGAGCTGAAGAACAAGGAGAGGTCTGTGTAAACAAACCTCTTCCCATGCTTCCTACTGTGCCTGTCACCGATCGTTTCTTGCCTTTTATAGGGAAAGACGATCAGTGACATCACATGCCAGGCCACGCCCCCCTACAATAAAAAAAAACACATAACATCACACATAACCCCTACACTGCCCCCTAGTGGTTAACTCCTTCACTGCCAGTGTCATTTACACAGAAATCAGTGCATTTAAATAGCACTGATTGCTGTATAAATGACAATGGTCCCAAAAATGTGTCAAAAATATCCGATGTGTCCGCCATAATGTAGCAGTCACAATAAAAATCGCTGATCGCCGCCATTACTAGTAAAAAAAAAAAAATATTACTAAAAATGCTATAAAACTATCCCCTATTTTGTAAACACTATAACTTTTGCGCAAACCAATCAATAGCTAACTGCTAACAGCTAATTGCAATTTTTTTTTTTTTACCAAAAATATGAAGAAGAATACGTATCGGCCTAAACTGAGAAAAAAAAATGTTTTTTTTATATATTTTTTGGGGATATTTATTATAGCAAAAAGTAAAAAATATTGAATTTTTTTCAAAATTGTCGCTCTATTTTTGTTTATAGCGCAAAAAATAAAAACCGCAGAGGTGATAAAATACCACCAAAAGAAAGCTCTATTTGTGAGAAAAAAAGGACACCAATTTTGTTTGGGAGCCACAGCGCACGACCGCTCAATTGTCAGTTAAAGCAACGCAGTGCCGAATCGCAAAAAGGGGCCTGGTCCTTTGGCTGCAAATTGGTCCAGGGGCTTAAGTGGTTAAAGTTCCCCTTATGTTTTAGGTATTTTTCAATTTGGTGGATCTACACTGAGGCTGGTGCAAGCGCCATTTTTTTTCTATGTCTTACTGTGAAGAATACTGCACTTAGAGTGGCGCTGCACTTAGAGTGGCGCTGCTTCTTCACAGTAAGCCCCTGTACACACGGTCGGAGATTTCCACAACCAAATCCGTCGGATTTTGACCGTCGGATCTTGTCCGAAACTGTTGCATACACACGGTCGGACAAAGTTGGCGAAAAATCCAATCTTTCAGAACGTGATGACGTAATTTCGTTACGATGGGACTACGTTCAGGCTAGTAACCAATAGCTTTGATGTAGGAATTTGATCTGAGCATGCGTGGCACTTGGTCCGATCAAAATTCTCTACACATGATCGGAGTATGTCCGACCGGCCCAGTTGGTCGGGAAATATTTCCAACATGTTGGAAAATTGGGTCCAACGGAATCAATCCGATGCATTACACACACAGTCAGATTATCCGACGACACGGTCCGATAGGACACATTCCGACGGATTCTCCGACCGTGTGTGTACAAGGGCTAAGAGCTGTGAAAATGTGGAAAAGACTCCCTCAAGAACTGGTTCTGGCCAGCTCAGTAGATTGTTTTAGATAAGAGCTGGATGCATTCTAGAATACAGAGAAACCGGAGAAAAAGGGGAACACGGGACTTCTGGGCACCCAATAGATTTACATAAATGATAATAAAGAAATTACAAATTTTATTTTGCATCAAAATAATAAAAAAAAAAAACATAAGGCTATGAAGCTTTTATACGTACATTACAATGACATCATAACAGCCTAAAAAGGTAGCTCATAAATGAATATAGAAGCTATATAGTTAATACTTCATACTACTACTATATGGCTCCAATATTCATTTATGAGCTACCTTTTTAGGCTGTTATGATGTCATTGTAATGTATGTATAAAAGCTTCATAGCCTTATGGGGCTTTTTTATTATTTTAATGCAAAATAAAATTTGTCATTTTTTTTATTATAGTTTATGTAAATGTTTTAGGGTGCCGAAAAGTTCAGTGTCCCCCCTTTTCTTCTGTTTCTCTGTATTCTAGAAATTTGTATTTTTGAAATTTTGCGATGTGGTAACTCCTCAATTTTGGGTGGGTACAGAAACATGTCATGACAAGCTGGATGCATTCCTATCTGCACAAAATAGAGCTGAATAATGATATCTATAGATAATAACAACGGGGCAAGTTGATCCAGGGAATATCTGATTGCCTTATGGAGGATCAGAAAGAAATGTTTTTCCCCCCACTGGGGTGCATTGGACCATGCGTTATTGTTTTTGTTTTTTTTTGCCTTCCTCTGGGTCAAATGCGGGTATAGGATTACACTGAAGAGCACTGCATTTTCTTTTTCGGATATGAATTCATTTTTTGATCGTTTAAAGCATTTGAGACTTTTGTTGATTTTTTATATTATAGTAGCGGCTCACATGTTCATATATGCCAATTGAATTGAATTTCCATGAGTGCCGAATAAGTGATCTATTTTGCTTTTAGGTACTGTGGGTATAAGATTCCTAAACAATGGGCCAGTTTATTGTCCTTCAGACTTTCAGGGGGGCCGGACTGTTGGTTGTAGAAAATGTCCTCGCTTAAGTGGGAGAAAACAATGCCATCTTTAGTATTAAGGGGAGGAGTAGTGCCCCATGGTTGATGTCAGTGGGAGGAAGAGTGCCCTATCATTGGTTTCAGTAGAATGAACAGTGCCCCATCATTGGTGTCAGTGATAGGAATAGTGCCTCGTCATTGGTGCCAGTGGAAGTAATAGTGCCCCATCATTGGTGTCAGTGATAGGAATAGTGCCCCGTCATTGGTGCCAGTGGAAGTAATAGTGCCCCATCATTGGTGTCAGTAGAAGGGATAGTGTCCCATTGTTGGCATCATTAATAGTACCCCATGATTGGTGTCAGTAGAAGGAATAGTGCCACATCATTGGTGTCAGTAGAAGGAATAGTGCCACATCATTGGTGTCAGTAGAAGGAATAGTGCCCCATCATTGGTGTCAGTAGAAGGAATAGTGCCCCATCATTGGTGTCAGTAGAAGGAATAGTGCTCCATCATTGGTGTCAGTAGAAGGAATAGTGCCCCATCATTGGTGTCAGTAGAAGGAATAGTGCCCCATCATTGGTGTCAGTAGAAGGAATAGTGCCACATCATTGGTGTCAGTAGAAGGAATAGTGCCCCATCCTTGGTGTCAGTAGAAGGAATAGTGCCCCATCATTGGTGTCAGTAGAAGATATAGTGCCACATCATTGGTGTCAGTAGAAGGAATAGTGCCCCATCATTGGTGTCAGTAGAAGGAATAGTGCCACATCATTGGTGTCAGTAGAAGGAATAGTGCCCCATCCTTGGTGTCAGTAGAAGGAATAGTGCCACATCATTGGTGTCAGTAGAAGATATAGTGCCACATCATTGGTGTCAGTAGAAGTAATAGTGCTCCATCATTGGTGTCAGTAGAAGGAATAGTGCTCCATCATTGGTTTCAGTGGCAGGAATAGTGCCATATTGTTGGTGTCAGGGGAAGGAATTGTGTGCCATTGTTGGCGCCATTGAGAGGAATAGTACCCCCGTGTTGGTGTTAGTAAAAGGAATAGTGCCCCAAGGGCTGGATAAAGGCAAGCAAAGGGCTACATCTGCCCCCCAGGCCTCAGTTTGGAGACCGCTGAACTAGATGGACTAGTGTCTTTTTTTCTTTTTTTCAAACTCATTCTGTTACTTTAGCCACTTAAGCCCCGGACCATTTGGCTGGCCAAAGACCACCAGAGCACTTTTTGTGATTCGGCACTGCGTCACTTTAACTCACAATTGCGCGGACGCGCGGTGTGGCTCCCAAACAGAATTTATGTCCTTTTTTTTCCCACAAATAGAGCTTTCTCTTGGTGGTATTATCACTTCTGCGTTTTTTTTTTTTGCGCTATAAACAAAAAATAGCGACACTTTTTAAAAGAATGCGTTATTTTTTACTTTTTGCTATAATAAATATCCCCAAAAAATATATAAAAAAACTTATTTTTTCCTCAGTTTAGGCTGATATGTATTCTTCTACATATTTTTAGTAAAGCGCTTATTGATTGATTAGCGCAAAAGTTATAGCGTCTACAAAATAGGGGATATTTTTATGGCATTTTTATTAATATTTTTTTTTTTTACTAGTAATGTCAGTGATCAGCGATTTTTATCGTGACTGCGACATTATGGTGGACACATCGAACACTTTTGGCTCGATTTTGGGACCATTCACATTTATACAGAGATCAGTGCAATTAAAAATGCATTTATTACTGTGTAAATGTGACTGGCAGCGAAGGGGTTAACCATTAGGTGGCACTGTAGGGGTTAAGTGTGTCCTAGGGAGTGATTCTAACTGTGAGGGGGAGGGGCTGTGTGTGACACATCACTGATGACACTGTCACTGATTACAGGGAGCTGTGATCAGTGACATTGTCATTAGGCAGAACGTTCTTCCTCACCGTGAGACGATCGTGGGTATCCCCGCAGACATTGAGCCTACGGGACCCACGATCATGGTCACGGAGCTCCCGGCTGGCGCACGCACCCGCAAGCCACCTCTTGAAGGACCACGTACAAGTACGTTAATCTGCCTGTACGTGCCCTCCTGCTGCAGTATATCTGCATGAGGTGGTCAGGAAGTGGTTAAGGCCATAAGTACTTGGTAGTTAGGGTTGCCACCTCATCCCTTTAAACCCAAACGAACATTAATTAAACAGGTTCTGTGGCTGATTAAGGTGGTAAATACTCACTTGGTGCCTTTTCTGCATTAAATTAGCCTTAGAACCTGTGTAATTCATATGTGTTCAGATTTAAAGGAATGAGGTGGCAATCCTATTAGCTGTGCCACTCCAGGCTGAGGTGTAGAGCCCAATTGGCACTCAGGATTGTAGGTTGCCAGCGTCAGAAAAACTCATCCAATGAGCAATGAACATTTTAGCTTGAAACTGCCGCTTACCATAGCTGATCCTAGTATAGATGTACACATGTGAAAGCCTCAGTCAATGTCGCTCCTCGGGCCATATTCCCTGACATGTTTCGCCCCAACCACCGGGGCTTAATTATACGATTAAGCTCATTATGTAACTATGGGGTTGATTTACTAAAACTGGAAAGTGCAAAATCTGGTGCATCTCTTCATAGAAACCAATTAGCTTCCAGATTTTATTGTCAAAGCTTAATTGAACAAGCCAAACTTAGAAGCTGGTTTCTATGCACAGCTGCACCAGAGTTTGCACTCTCCAGTTTTAGTAAATCAACTCCTATGTTCACAAAACATATGTCTTTTTTTTGCAATTATTGAAATGTAATATATATTGAACCACTTGCTGACCTTGCTATAGCCATATGAAGGCTACAGCGTGGTTGTCTAGTTCTGGGACACCATCATATGACGGCTAGCGCGGGCGGCGTGCTCTGTGATTGCAGTGTCCAGAGGACACTGCTGGTGACATTTGGAGGTAGAAAGCCAATCAGCAACTCTTTACCACGTGATCAGCTGTGTTCAGTCACAGCCGATCATGGATTTTAACAGAAGTCGGGGTTATTGGCACACTTTTCCTCATGCTGACAGTGTGAGGAGAGAAGAGAGCCGATAACCGGCTTCTCTAAAAGGGTCATCTACACTGATAACCAGGGCAATGATTATCAGTGTCCTGATCAGTGCAGTCCCATCAGTGCCCACCAGTGCTGCCAATCAGGGCCCATTAGGGTTGCCAATCAGTGCCTCCTCATCAGTGTCACTTATCAGTGCCACATGCCAGTGCCCATCAGTGCCGCCTAGTAGTGCCCATCAGTGCCACCTACCAGTGCCCCTCAGTGACAGCTGTCAGTGTCCATCAGTGACACCTACCAGTGCCCATCAGTGACACCTGTTAGTGCCCATCAGGGTCCACCAGTGCAGTGTCCATCAGTACCACCTATCAGTGCCCATCCGAGTCGCCTATCAGTGCAGCCTCATCATTGCCTCCTTATTAGTGTCCACCAGTTCCGCCTTATCAGTGCCCATCGGTGCAGCCTATCAGTGCCCATCAATGACCATCAGTGCCTGCTGCCTCACCAGTGCCCATCAGAGCAGCCTATCAGGGCCCATCAGTGTCGCCTCGCCAATGCACATCAGTGCAGCCAATTAGTGCCCATCAGTGCAGCTGACTAGTGCCTATCAGTGCAGTCTTATCAGTGGCGCATCAATGAAGGAGGAAAATTACCCGTTTTCAAAATGTTATGACACATTTTATAACCAATTATGAAAAAGTTTTCTTTATTCATGTAATTAACAAGCAAAAAAGGTCTAAGGCTGCAGCCGAAACGCGTCAGCTGCTTTGCTAGTCACTTAAAATCGTTATATGGACTACAGAGTCGCCTGCTCAATCCTTTTACTTGTTTGTGTGAATAAATACCACCAAAACAAAGCTCTGTCTGTGTGAAAATAATGGTAAAAAATTGTCATATGGGACAGCGCAATTGTCATTCAATGTGTGAGAGCGTTGAAAGCTGAAAATTGGCCTGGGCCGTAAGGGGGTAAAAGTGCCCAGTAGGCAAGTGGTTTTAAAAAAAAAAAAAAAGCGTGGCATACGTAGACGAAAAACTAGCGGCGCAGTGGCGGTGTCACTTTTTGGCAATTTTTGGCAAGATACAATGAGCAATACGTTATATAAAAGGTCATAACTCTTCCTAGCAAAAGATACAAGGTGTCCTTTTGAGATCTAATTGTAAATTGACTTGATGTAAATTGTCATTAAAAAAAAACACACCTGGCTAAAATTAACCATTAAAATCAAAAAAAATATACATTTAACGATTATTATTACTCGTGTCAGGAGAATTCCTCATCAATCGGTCCACCACACACGAGTTAATTCATTTCATCCCTGTAAAATGAAAATGTGAAACAACATCTTCATGGCTTAAATACTGAATCTTAGGCTGCAATAATCAGAATTTATTCTTTTTCTATTATTATTAATCATACTTAAGCACATTCATCTTATTTCACTCTAGCAAACCAGAATAATGATCATGATTATTACTTCTAATTAGAGGAAGCAATAGATCATGTATAACCTTAGGATGAGTCTCATTAATTACCTGGGTCCACGGGGACATCGGCTACAAGTAGATAAGCACTTCATCTTTGTCATGTTAACTTTAGTTTATCCTTCTCTGCAATAGATAGTGCCCTGGTTATTGATATTGAAATAAATAGGTAAATTTGATGAAATATGAAAAATCAGGAGCGTCAATACTTTCATAATATACATTTACAATGGGAGAGGGTGAGCCGTGAAAATTTTAAATCAATTTTAATTAGTTGCAGAATCACATTATGCAAGAGAGTACATTTTCAGTGAATGTATTGCTTATGTGTGACAACTGTAATTATTATTATAGATAATATTTTTTATATCAAGGAGCAGTGTTTTTTTTTTTTTTTTTTTTTAATCATTAGAGCTCATTTATTTATTATGTTTATTTAGATAAGCATAATTATTTTTAACAGATATGTTTTTTTTTTTTTATCGAGCCAGAAAACTCTCTAATTTAAAAGTGATGTATAGTTATATGAATATAGATGAATAGCTTAATATTAAGTGGCAGCACCACTGAATTGTTAAATCATCTGCATTTTTGTCCGGTTGGTTTAAAAATATATTTTAATAGCTTTATTAGTCATTTTTACAAATTTGAATGGATATATTTTTTTTTCCTTTTTTTTAACAAGAAAAGATTTCCTTTCTTAAAAAAAAAAAAAAAAAAATGTATCTTTAACCAGGAAACATGGGATAATTTAAGATGGAAGCTATTTTAAATATATAACTTTCTGCTACCAATTTAAGATTTAAATTCAAATCAAGATTTTTACAGATTTGAATGGATAGATTTTTTTTTCTTTTTTTTTTTTTTTTTTTTAACAAGAAAAGATTTTTTTTCTTTTTTTTTAACAAGAAAATATATTTTTTCATAAAAAAAAAAAAAAAAAAGGTTGTATGTTTAACCAGGAAACATGGGATAATGTAAGATGGAAGCTATTTTAAATATATAACTTCCTGCTACCAATTTAAGATTTAAATTCAAATTTTTATAATTTTGTGTTGTCTGGTGTTTTTATGACCGCAAAAATAGCAGTGCTTCACTGTTTTAATTAGTAAAAGTGTGTGGGTGTTATTTCTAGACATTTTATGTAGAAAATAACGTAAGGGCTCAGTCTCATTTTAATGTACATAACATGTGTCACCATGCCTTTTAGCATGTGTTGTGCTGTTTTGTTGCATGATCCGTCTTTGTTACCTTGAATGCAATGATACAATATATGGTACCACTGACCCCACCCTATCAGAGTGTAAGCTCTTATGAGCAGGGCCCTCTTAACGCTTTTGTATTTTATTGTATTGTAATTGTACTGTCTACCGTTAGATTGTAAATCTCTGCGCAAACTGTTGGCACTATATAAATCCTGAATAATAATTATTGCACCAAACTGCAGCATGTAGGCACTTTTTTTTTTTTTTTTTGAGTCATTTATTATGATTGCAATTCAATAATTCATAAATTAAAACATTCGAAAATTAGTAAATTAAAAAATTCGTAAATTCACAAATTTGAAAATTTGAAAATCAGAAAATAAGAAAGAAAACTTGAAGATTCAAAAGAATAAAGAAATAACTAACCAACTAATTCATTTTTTTTTTTTTTTTAGTTTTTTGAGTCATTCCCTATGATCGCAATTCAATAATTAATAAATTAAAACATTTGAAAATTCGTAAATTCAAAAATTCAAAAATTCATAAATTAAAAAATTCGTAAATTCATAAATTTGACATTTTGAAAATCAGAAAATAAGAAAGAAAACTTGAAAATTCCAAAGAATAAAGAACTAACTAACCAACTAACTAATTTTTTTTTTATTTTTTTTTCGAGTCATTCATTATGATCATAATTCAATAATTCATAAATTAAAACATTTGAAAATTCGTAAATTCAAGAATTTGTAAATTCAAGAATTCGTAAATTCAAGAATTCGTAAATTCGTAAATTCATTAATTTGAAAATTTGAAAATCAGAAAATAAGAAAGAAAACGAAGAAAAGAATAAATAACTAACCAACTAACTAACTACTAATAACGAACTATTAATTTATAGGTATTGGAATTTCCTTTCAAATTTGGATGTTAGTGAATGTAACGAATACAAATTTATCTGAAGTTACGAATTATCCAAAATAACGAATGCCGCTTCTAAACAAATGGAGCGGAACAAATGAATAATAAATAATAATATTTCAATGTTTTTATTAATATTATTGTTATTCATTATTATTATAAATTTGTTACGTTCCATTCGTTTAGATGCGGCATTTGTTAGAATAATTTGAAACTTTGGATAAATTTGTATTCGTTCCGTTCAGCCAAATTTGAAAGGAAATTCCAATACCTATAATTTAATAGTTAGTAATAATTAAGTTATTACTAGTATTTCAGATTTTCAGATTTTCTAATTTAGAATTTGCAAATTTCCGAATTTTCGTATATTCAAATTTACGTATTTTCAAATATTCAAATTTATATATTTTCGAATATTCAAATTTAAAAAATAATTAATTAATTCTGATATTTTCGAATAAATGAATTTGTCGAAATTCATTAAGAAATGAATTTGGAACCAAAACGAATTGCACTCTATTTTTTACCATAGCATAGACTTGGCCCCATAGAAAACAATGGACGGTTCACGCATTTTGCCTGTGTTGTGAAATGCATCGGTAACCACATCAGCATAGGCAGTTAGAACAAGCCCATAAATGTGGTTGGAATTTTAAAATTTGGCCTGTTATCTTCTATTATACTTTACATTTAGAGATGCTGTCATTTATGTATTAAAAATGTATACAGTTGAAATATGGTAATTACTTTAAGCTTAACCACTTCAGCCCCGGAAGGATTTACCCCCTTCCTGACCAGACCATTTTTTGCGATTCGGCACTGCGTCGCTTTTGCTGACAATTGCATGTGCGACGTTGCACCCAAACAAAATTGACGTCCTTTTTCCACAAATAGAGATTTCTTTTGGTGGTATTTGATCACATCTGCAGTTTTTATTTTTTGCGCTATAAACAAAAAAAAAACAGACAATTTTGAAAAAAAAAACAATATTTTTTACTTTTTCCTATAATAAATATCCCCAAAAATATATATAAAAAACAAATTTCTTTCACAGTTTAGGCCGATATGTATTCTTCTACATATTTTTGGTTAAAAAAAAACACAATAAGTGTATATTGACTGGTTTGAGCAAAAGTTATAGCGTCTACAAAATTGGGGATAGATTTATGGCATTTTTTATTATTATTTTTTTACTAGTAATGGTGGCGATCTGTGATTTTTATCGGGACTGCGACATTATGGTGCACAGATCGGACCATTGACATTTAAACAGCGATCGGTGCTACAGATAGCCACTGATTACTGTATAAATGTCACTGGCAGAGAAGGGGTTAAACACTGGGGGGCAGTCAAGGGGTTAACTGTGTTCCCTGGATGTGTTCTAACTGTAGGGGGATGGACTCACTACAACATGACAGAGATCACTGCTTCTGATGATAGGGAGCAGTAGATCCCTGTCATATTGCTAGGCAGAACAGGGAAATGCCTCGTTCTGCCTCTTCTCGCCACAAGCGCGGGCCGCCGGCGAACATCGAGTTTCCAGGACCTGTGGACGCTCGTGTACCCGCTAGGCAAGAAATTCAAAGGGACGTACGGGTACGCCCTTTTGCCTGCCCATGCCATTCTGCTGACGTAAATCGGTGTGCGGCGGTTGGCAAGTGGTTAAAGTGATATTAAAGGCAAGGTTTTTTTTAATAACAAGCATGTTATACTTATCTACTTTGTGCAGTGTTTTTTGCACAGAGCAACCCCAGTCCTCCTCTTCTCGGATCCCTCGCCGGTGCTCCAGGCCCCTCCCTCCTGCCAAGTGCTCCCAGAGAAAATAGCTTGCTGTGGGGGCACCCAAGCAGGCTGGTTCCTGAGCCACTGCTCTGTGTAGCTCAGGACACAGACACAGAGCCGTAGCTCGGCCCCGCCCCCTCTCTCTTCTCGGTGGCTCACTGGCTGTGATTGACAGCAGCGGGAGCAAAAAGGTCCTACGGCTATTTTAGCCAATGAGGAGGGAGAGTCCCCATAGAGCTGAGGCTCGTGTGCACATCGCTGGATCGTGACGGGGTTTAGGTAAGTTTTGGGGGGGGATGGGCTGGGGGGCTGCTGCATACAGAAGGTTTTTTACCTTCATGCGTAGAATGCATGAAGGTGTAAAACCTTGAGCCTTTACAACCACCGCGATCTGTGCCACTGATAGTGATATTCACTCTTTGCATTTTTAATATTTACCATCATCACCCAAAAGTGATCGTAAAAGAAATCCACCAATTTTGAATTATCTGCTGACCCTGGTGACAACCAGGGATTCCCTCATTTTGGAGGGATTTCCTTTGACTTCTTGTGTTGGCTATGGGACAGGAAGTGAAGGGAAATCTCCACAATGGGGGTCACTGGTTTTGCTAACCCTGGTGACAACCAGGGATTCCCTCATTTTGGAGGGATTTCCTTTGACTTCTTGTGTTGGCTATGGGACAGGAAGTGAAGGGAAATCTCCACAATGGGGGTCACTGGTTTTGCTAACCCTGGTGACAACCAGGGATTACCTCATTTTGGAGGGATTTCCTTTGACTTCTTGTGTTGGCTATGGGACAGGAAGTGAAGGGAAATCTCCACAATGGGGGTCACTGGTTTTGCTAACCCTGGTGACAACCAGAGATTCCCTCACTTTGGAGGGATTTCCTTTCACTTCTTGTTTTGGCTATGGGACAGGACGTGAAGGGAAATCTCCCCAGTTAGGACACTAGTTCTGCTGACACTGGTGACAACAAGGGATTCCTTCACTTTAGAGGGATTTCCTCTCACTTCCTGTTTTGCCTATGGGACAGGACGTGAAACTCCCCAATGGGACACAGATGACAAAAGTAAATCTGACAGGGGTTATAACCCTCCCTTACTATATCCAAAATGAAAAAAAAAAAAAAAAAAAAGTTTTGCCTTTAGTTTTACTTTAAGGTCCTAAAATATCTGATTGCGTTTTAGAATTTGTTTTTGCTTTAATTGCCCTGAAGTTAGGTCAGTGAATAGTAGCCCATGCAGAAAATCAGGCCCTCCTGTAACTAAAGCTCACCATCTAAATGGATCTAAATCATCTGACCATCTTAAAGTAGAATTCCAGCCATATACAGAGCCTTGAAAAAGTATTCATACCCCTTGCAGTTTTGCACATTATGTCATGTTACAACCAAAATTGGGATTTTATGTGATAGACCAACACAAAGTGTCACATAATTGTGAAGTAGAAGGAAAATGATGAATGGTTTTTCTTTTTTTTTTTTTTTTTTACAAATAAATGTGTGAAAAGTGTGGGGGGTACATTTGTATGGCGCCCCCCTGAGTCAATACTTTGTAGAACCGCCTTCCTCTTCAATCAGAGCTGTAAGTCTTTTTGGGGATGTCTCTACCAGCTTTGCCCATCTAGAGAGGGACATTTTTGCCCATTCTTCTTTGCAAAATAGCTCAAGTTCTTTCAGATTGGATGGAGAGCGTCTGTGAACAGTAATTTTCAAGTCTTGCCACAGATTGTCAATTGGATTTAGGTCTGGACTGTGACTGGGCCATTCTAACACATGAATATGCTTTGATCTAAACCATTCCATTGTAGCTCTGGCTGTATGTTTAGGGTCGTTGTCCTGCTGGAAGGTGAACCTCCACACCAGTCTCAAGTCTTTTGCAGACTCCAACAGGTTTTCTTCTAAGATTGTCCTGTATTTGGCTCCATCCATCTTCCCATCAACTCTGACCAGCTTCCCTGTCCCTGCTGAAGAAAAGCATCCCCACAACATGATGCTGCCACCACCATGTTTCACGGCAGGGATGGTGTGTTCAGGGTGATGTGCAGTGTTCGTTTTCCATAACACATAGTGTTTTGCTTTTAGGCCAATTTTGGTCTCATCTGACCAGAGCACCTTCGTCCCCCACATGGCTTCTCGCAAATGGGACTTCTTATGGCTTTCTTTCAACAATGTCTTTCTTCTTGCCACTCTTCCATAAAGGCCAGATTTGTGGAGAGCACAACTAATAGTTGTCCTGTAGACAGATTCTCACACCTGAGCTGTGGATCTCTGCAGCTTCTCCAGAGTTACCATGTTCAACACTTGGGATTTAAAAAAAAAAAAAAACCTAACCCTGCTTTAAATTTCTTCATAACTTTATCCCTGACCTGTCTGGTGTGTTATTTCTCTGAGGGCTTCACAGAACAGCTGTATTTATACTGAGATTAAATTACACACAGGTGGACTCTATTTACTAATTAGGTGACTTCTGAAGGCAATTGGTTCCACTAGATTTTAGTTAGGGGTATCAGAGTAAAGGGGGCTGAATACAAATGCACCACGCTTTTCAGATATTTATTTGTAAAAAATTCAGAAAATCACTTATCATTTTCCTTCCAGTTCACAATTATGTTTTTTGCTTTGTGTTGGTCTAGCACTTAAAATCCCAATAAAATACATTTATATTTTTGGTTTTAACATGGCAAAATGTGGAAAATTTCAAGGGTTATGAATACTTTTTCAAGGCACTGTACTAACTAGGCCTAAACTTACTGCCACCCCATTGTAAGCTTATTCTATCTACCCTGTGAAAGGAAAGCACTGTATAATTACCTATTTTGAGGCCACTCTGGTCACATGATTGGGTTTTAGTGCTGGTTTCAGTGTAGAGAAGGGTAAGGCGGCAATGTATACAATTCAATACAGGAGGAAACTGAGGGCCCTGCTCATTAGAGCTTACAATCTAAGAGGGAGGGTAAAGTGAAACAAAAGCTAATATCTGTGGGGGAGGAGCTGATGGAGAAAATAAAAATACAGTTGTAAGGAGGAGGAAGGATAGGCTTCTCTGAAGAGTAGGGTTTTCAGGGATCGCCTAAAAGTGGACAGAGTAGGAGATAGACAGATTGGGGTAGGGAGTTCTAAAGGATGGAAGAGGCTCAGGAGAAGTCCTGGAGGTGAGCATGAGAGGAGGTGACAAAGGATCTAGAGAACAGGAGGTCTTGGGAGGAACAAAGAGAATGATTAAGTTGGTATTTTGAGACTAGGGTTAGTGATGTGTTTGGCAAAGTTGTGGATGGCTTTGTAAGTTATTGTTAGTATTTTGAATTTAATTCGCTGGGTGAGTGGCAGCCAATGAATACTGAGGAGCTGGTAAGGTGGATTGGTCTGGTAGCAGATTTCATGATGGACTTAAGGGGGGGCTATCCTATGTAAAGGTAAGCCAATGAGAAGGGAGTTAAAGTAGTCAAGGCAAGAGATAACCAGGGAGTAAATTAGGAGTATTTTGGAGATGTTGCAGAGTTGAGGCGGCAAGCTGTGGACAGTGATTGTATATGGGCAGAAAGGAGAATTCAGAGTCCAGGAATACAACTAGCACCCTAGCATGTGGGATTGGTTTGATGGTTGGGCCATTGATCTTGACCAAGAAGTCAGGGGAAGTGGTATGTGGGGGAGGAAATATTATGAGCTCGGTTTTGGATAGGTTGAGTTTGAGGAAGTGGTGTGACATTCAGGTCAGTAAATTAGTGATGTGTGAGGAGAGATTGATGTTGTGATCTGAGAGGTAAAGTAATACATTTAGGTGTTGTCAGTGTAGAAATTATATTGAAGCTGACATAGGGAGGAGGTGTAAATGGAGAATAGGAGAGGTTCAAAAACAGAACCTTGGGGAACCCCGACGGAGAAAGGAAGAAGAGAGGAGTAAGTAGAATTGTAAGTGACACTGTAGGTGCAGAGGGATAGGTAGGATGAGAGACAATGAAGAGCACAGTCACGGAGACCAAAAGAGTGGAGTTTTTTTTCGAGGAGGAGGGGGTCAACTGTATCAAAGGCAGCTAAAAGGTCCAGAGGTAGGAGTATAGAATAGTGTTCATTGGTTTTAGCTGTTAGTAAATTGTTTGTGCGTTTTAGGAGAACACGTTCTGTCTGTTCAAACTGAAGGGAATCAAAAAGGTTATTGTAAATGAGGTGGTCACTCAGTTGATTGTAGACCAGGCATTCAAGGAGTTTGGAGGAAAAGGGGAATAAGGAGATGGGACATAGGATGCTAAGATTGGTGGGGTCCAAGGAAGGCTTTTTAAGTATGGAGGGGGGTGACCAGTGCATATTTTAGAGAGTTGAGGAAGATGCCAGAGGAGAGGAAGAGATTGAAGATGTGGGTTAGAGAGTGTAGGATAGAGCGAGAGGGTGACTGTAGTATTTAAAAGGGTCCAGGGGACAGGTGGTTAGGTGGGCATGAGAAATAAGTTTAGCAACCTTGTCTGTAGTAGTGGGGTTGAATGAGGGAAGCATTGAGTGTACCTGTGCACATGGGGTGATATCTGTAGAGTGTAGATTTCCTTACACATTTTATCAATCTCATTTTTGAAGTGATGCATGATCACAAGAAGGTCTTTGCATTATGTGCTTGTTGGTAAACGTAAAGGTGACAGTACAAGTTAAAGGGTTTGTAAAGCCAGTACTTTTTGTTTGCTTTGGGTAGAGTAGGGAATGGCTGGGACCCCATGTCTTTTTTTTTTCTTTTCCACTTGATTCCCCTTAACATCCTGTCCCAGAAGGACATCAGGAGTTATGAGATCTCTCCAAAGTGTTTAGACATCTCCCATCACCAGAGCAGGTGTCCACTTTGGACGACTTCTCTTCAACTCAATTCAACTCAACTTTCTTTGACAGTTTAAATGTTTTGAGCTTTTCTGCACTTTCTGTACAGGAGACAATGGTCAACAGTACTAAAAGGGGCTAATTTACTAAAGAAGCAGCACATGTTCTCTCACTTTGCAAAGTGAATTTTGACTTTGGAAGAGAATTTTCACTTAGCTTAGGGAATGTGAAAAAAAAAAAAGTACCGTTGTATTCTTCCTTTCATATCATTCGATTATGGAAGTTGGCACCTCATTCATCAAGCTAAGGAAAAATTAAATTGCAAAGTAAAAATGTATTTTGGAAGAGAGCAGCCTTCTTGCCTTCAGTAAATTAACCCCATAGTAAGGGTGGATCTCCCCAATGGGAACAAAGAGATCCACAAAAAATATATATTAAGGTTTTGAATTCTGACTGCTCTTTCCAAAACTAAAAAGACAAAACGTTTTAGTAGAACTGATTAAAATTACATTTTTTATTTTATTAATGTATTTAAAAATGCGTTGCATACACTTTAAATAAGTAGCCGACCAACGAAAGTTTCTGCATATACAACTATAACCTTTGGTTGTTTTCTTTACTTTCCAGATCACCCCAATTCCAGGAACACACCCGTTATTAGTTTTTGTAAATCCAAAGAGTGGTGGAAAACAAGGTGAAAGGTAGGTTTTTTATTATGCAAAAATATTTTTTCCTTTTGTAACTACCGTTTGTTCTGTTTTATATTTAAACATACATAAACTTCAGTATTAAAAAAAAAAAAAAAATTAAGAATTTATATGTTAGCTGATAATTGATCATCAACGTTTTATGATATTCCTGACTTTGGAATCTTTGAAATGTTGAGCTGTTATTAACCTCCCTGGCGGTATGATTCAGTCCGGTTTTAGGTGCTGAAAGCCGTACAATTATTTTGCATGGGAATTTGCCGTTTTATTTTGTAGTCCTGTAATTCTTAGGAAAAACTCTCTTAAATCTGTTCAAACCAGAGTCTAGTAGACATCCCGGGTATGATAAAGTTTATAATATAATAAAGAATACTAAAAATTATTCAATAATGTAATCAAATCCAAAAACACTGAAAAAGGGACACTTTTTGGTTGCTATGGGCAATCTCCAAATTCCAGGCAGAAAAAACAGTATTTATAATATAAAAGTGCATGCAGGGCATTGCACAGACCACTAGGGACAAAGGGGGTGTGTATTTTTTAATACAGCACTGTAATCTGTAAGATTACAGTGCTGTGTGTGTTTTGTGTATTTTTACTTATTTGAATTTGCCGCCGTTCTCCGCTCCCGTGCGCCGTAACGTCGCAGGAAACGGAGCTCGGCGGCATTCGGCACTGTGAATCGAGCGGAGGACAGCTCGATCACACAGCTTGGGGGACATCGCTGGTTCCAGGGGACAAGGTAAGTAAGTCTCCCTGTGTCCTCCCCTGCATCCAGCGAAGCGATCCAGAGTCTGGCTCGGGGTTACCGCTTCTATCAGTAAATTCCTAACCCGAGCCAGACTCGGGATTACCGCTAGGGGGGTTAAAGTGTACAGCTGCCAGGGGCGTAACTATAGGGGGTGCAGCAGTTGCGACCCAACTGGGCCCTGTGATGCAGGGGGCCCATGCAGCCCCCTCTACATATGGCCGTCAGCAGCATAGGCAGCTAGGAGTACCAGTGCACCATGCACATGGGTGGCTGGAGGTGGAGGGTGACTAGCAGAGCTCCATGCTCGACTATCGCACTGGCTGCTCTTTAGTTGTGCATTCCCCGCATGACCTGTGTCCTCGGCCGGCTCCTCAGAGTACCCCTCTCCTGCTCCATACATTGCTGCTCAGTCCGATGTCTGTTCTCCCCAGCCAGAGTCCCGCCCCCCCTGAGTCCGGCCCACACTGCACTGCATACCTCTCCCGGGTAAACAAACTTTAAGCACACAGATGCAGTGCAGCCCTATGAGAGCTGGCTCCCCGGAGGACACTGCAGGCTTGTCTGCCAGCCCCCCTCCTCCCCCGTCATACACAGATGATGAAAGGTCTTTCTGGGAGATATGCTGATCGCCCGTCCAGCACACTGGATGGAGCCCAGGCCAACATGGATGAGTGTGCGGCCTAAAGCTTGGTCATGCTGAGTGAGAGGACCCCATCCCCCACACACCATTACATACTCCCTCCATCTCCCCCTGGGGACAGGGACCCCTTCTCACGTGGGGACAGGGACCCCCACCTCCCCTGGGGACAGGGACCCCTTCTCACCTGGGGGCAGTAACTTCATCTGCCCTGGAGAAAAGGACCTCATCTCTTCTGGGGACAGGGACCCCATCCTGCCTAGGGACACTAAAAATAAAAAATAAATAATAAAAAAAACTACTGATACCAGTGGTGGAACTACAGGGCTCACAAAGGTCATACCTGTGACCACGCCCTGGAGTTCCACCACCGGACTCGGAGGGAAGGGCCCTGGCTGGGGTTCAAGGGGGCCCTTCATGGTTTCTTGCATCGGGGCCCTGAAGGTTCTAGTTACGCCACTGACAGCTGCAGTAGCTATAAATGTTTCTCCTTAATAATCTGAATCTGGAACATAGTAGTCTATGTTTAAAGGTACCAGTAATACAGCAAATACTCTAAAAAAAAAGGGGGGGGGAGGGCACGTTTAAAAGCAATTTAAAAAAAGAAAAAAGTGGGGGGATTTACTAAAACTGGAGCACTCCGAATCCGGTGCAGCTATGCTATGCTTCTAATTTCAGCTTGTTTAAATAACCACTTCAGCTCTGGAAGGTTTACCCCCCCCCCGTCATGATCAGGCCATTTTTTGCGATACAGCACTGCGTTAATTTAACTGACAATTTCGCGGGTGTTCGACTCTGTACACAAATAAAATGTATGTCTTTTTTTCCCCACAAATAGAGCTTTCTTTTGGAGATATTTGATCACCTCTGCGGTTTTTATTGTTTGCGCTATAAACCAAAAAAGAGCGACAATTAAAAAAAAAAAAAATATATTTTTAACTTTTTGCTGTAAAATATCTCCCCCCCATACAAAAAAAAATCAAATTTCTTTTTAAATTTAGGCCAATATGTATTCTGCTACATATTTTTGGTAAATTAAGCATATATTGATTGGTTTACACAAAAGTTATAGCGTCCAAAAACTATGAGATGTTTTTATTTATTTATTTATTTTTATTAGTAGTAATGCCGGTGATCAGCGACTTATAGTGGCACTGCGATATCGGATACCTAACTGACACTTTTGACACTTTTTGGGGACGCTAATGCCCCGTACATACGATCAGAAAATTCCGTCCGAAAAAACTTGGATGGTTTTTCCGACAGAATTCCGCTCAAGCTTGGCTTGCATACACACGGCCACACAAAAGTTCTCTGAACTTTCGACCGTCAAGAACGCGGTGATGTACAACACTACGTCGAGGCGGGAAAATGAAGTTCAATGCTTGCAAGCATGCGTCAAATTGTTTCCGAGCATGCGTAGGAATTTTGCGCGTTGGAATTTGTACAGAGAATCGGAATTTCAGATCGGAACTTTTTCTGACTGAAAAATAGAAAACCTGCTCTCAATCTTTTGCTGGCTGGAATTCCGCCAGCAAAAGTCTAATGGAGCATACACACAGTCGCATTTTCCGACCAAAAGCTCTCATCCGACTTTCGCTGGCCGAATTTCCGATTGTGTGTATGGGGCATAATACAGTGATCAGTACTAAAAAATATGCGCTGTCACTGTATTAATCACACTGGCAGGGAAGAAGTTAACGTCAGAGGTGATCAAAGAGTTAAATGTTTTCTCTGGGAGTGATTACTAACTGTAGGGGGGGGTGCTTTGACTGAGGGAATGTAAAGATCAGCACATTCCCCTCTCACGGAACGGAGATCCGTCTTGTTTACATAGGCAGACTGCCGTTCTGCCTTTCACCTGTAGGATCAGTGAGACCTGCTGATTGGCTCCTGCTGTATCCAATCACAGTGGGAGCAGGTCGCTGGTGGTGTGCTTGTATACCCCCAGACCCGGATGTGTCAGATCACATACCGGGGATGGCAGTGGGCCACCCTGTCTTAGACTTTGACAATAAACCCTGATTAATTGGTTTCTATGCAGAGCTGCATCAGAGTTTGCATGCTCCAATTTTAGTAAATCTCCCCCTAGTGTGTTTAATTGAATTTTATTATTATTTTGCAAAAAAATAAGAATGTTCAGCTCAAGAAATAATTGCAATGGCTTGAAACCTATTTTTTTGCACTTGAAATAAACTTATAACTGTTGAGAGGTTCATTTTTTGTTATATTTGGAGTAAGTATCTATTTTATCACCTCCAAATGTAATTTTATTTCTGCTTTCCTCAGTAGAAATCTCATAAAAGCTAAAAAAAAAGATGGAAAAAATTGTGGAAAAATACTGGGAAAAAAGTAAAAAAAAAAAATATATATATATATATATATATATATATATATATATATATATAAGAAAAAATATATAAAAATAATGCTATTTACCTAACATCTTTAAGACAATGGCTCACACAATCAAACACACAGACACATGTTTTATAAATGCGGAAAGTGTCAAAAGACACATTAAATTAGAAAAACACAGCAAATGATTCGCCAGTCCGCCATTCCTATGTTATAAACATTCCTTGAAATCTCAGTCTCACTATTTTCCCAGCTCTGTATTTTTTTTGATAAACAATCCTAAACTTTAAAAGAAAAAAATTGTGTAATTATAGAGAGAAATAAACAATTTATATTAACAATATAAGAGAATATAGTGTTTGTATTTTGCACGCTGCTGTTGTTTTTTTTTTCTGTTTTTGCTCAGCATAACTTACTTATATGTGACTGATTTAAGCGCTCAAACACATTGTTTGCCTTTTCACAATTATTATCAATATACCTAATTTAAAAAAAAAAAAACACATTATTTAATATATGCATTGGGAATGTGATCAACAGGGAGCACTCAGTTTTATTTTACTATGTGATTATGAAAAACATTTTTCACTCTTACAATTTCCATCACATTAATGAATTATTTATCAGGGGTTGGGGAAAAAAAAAATTTCAATATTAACGGAGATTAACAAATATAGGCAGGGTGAGTCTTCTATCTTTATTATGCTATAAAATGACAATAGGTTTTGTTTTTGCCATTCCATAAACTACTTGTCACTTTTCTTTTCATTATTTTTCATCTGCAGGATACATAGGAAATTTCAGTACCTTTTAAATCCAAGACAGGTTTATAGTCTTGCTGGGATTGGACCAATGCCAGGGTAGGATTCTTTGCTTAGCAAATATATATATTTATACATATTTACATTATCGATTTTGAAATGTTATAAAAATAATTTTTTATTTGTTTTCTGCTAAAATGAATGTTTTAAATTTTGCAATCTAATTTAACATGCACTTTGTGAAACTGAGTTATTATATTTTTTTATCTATTTTCTCTGCTGTGATGGGGCAATTTGTCTAGGAACAGGTTTCAAACATTTATGAATGACATAATTGAATATTTAATAAAGGAATGGTAGTTTCTGTTTTCTACAGTTTGGTGTAAGTATTTAAACACTGAGTTTTTAGATCTTAAGTGACTAACGTAAACCCTTAAGATCTAGTAAGCAAATAAAAAAATTAAAAACTTAAAAGGTCGGTCCACCCAAAACATATTCTTCGGTGTAGATGCTGGGGAGGGTAATTACCTGACCAGTTTCTTATAATGCTTTGGGACTCTTGGTGAGATGTCTGTATTGTGTTCCTGGCTCTATGTATAATTTTTGGTACCAATATGAGGGGATCCTACTTTCCCTGTTGAATTTTTTAGGTATTTTATATTTTGAAGAATATAGCAGGAGTTTATGGACACTTGATGATGCTTAGGAACAGCTAACACTTCCATCTCACTGTTGGAGTATCTCCAACATATAAGGGCCTAGACCTCCAGGTTCTACCTGTAAATAAAATATCATTTTTCGGGGGACTGGTCCTTTGGATTTTTCTCTCTCTACTTTTTTCTTTTTTTGTTAAATTAAATAATATTAAAGGCAAAATTCCTTTATGTACCTATTAAAATAATGATATGCATTTTCTAAAATGAAACTAGTTTTCATAACTCAAATTTACATTAGCCTTCCGTAATACTATACATAGCTATACAAATCTACTTTAAGCCCAGTTGTAAATAAAATATATAAAAGTTATACATAAGATGTTACAAATAAAGTTGCAAAAATGAAATATATACCTTTGCTGCATTTGTGAACCTTTTATTGCTGAACCTTCAGTGCCTTTATCGATTAGATATTTTTTTGTCCTTCAGGCTGAACTTCTTTCGTGATGTTCCAGACTTCAGGGTTCTTGCTTGTGGTGGTGATGGAACAGTCGGTTGGATTCTTGATTGTATAGGTAGGAAGCAATTCTATATAATATCTTCCAGGCTTGAAATATAGGCACTGTTTCTATGCAGAGGACTGATAGGCTTACTCTTTGTGATAAGATGAATTGTGTGGCAATGCACGATGTGTAATGCCGCATATGCACGACTGGACATTCGGGCAGAAAAGGTCCAGCGGTCTTCCCGATGGACTTTCGATGGAGTTGCGGAAGACTTCTGAACGAACAGACTTGCCCGTTCAAAAGTCCGTTCATTTTGAACGTGATGACGTACGACAGGACTAGAAAAGGAAGTTCAATAGCCAGTAGCCAATAGCTGCCCTTGCGTCGTATTTGGTAAGTCGGACCAGCATATAGACAAACGGTTTTCCCGACAGGAATTGAGTCAGTCGGACAGATTTGAAACATGTTCTATTTCTAGGTCCGTCTGAATTTTTTAACCTCCCTGGCGGTATGATTAGTTCTGGTTTTAGGTGCTGAAAGCGGTACAATTATTTTGCATGGAAATTTGGCGTTTTATATTGTAGTCCTGTAATTCTTAGGAATAACTCTCTTAAATCTGTTCAAACCAGAGTCTAGTAGACATCCCGGGTATGATAAAGTTTATAATATAATAAATAATAATAAAAATTATTCAATAATGTAATCAAATCCAAAAACACTGAAATTTGCTCATTTGCAGAATTGTCACTGTCATTAGATTTGTTTTGGTGACTAATTTCCCCACAAATCGATATCGCTCAATTCTGCAAGTGATTCTAATTTATTATCACTGTTTTCTAGTTGGTCTAAAATCACTTTTGACATAAAGGGACACTTTTTGGTTGCTATGGACAATCTCCAAATTCCAGGCAGAAAAAACAGTATTTATAATATAAAAGTGCATGCAGGGCACTGCACAGACCACTAGGGACAAAGGGGGTGTGTAATTTTTTTATACAGTACTGTAATCTGTAAGATTACAGTGCTGTGTGTGTTTTGTGTATTTTTACTTTTTTGAATTTGACGCCGATCTCCGCTCCCGTGTGCGCCGTAAAGTCGCAGGGAATGGAGCTCGGTGGCATTCGGGCACTGTGTGAATCGAGCGGAGGACAGCTCGATCACACAGCACGGAGAACATCACTGGATCCAGGGGACAAGGTAAGTAACTCTCCCTGTGTCCTCTCTGTATCCAGCGATGCGATCCCGAGTCTGGCTCGGGGTTACCGTTTATGGTACTGAAATCCCAGCCCGAGCCAGACTCGGGATCACCGCCAGGGAGGTTAACCACTTCGGACCCAGGGCAATTCTGACATTTCTCTCCTACATGTAAAATTCCTAATTTTTTTGCTAGAAAATTACATAGAACCCATAACATTATATATATTTTTTTAGCAAAGACCCTAGAGAATACAATGGCGGTCATTGCAACTTTTTATCTCGCACGGTAATTGCGCAGCAATTTTTGGAACGCGTTTTTTTCTGAAAAAAAACTGTTTTATGCTTAAAAAAAAATAAACAGTAAAGTTAGCCCAATTTTTTTGCATAATGTGAAAGAGGAGGATACGCCGAGTAAATAGATACCCAACATGTCACGCTTCAAAATTGCATGCGCTCGTGGAATGGCGCCAAACTTTGGTATTTAAAAATCCCCATAGGCGACGCTTTAAATTTTTTTACTGGTTACATATTTTGGGTTACAGAGGAGGTCTAGGGCTAGAATTATTGCTCTCGTTCTAACGTTCGCGGCGATACCTCACATGTGTGGTTTGAACACCGTTTTCATATGTGGGCGGGACTTACGTATGCGTTCGCTTCTGTGTGCGAGCTCACGGGGACAGGGGAGCTTTAATTTTTTTTTTTTATTGTTAATTTTATTTTTATTTTTTTCGTTTTACACTTAAAAAAAAAATGTATGACTTTTATTCCTATTACAAGGAATGTAAACATCCCTTGTAATAGGAATATGGCACGATCTGACCTATTTACAGTGAAATACGGGGTCAGTAAGACCCCATATCTCACTTCTAGGCTGGGAAGAATAAAAAAAAAAAAAAAAAACTGATCATGGCTTCCTAGCCAGATCGGCGCCGTTAATTTGAATACCGAGGCCGGGCGTGACGTCATAACATCGCGCCCGGCCTCCGAACGATTATAGAGACTCCGGGGACAATCTAGTCCACCGGAAATCTCTATGATTACTTGCTGGGGCCGGCGGATCCTGTGACCGACTCACCGATGGAAACGGTGAGTCGTTAGAAGCACCGGAGGGCGGCGGGAGGGGGGACGTCCCCTCCTGCCGCCCGTAAGAACGATCAAGCGGCGGAACAGCCGCTATGATCATTCTTATGGTGTAGGGAATCGCCGGCTGAAAACGGCAATATCTGAATGATGTCTGTGGCCTCAGGCATCATTTAGATATAACCACCGAAACCCCATGACGTCAATAGACGTAGTGCGGGTCTCAAGTGGTTAAAGAAAAAGGATCTGACTATCCCACACACGATCGGACTATCCGACGGAATGATTCCGTCGAACCTATTCTGCCAGAAAGTCCGGTCGCGTGTACGCAGCATAAGGCTCGGTTCACACAGGGGGCGATGCGAGGCGACACGACTTGCCTCGCCGCGACCTGCCGCGACCTCAGCGGCGACTTGCAAATGACTTCTGTATAGAAGTCAATGCAAGTCGCCCCGAGGTCGCCCAAAAGTAGTACAGGAACCTTTTTTCTGAGTCGGAGCGACTCGAGTCGCTCCTCTTAGAACGGTTCCATTGTACAGAACGGGGGCGACTTGTCAGGTCGTGGCACGGCAAGTCGTGTCGCCTCGTGTCGCCCCCTGTGTGAACCGGCCCTAAGAGTACAATATTGAAGGTACAGTGTTGTCCAGAATTAAGGAGGAAGAGGTACTTTTTTTCAGTTGATTGAAATAAACAAACAGTATGGCCTGGCATTGGGGAAAGCAGATAGAATTGTGAGGTGCGCCATTGGAGGGATCACCAGTGGGAGGATAGAGGTCCTGATTCCCCTCTATTGATGTTTAGTTATCATTAGAGGGATCCCCTGTTTGAGGAAGGAGGTCTTGATTCTTCTTTATAGATCTTTAGATCACTAGAGGGATCACCAGGAGGAGGAATGGGGTCCTGATTCCTCTATATAGATTCTTAGTTATCATTAGAGGGATCCCTTGTTTGAGGAAGGAGGTCCTGATTCTACTTTATAGATCTTTATATCATTAGAGGGATCACCAGCGGAAGAAAGGAGGTCCTGATTCCCCTTTATAGATATTTTGTTATCACTAGAGGGATCACCAGCAGGAAGAAGGATGTCCTCCTGATTCCTCTATATAGATCTTTATATCACTTAGAGGGATCACCAACAGGAAGAAAAAGGTCCTGATTCCTCTATATAGGTCTTTATATCACTAGAGAGATCACCAGTAGGAGAAAGGAGGTCCTGATTCTTCTATATAGATATTTATATCACTAGAGGGGTCACCAGCAAGAGGAAGAAGGTCCTGATTCCTCTTTATAGGGCTTTAGTTATCACTCTTCTGAATGGTCTGGAGTTGTAAGTGAGGTACCCCAAGACTCTGTTTAGGGACCAATTCTGTTTAACTTGTTCATAAACGACATAAAGGGGTGGAACCCCATGCTATGTTTTCTTTCAAGTTTGGTGTGGGGTTCCCCTCAAATACCATAGTAGACCCAAGGGACCTGGTATTAATTAGGAGGTGACCCCACACCATTTTTTTTTTTATTTTTTATTTTTTTGGTGTGGGATTTCCCTTACAATCCATACCAGACCTAAGGATCTGCTATGAGTTTTTCTGGGCTGGGGCACTGCATTTAATGATAAATATTGCGTTTCTTCTGTTAAACAGATAAAGCCAATTTGGTGAAGCAACCCCCGGTGGCGATCCTACCCCTTGGTACAGGCAATGATTTGGCAAGATGTTTGAGGTGGGGAGGAGGTAAAAAAAATATATATTTTTTAATAGCTTTAATAGTATGTCATTATACAGATGGATAGTGTTTGCATAATAAAGTGCAATTGTTGTTGAACACCTTTGCTAAAAGTCCAACAGCTTGATTGTTACCAGACCTTTAAAGCAATATTAAACCCAAACGCATTTATTTATTATATTGCAGCTTGTCAATTCATAGATCTGGTGGCTGCATTAGTTTTCTTCTTTTTTTTTAAGGATTTCTTTCCTTTGTTTTCACCAGGTGATCCAGCCAGTAAATCTGTTGTTTTTTTCACAGTTCTTTTCGTTCCTAATTAAAGTTTGGACTCATTTTTTTCTATTCTATTCCTTTATTTTCTATTCTACTTTATTCCCTTTTTTGAAAATGGAAAACTATTCAAAATCGAAAACTTTTTGAGTTCCAAAATTTTTGTGAATTCAAAAACTATTCTAAATTGATTCGAAAACTTTTTGAATTTGAATTAGAAAAATTTGGACCGATTTGAAAACGAATAAATGAAACAAATTCCAAAAACAAATTAAACAAATTTAAGGAAATCAATTTATGCAAATAACAAATCGAAACTAAAGAAAACAAATTTTTTCATTCTGCACATGTCTAATTTATTGTACAATTCCTCCTATTGGATAATTTGCAGCAAACTCCGCCCTTTTTTAATTTGAATAATTGATTAGCTAGATTTGATAAATATATTTTTGGTGACAATCACATCATGCGTAAAGCAACCATTGCAACTAACAGAATACAAAATAGAAACGTGGAACAGATGGGAAGATGGGTTGATTTATTGAAGTGAAATAGGCTGTTCACATTACAAGAGAAGTTGCACTTTGCAAGGGCATTTGTCCTAGAGATTAGTGAATGAGGTGAAGCTCTGCTGACCTCCATCATCCAAAAAATATATATATTTTTTTCTTGCATATGATTGGGTATCCCTTGCTAAGATCTGGGGCAAATTCCCTTGTAAAGTGCAACTTCCCTAGCTAAGTAACCAGCCTTCCTGCCTTTAGCAAATCAACTTGTCATGGTCAGGGGTCTGGCACGGAGACCAGTAGCTATAGCAGTAGAGAGACACCCACTGACCAGCTGAATGTGTGCAGCAGTAGGTTACCCTGGCAGGTGACATAGGCTCACACAAGGTGGGGAGTCAAAGCACTAACCGGTGTTCACCAGAGCTCCTAAAAGTGGAGATGGATTTTGCGGCATGTTTGTACCAGGTTGTGGCCCTCAGGATTGCCCCATCAGGAGGTGAGCAGGCTGGGGTCCCGTAGTGGATATAGCAGCTAGGGATCATGCAGAAGCATAGTCAGTAAACAACCTAAAGGTTGGTAACAAGTGATTGCAGGTTGAGATTAAGCAGAAGTGTAGGCAAGGAAAGAGCCAAACGTCGGTAACGAGTGGTAGCAGAGTTGCGGACAGAAGCAGGAGTGGGAAGAGGGAGATATTGGCTGGAGAGAGCACAATAATCTGGCAAAAAGGTAGTGCAAAGGCATTGGCAAATAGGAAGTTGAAAGGAGGAGCAAGGAGTTCAACTACTTCCTGCCCGCCCACCGGCAAATGATGTCGGAGAGGTGCGGCTCTCGTTCTGGGGCGACGTAATATGACAGCGCCCAGTTTAGGCACGATTGTGTGCCCCCAGGGGCGCGCGGCATGGAGAAGGCAGGTTCACCATGTTCCTGGGACACGGCACAACCCCGATCTCGGCACAGCCAATCTCATGTAAACAAGGAAGTGCAGTTTATTAGCTTTTCCTCTCTCACACTGACAGAGTGTGAGGCGAGGAGAGCTGACAAGCGGAATCTCCTCACTGGAGAAACGTGTACCTGATCACCAGTGCCCTGAATTCAATGCAGCCCCAACAGTGCCCATCAGTGATGCTACTCTGTGCCCATCGGTGACACCAGTATGTGCCCATCAGTGAGGCCAATCTGTGCCCATCAGCTATGCCAATCAGTGCTATCCTTCAGTGCCCATCAGTGCCACCCATCAATGCCGCCCATCAGTTCCAATCAGTGCTGACCATCAGTGCTGCATATCATTGCCCATCATGGTTGCCTATTAGTGCTCTTCAGTGTTGTATATCAGCGCCATTTATCAGTGCCCATCAGTGCTACCTATTATTGCCTCCTTATCAGTGCCACCACATCAGTGCCCTTGAGTGCTTCCTCATCGGTGCCCATCAATTCCGCCTCATCAATGCAGCCTTCATAAGTGCCCATAAGTGCAGCCTCATCAGTGTCCATCAGTGAAGCCTATTAGTGCCCTTCAGTGCCGCCTCATCAGTGCCCATCAGTTCAGCCTATCAGTGCAAATCAGTGCAGTCTCATTAGTGCCCATCAGTGCAGCCTCATCAGTGCCCATCAGTTAATGAAAAAAAATACTTATTTAAAAAATTTGCTGACAGAAACTAAAAAAAACTTTTTTTCAAAATGTTTGGTCTTTTTTCTTTTTGTTAGCAAAAAAGGAAACTCTCTTTGTGTGAAGAAAATTATTAAAAAAATAATTTGGGTACAGTGTTGCATGACTGCGCAATTGTCATTCAAAGTGTGACAGCGCTGAAAGCTGAAAACTGGCCTGGGCAAGAAGAGGGTGAAAGTGCCGGGCATTAAAGTCATTTTTAAGGTTCAGCAGAAACAGGGTACAGGGCAGGATGGAACGATGGATCAGACACAGTGCTGTCCAGCATCTCAGGTGGCTCAGCAAGTCGACAGACCTGGTCAGGCACGGCACAGCAGAGGTTGCAGGATCAGAGCAGGGTTCTGACACAACCCCTGTGTCTCTGTGTGGAAGTGGCCATCTTGGTGGAGACAGGGCTTTGCTTTCTCAGAACTCACCATGGAGAACGGTGAGGAGCACTGCAAGCCCATGACAAAATAAACAGCCTATTTGCCTTTAGTAAATCAATCACAATGCCACTATCTAAAAGTATATAGGCACACTCAGTGGGCGCTTACTGTATAGCTGTTTCCTTATCAATCTGTGCCTCCTATCTGAGTTGTGGAGCCTAGAACACTATGTGGACGTGTTAGAGACCCCTCTATCCCCATACTCATGTCACGAAAAGTATCTGATCTGTCAATTGGCAAGATAAACCAACATGATGGCCATGGATATGTAAACTCAGCAAGCAATAAAAGGACTTCTTCAAGGCTCCACATTCATTAGTATTCACTAACCCTTCTGGATAGTTTCTGGAGGTTCCAGAAAAGATTGATCAAAGAATGCAGAGGAATGTATGAGCTCCTTTTCTAGGTTTACAGCATTGAGTGTGCCTATAGAATTCTAGGTAGCAACAACTTATCTCAGCCTTTGAGCCTTTTATGTTTCATTTAACCTTCCACATTTTTAACATCCATCCACCTGCTTTTCTTGCACAGGTTATGAGGGTGAGAACCTCCTAAAGTCTCTTAAAGACATAGAGAATGGGACAGCCGTTCTGTTGGACCGATGGAGGATTGAAGTTATCCCCAATGACAAAGATGAAAAAGGAGACCCAGTGCCTTACTCTATCATAAACAACTACTTTTCTATCGGAGTGGTAAGATTTATTTTTTTATTATTATTTTAAGCGTACCTTAAAATAAAAGTTCAGCCAAAAACGAAAATCTCTAAATTTACTTGCAGCCACAATCTAAAACCCCGTACACACGATCGAACTTTCCAATGGGAAATGTTCGATGACAGGCTGTTGGTGGTAAGTCCGACTTTGTGTCCGCTCCATCGGACAATTGTTGTCGTACTTTCCGCGGACAAATGTTGGCTAGCAGGTTTTCAAATTTTCCACAGACAAATGTCTGTTATCAGATTCTCCGAGCGTGTGTACACGAGTCCATCGGACAAAAGTGAAAGGTACAAACATGCATGCTCGGAAGCAAGGACGAGCCAGCAGTGGTCAATCTTGTAAACGAGCGTTCATAATGGAGAATTAACATTCGTGACGCGGCAAATTATGAAACCTCCAAATACAGCGCACAATTCTCTTCTTCTTTAATGGGATAATAATGAAGCTGCTTTGCTGGTGATACTGATGGAGTTATTGTAAACACATTTTCAAAGGCTTTTTTTTTTTCTAATGATATCAAGAATAGTATTATTATGCTTGTTATTTTTATTTTGGTGCAAATTACCACAACACCATTATCCCGTATAGGGATGAGCTTCGAGTTTGACTCGAACATTGCCTGTTCGCTGAACAGCGAACAATTTGGGGTGTTCGCGGCAAATTCAAAAAGCCGCGGAACATCCTGTACAAGTCTATGGGAGAAATCTAAAGTGCTAATTTTAAAGGCTTATATGCAAGTTATTGTCATAAAAAGTGTTTGGGGACCTGGGTCCTGCCCCAGGGGACATGGATCAATGCAAAAAAAACTTTTAAAAACTTCAGTTTTTTCAGGAGCACTGATTTTAATAATGCTTAAAGTGAAACAATAAAAGTGTACTGGTCCTTACCTGGGGGGGTGTCTATAGTATGCCTGTAAAGGGGTCCATGTTTCCCGTGCTTAGAACTGTCCCTGCACAAAGTGTCATTTCTGCAGTTTCTGCATTTCTCGTGGCTATAATGAGTTGTCGGCTCCCTATAATACAGAGAAAAGTCATTGAAAGTCATTGATAAAAAAATAAATAAAAAAGCGTGGGGTTCCCCCAAATTCAATTACCAGGCCCTTCAAGTCTGGTATGGATATTAAGGGGAACCCTGCGTCAAATAAAAAAAAATGACATGGGGTTCTCCCCAAATATCCATACAAGACCCTTTATCCGAGCAGGCAATCTGGCAGGCCGCAGGAAAAGAGGGGGGATGAGAGAGTGCCCCCCTCCTGAACCGTACCAGGCCACATGCCCTCAACATTGGGAGGATGCTTTGGGGGTCTGTGACCTCTCAAAGCAAGCACCATGTCCCCATGTTGATGGGGACAAGGGCCCCACCCCCACAACCCTGGTCGGTGGTTGTGGGGGTCTGTGGGCGGGGGGCAAACAAGGGGACCCCCAGATCCTGGCCCCCCTGTTTGAAATGGTAAGGAGATACAAAAGTACCCCTACCATTTCACAAAGAAAGTGTAAAAAATTGTTAAAAGCCACACACACACCATTGAGAAAAGTTTACAATTTACCCTTTCTTTGTGAAATGGTAGGGGTACTTTTGTACCCCCTTACCAATTCAAACGGGGGGCGGGATCTGGGGGTGCCCTTGTTAAAGGGGGCTTCCAGATTCTGATAAGCCCCCCACCCGCAGACCCCCACAACCACCGGCCAGGGTTGTGGGGATGAGGCCCTTCTCCACATCAACATCCTCCCAATGTTGAGGGCATGTGGCCTGGTACGGTTCAGGAGGGGGGCGCTCTTTCGTCCCCCCCTCTTTACCTGAAGTTCACACGAAGTTTAGGTCTGTTCGCAGGTTCTGGCGCGAACCGAACCGGGGGGTGTTCGGCTCATCCTTAATCCTGTAGTTTTTAAGACCAAAGACACAACTATGTTGGTGTTCCTTGTTAATTTTACATTGTATTTTTTTAAATCTAACTGCCTACTCCCAAACTGTCATTTGAAGTAAAACACATAGCCAAATATTATTCTCCACATTTTTTTATTGTGCATAAAAAAAGAAAAAAAATGCTATCTGCCTATAGAACTTAACCAATTCTATGCATTCAAAAATATAGAAAATATACCAAATCAAATCATTATTCAATCAAAAAAATAACGCCAAAGCAATAACTCCAAGGTCAATAATAAATAACACGTTATCTCCTCCGATTCTGCAGCATAGCTGGTTGAGAAACAAACTGAAAAGTGCAAAATGAAAAGCGCGAATCTACACTTGCCAAACTTCTATTAAGTCGATATTAGCAGAAGGAGCCCAAAGGGTGGCACTAAAGAGCTGAAAAACAACGTAGTACGTCTATTATGTCACTTTGTTCGTAATTGTTGGCCAACAATTTTGTGGCCGTGTGTATGCAAGAAAAGTTTGGGCCAACGCCCTTTGGACAAAATTCCACGGTTTTGTTGTCATAAAGTCCGATCATGTGTACGAGGCATAAGACTGTCCTATCTAGCTCTGTAAAGCAAAAATCGCTATACATACCTTTTCTGAAGCCGTTCCGGTCCCGCGCTGAGCTGTCATCGGTGGCGTGTCTCTTTAGGCGGGTGCAGAAGAGGCAGCCGGCAACGGAAGCCCCATAGTAACTCTATGGGTGGCATCACTTCCCAGGCAGGGGAAGGGAGCAGTTCTAGTATATGCCAACTCTGCCGCCCCTCCTGTCCAGGTGTAAAATTGAATGTGACAAGGAGGCTGCATGGGCCACCTGGAGCATGGGTGGGGTCACCATGGCTATGCCAGTGCTCCAGACCCCTATAAACAAAGAAATTGTGATGCCCTATGCTGCTGGTCCATACACAGAAAATATACAGCCCTGGAGTGAGTATCTATCATAATGCTCACAGTGGCAAGCGCTCATTGGTCAGTGCAGCCATTAACTGTGCTGAGGCTTCTCAGAAGAAAGAAGAGTTTCTCATTGGTCAATGTGGTCATGTGGTGCCCCCATGTAATGGCACTGAAGAAATACAGACATACTAGTAGTCCAAATCAGTAGAGCAGCCTAGAGTGACAACCATAGGTTAGCTTTCTCCATAGATACAGAGGAAGAGTCACATAGCCACCAAGGGATAGGAAGTGTGTTATTTTTAGCATTACTGAGTGAAAATGAAGCCAAAGAAGTTTGAGAAAGGAAAATGAACACAGCCACCATACCAAAGACTAGTGGACAATACACTTTAAGATTCATGGTTAATATACACAATATTGGCAAAAGTATTTGGATGCCTTGTCTTTACACACACACATTTTAATGGCCATAGGGTTCAATATTGAGTAGGCCAACCCTTTGTAGCTATAATAACTTCAGCTCTTCTGGGAAAGCTGTCCACAAGGTTTAGGAGTGTGTCTATGGGGATGTTTGACCGAGTAGTCTCTGCTCTAATTAATCCCAAAGGTGTTCTATCAGGTTGAGGTCAGGACTCTGCAGGCCAGTTAAGTTACTCCAACCCCAAACTCACTCATCTATGTCTTTATGGACCATGCTTTGTGCTCTGGTGCGCAGTCATGTTGGAACAGGAAGGGGCCATCCCCAAACTGTTCCCACAAAGTTAGCAGCATGAAATTGTCCAAAATGTCTTGGTGTGCTGACTCCTTAAGCGTTCCCTTCACTGGAACTAAGGGGCCAACCCCAACCCCTGAAAAACAACTCCACACCATAATCCCCCCCCCTCCACCAAATGATTTGGACCAGTGCACAAAGCAAGGTCCATAAAGACATGGATAAGCCAGTTTGGGGTAGAGGAACTTGGCTGGCCTGCACAGAGTCCTAACCTCAACCCGATAGAACACCTTTGGGATGAATTAGAGAGGAGACTGCGAGACAGGCCTTCTGTCCAACATCAGTGCCTGACCTCACAAATGCACTTCTGGAAGAATGGTCAAACATTCCCATAGACACACTCCTAAACCTTGTGGACGGCTTTCCCAGAAGAGTTGAAGCTGTTATAGCTGCAAAGGGTCGGCCAACTCAATATTGAACCCTACGGACTAATGCCCCGTACACACAATCGGATTTTCCGACAACAAATGTTGGATGTGAGCTTGTTGGCTGAAAGTCCAATCGTGTGTATGCTCCATTGAACATTTGTTGTCAGACTTTCCGCCAATAAATGTTGGCTAGCAGGTTCTCAAATTTTCCGCCAACAAAGCGCTGTTGTCGGAATTTCCAATCGTGTGTACACAAGTCCGACGCACAAAAGTTCACGCATGCTCGGAATCAAGCAGAAGGAGCCGCACTGGCTATTGAGCTCCCTTTTTCTCGGCTCGTCGTACGTCTCGTACGTCACCGCGTTCTCATGTTCGCAATTGTTGGCCAACATTTGTGTGACCGTGTGCAAGACAAGTTTGAGCCAACATCCTTTGAGCAAAAATCCACAGTTTTGTTGGCGGAAAGTCCAATCGTGTGTACGAGGCATAAGACTGAGATGTCATAAAGGTAATTTGCGTGTTAAAGTGTTTGTAAACTCTTACTAACCACTTTGACCTACAGGTAAGCCTAGATTAAGGCTTACCTATAGGTCCAAGAAATATCTCCTAAACCTACACGGTTTAGGAGATATTTGCCGAAAGACAGGCACCGGCGCGCAGGTGCACTGAGCGCGCCGATGTCAACGGCGATATGCCGCGAGTGGCGGCTCCCGTGCACATGCACGGGAGTGACGTCATCACGACTTCGCCCAATGACAGCGGCGGAGCAGCGAGACCCACCGAGAAGATGGATGCTCCGAACTACAGGGGACAGCGGTGACTTCGCTGGCTCCTGTGTCAGGTAAGTGACACATAATGGACTACTATGCAATGCATTATGCTTTACCTTTGCAGGGAATCAAAGAGGAAGTAAACTCATCAGGGTTTACTTCCTCTTTAAGGCAGGTGCCCCAATATTTTTGACAATATAGTGTATTAGTAGATGTTGGGAAGAGAGTGTTATTCTGTACATTATCATTCTGGTGCCTCACAATTTAAACTGCAACTCTTCTCCCTACTGGTAATTGGAAACCAGAGTGATCCCCAATTTAGGCTTTAAAAAAATATTTCAGTTGACCGAAAGTCATTACAATTCTTCCACAAAAATGTTCAATTTTTCTATTGTGGGGGTTCATATTGTCACTTATACAGTTTAAGTGATATATTTTATTTAGCAAATATTCTGTTTCTGTTTAGTTTTTAAAATTAGTTTAAAGCAGTTTGGTACTTTTTTTTTTAGTACTTTTTTTTTTGTTATTTTAGCTATGAAACAAATTAATCAAATTAGCTGCAAAATTCCACTCTTCAGTTTAGAGAACCTTTCTTACCTGTTCTGTTAATACAAAAAAAATAAAAAATTCTCTGCAAATCTATGTACCGCTTGCATGTTGCCAAAAGCACGGGTGATATTATTACCTCCTTTATAACATATTAAAGTGTCAAATGCAAAATGAGACCTTGAGGTCTCATTTGCACTAGAGAATGTTTTTTCAAAGAGGATACAAAGCCCATGACCCAATTCCCCAGCTCACATCATCGTGATATTTCATCTTAATAGACATAGGATAAATGCCAATTATATACCGAAAAATATTTTTATCTTCACATTTTTGTATTTTGTCTCACTATGCAGATTACAACCTGGATTTAAAAGCTTACTTAACATTTTGCGAAAAAACTGTAGTAAGGAAATATTGAAAAGACTTCCCTTTGTTCATATCTTATTACCAGAAAAGTAGGGACATATTTCCATGCTAACAGCCAATTGTAAAATAGGGCAGGGTACACTTTTTTTTTTTCATGCTTAAGTAGATGTACGGCTCTCTTTAAATGCAGAAAATGTAGATTGGCCTAGAAGTGCAAGTGTTGCTTTGATTTTTGAATCATTTTGGGGAATGATTTTATTCTATGGTTAAATTGTTGTTGCCCTTTTACAAGGTCAGAAACCCAAAGGAAATAAATATTTGGTCTAACTAGTAAAGCCTAACCCATGGGCTAGTTTATTAAAGAGGTAATTTTTTCACCTTAGCCTGTTCAAATATTCAACAAGGTTCAGCAAAATTTTTGTCCTTTAAATTCCCTTGAACTTCAAAAGTAACTCTTGGCAGCTGCTAAAATCAATCAGTTAACAGCTAACCTGATCCTGTAATCATCCCAACTGTGCTAAACTGAAGAAAAAAATCATCTTCCTAGGTTACCATCAATCTCTGCGGCAGAGTCTGCGGTAATGTAATGACAGGATGAGAGTCTGCAATGAACGGGGCCAACATTTTGCTGAACAACCAACAGTGAAGATAAAGTTTAGACCTCGTACACACGGGCGGACTGTCTGACGGACTTGGTCCGCTGAAACGTGTTTCAGCGGACAATCCGCTCGTGTGTGGGCTTCAGCGGACTTTTTCGGCGGACAGTCTGGCGGACGAAGTCTTTCGGAATTTCCGTAATATTGTCCGTCCAAACTTGGTTTCAGCGGACAGTCCGCTCGTGAGTAGGCTAGTTCGACGGACTAAGTATGGCGCATGCTCAGAAAGGATTTACACGGCGGAAGGTTGCATTGCATTGCAACGGTCGGATTATCTGACAACACGGTGCGATCGTGTGTACAAGGGCTTACAGTAAAGAACCTTCTACGTAGTTTAAAGTTAAACCTTTTTTCTTCTAATTTTAATCAGTGGCCACGTGTCTTGTTAAACTCCCTTCCGCAAAAAAGTTTTATCCCTATTGTGGGGTCACCAGTACGGTATTTGTAAATTGAAATCATATCCCCTCTCAAGCATCTCTTCTCCAGAGAGAATAAGTTCAGTGCTCACAACCTTTCCTCATAACTTATATCCTCCAGACCCTTTATTAGCTTTGTTGCCCTTCTTTGTAGTCGCTCCATTTCCAGTACATCCTTCCTGAGGACTGGTGCCCAGAACTGGACAGCATACTCCAGGTGCGGCCAGACCAGAGTCTTGTAGAGCGGGAGAATTATCATTTTATCTCTGGAGTTGATCCCCTTTTTAATGCTAATATTCTGTTTTCTTTGTTAGCAGCAGCTTGGCATTACATGCCATTACTGAGCCTATCATCTACTAGGAACCCCCAGGTCCTTCTCCATCCTAGATTCCTAGATATGAAATCATTTGTAAGCTACCCCTGGAAAGACAGCTGCCGTTGTACTTCCCACTGCACAGCTGACCATAACATCATAGTTGTGTCTCTGCTCACCTGTGTGTTCCTTCCTATTCAGACTGCGATGATGATTTACATAGACTTAAGCCTCATACACACAATCAGAAGGGTGTGTGCCAGGAACATGTCTTGCGTACAAACAGTACACAATTGTCGGCCAACAGACACGGACGTAGTGACGTTCTATGAGGAATTTCAGCTCTTGAGTTCCACCCTTTTCGCACCTTCTGCTGATGTTGTGTTTGGTGAGCATTGATTCTGAGCATGCGTGTTTGTACTTTCCATTTTTGTGTGACGGACTTGTGTACAGACGATAGGAAAATCTGACAACAGACTGTTGTCCGCAGAAAATGTGCTAGCCTGCCATCCAACATTTGTTGGAGGAAAGTTGGACAACAATTGTCTGATGGAGCGTACTAACAGTCGGATTTTAGGCCAACAGTCTGTCATCACACAATTCCCTGCCGAAAATCCAATCGTGTGTGTATGAGGCTTTAAACTTCCTCCTGCGCAGCTCCAGCCATGATCTTGGTACTATTTTTTTTTTTTAAATATAGATGTTTATTGGATTTTAACAGGTATTACAGATGACGTTGCGGTACAATAGCATCAAAATGTATACAATCGTTGACAAATCAATAACAGAATCGACCTAGAGTGGGTCAGTGACAAAAAAAGAAACGTGAAGTACTGTAGTATACAGGAATTAACAAGTAATAGAGAAGTTGTCTCGTTGCTTGTGTGATCCTAGGGGACTTTGGAACCCCCTCCCGGGCACCCCTTACGGGAACAATGCTGTGTCCAGGAGGAGACTCCATCCCCAATGATAAGTAAAATATTAATGTCTAGTACATAAGGTACATATAAGAGTATATTATCATAATACGTATGATTGACAACAAAACCATGGTGCAAAGGGTAGTAATATTAGCATTCCTGTATTTAAAAATCTGCAGGCGGATACACGATAATACCTTCCGGAGGTAATGGGAGGTTAGTCTGGTGATTGACCCATGTCGACCATGGCAGCCATGCCCGGGAGTTTCGGGCTAGGGTGCCCTGGCAGCGGGCTATCGTTTGTTCATAGGTAAAATGCAGGTGGGTCATTCTCACCACTTCTCCCACTGTGGGCGGTGAAGGGTTCTTCCATAATCTAGTGATACATAGTCTGGCTGAGAGTAGGACATGAACGATCGTATGTCTGAGGTGTCTGGGGTATATATCCAGGTTCAGGGAAAGAAGTGCTAAGCTGGGTTGAGAGATTACTGGTATAAGAACTATTTCAGAGAGCAATTGGAAAATTGACTCCCAGAAAGAGGTCAGTTTGGGGCAGCTCCAAAAGGTGTGGAGCATGTCCCCTTTGTTGTCACATTGTCGCCAGCATCGGTCGTCATGGGGTGTGCAGAATTTCGATAATCTTGTGGGAGTTAGATACCAACGTTGTGCTATTTTGATAGTAAGTTCCCAGAGATTAGAGCACTTGGTGACCTGAAAGGTGGAGTTATAAGCAGTAATCCACTGTTCAGAGGAGTAAGTATTGCCTAAGTCTGATTCCCATGCAAGCATGGAGTTGCTCTTGGTGAAAATGTTTTTTTGTCGAAGTAAGTTGTAAAAAAGGGAAATGCCTCGTTTGATAGTAGGTTGGGACGTAAAGAATTGCCATGCGGGATGAGGGAGTATGCAAGACCATTCTGAAGTCGTAAGTAGATAATGTCTCGTCCGGAGATAGAGGTAAAGGTCAGTATTAGGTATATGAAATTCTGCTTGTAGAGCGGGGAAGGATTTAAGTTTGTGGTTTGAGAAGAGATCATTGATGTGGAGGATGCCTGAGTGTTGCCATTGATTAAAGGAGATTAGGTCAATCTTGTAGTGGAGAACTTGTAATGGGATTCGTAAGGCGGATTTAGTAGGGTATGATTGGCCGAGGTGTACAAATTTTTTCCAAACTTGGGCTGTAGCAGTCATTGTAGGAGGGATATGTGAATGTGGCGGTGGAGATCTAGGGTTAGATAGAAGCCATGCCGAGAGATTCTTACCATGAACATAAGAAGCTTCGATTTGTCCCCATTCTGTAGATGGGGAAGGTGAAAACCAGTCTTTAGTCTGGGTCAGGATTGATGCCATGTAATAGTCCTGAAAGTCAACATATCCAGCCCCCCCAGCCTTTCGATGTTTGATTAATTTTGTGTGTGCGCTTCTACTTTTTTTACCCTGCCACATATAGGAGGACAGGAGGGACTGCAGGGACCTAAAATTGTGAACGGGAATGGGTATAGGCAGAGTCCGGAACAGGTACAATATTTGGGGGAGGTGTAACATTTTAAAGGACGCTAGTCGCCCCATCCAGGACAGTTCGAGAGACGCCAGCCTGCGCAGATCTTCCTGCAATCTGGCTTTAAAGGGAATGAAGTTGTGCATAAAAAGTTCTGCAGTTGTTTTGGTCAGTTGGACACCCAGGTAAGTTATACTTTTGTCGGCCCAAGTAAATGGTGTTTGTTGCTGTATAAGCAGGCTAGTAGTAGAGTCTACTCCTAGATTCAAAATGCAGGATTTAGTGTCATTGACTTTATAGTAGGATACTTTGCTGAAGGAGGCTAGCGTCTCTTGGACCGCCGGGAGGGAGGTGAGGGGATCAGACAATATGAGGATTACATCATCCGCAAATAGGCTAATTTTATGTGATCTGTCTCCTACGGTGATAACCCTTGATTAGAGGATTAGTGCGAATCGATTGTGCCAATGGTTCCATTATTAAGTTGAATATTATGGGGGACAGGGGGCATCCTTGCCTGGTGCCATTGGATATGGCAAATGGGGAGGATAGAGCTGCAGCAGAGTATACTTGGGCTGAAGGGGAAGAATATAGTGCCATAATAGCGTTGTAAATTGGACCATGAAAACCAAATTTGTGTAAAGTGGAAGACAGGTACCCCCAGTGCACTCTGTCAAACGCTTTTTCAGCGTCTAGGGACAAGAGTACAGAGGGGGTACCCGAGCTTCCGGCATGATGGATGATGTCAATCATCCTTCTAGTGGCATCGGAGGATTGACGTCCTGTTGTGAAACCAGATTGGTCCTTGTGTATAAGAGTGGGGATGATGTTAAGCAGTCGATTGGCCAATAATTTGGCATAAATCTTGACATCCATGTTTAATAAGGATATAGGGCGAAAGTTTTGGGGGGCATTTGGTTCTTTACCAGGTTTTGGGAGTGTAACTACTATTGCGTTTAGCATCTCTGATGGGAAGGAGGAAGAAGAGACAGCGGAGTTGTAGACTGCGCAAAGTGTGGGAGTCAAGAGGTGTTGAAAGGATTTGTAATATTCTCCATTGAGACCATCTGGTCCCGGGGATTTATGGTTTGGGAGCCTATTGATAGTCTTCAATATTTCAGGAACTGTGAAAGGGGCGTTAAGAGAATCTAGTTGTTCCTGTGAGACGGAAGGCAATTTGATTCGCTCTAGGAATGTGTTAATTACCTCCTGCGATGGTTGAATTGTTTGATTATCCTCCCTGAGATTGTATAAATCCTTATAGTAGGTTCCGAACGCATTCGCTATTTCGTGAGGTTTCAGGAGTTTTTGTTTGGAGTGAGGATGAATCAAAAACGGAATTTTGGATTTAGTTTTGTACCCTTTTATTCGCAAGGCCAATAGTTTCCCCGCTTTATTGCCCGTGGAATACGTGGTCGCTTTAAGTTTGGTAAGTGTCTTCCCATATGATTCTAGGAGAAGTGAGCGTAGCTCGTGGCGTAGCTTAAAAATTTGTGTTTGAAGTGCAGGGGAGGGGTTCTGTTTATTTTGGGATTCAAGGGACTCAATGGCGGTCGTGAGTTGGTCAAGTTTCAATGATCTCCGTTTTTTTCCCGAGCTGCCAATTGGAGAAAGACCCCCCTAATAACAGCTTTGTGGGTTCTCCACACCAACACCGGGTCAGACACCGATTGGGAATTAATAGAGAAGAATTCCTCTAGATGTTGTTTAAGAGAATTTGCAGTGTGTGGGTTATGAAGAAGGTAGTTGTTTGTTCTCCAAAGATATGAATTAGGTACACGTAGTTTAGAATTGATAGTGATGCTGATGGGGGCGTGGTCTGACCAGGTGGTGGTGTGGATCTCCGAAGCCGACACTTGTTGTAATAAACATTTATCAGTAATAAACAGATCTATTCGTGAGTAGGTGTTGTGGCGCGGTGACAAGTACGTATAATCGCGTTCATTCGCGTGACAACACCTCCACACGTCGAACATTTCGTTAGAATACAGAAAACTACTCAATGGTGAAGTAATTCTTTTAGTCCCAGCGGAAGAGTCGATGCTATAGTCCGGCACGATGTTAAAGTCTCCACACCATATAAGGTTGCCCTGTTTGTAAGAATTCACTTTCTCCAGAAGGTCCCTGAGAAAGGACATCTGGTGATAATTCGGTGCGTACAATGAAACTAACGTATATTGGACGTTGTTTATTGTGCAAACTAGGATAATGTATCTTCCTTCTGTGTCGGTAATGCAGTTCTGTAGCTGGAAGAGGACAGTGTCCCGAACAGCGATCATTACACCCCGTTGTTTTTTAGAATAGAAGGATTGGAAGATATGAGGAAATACTTTGTGTTGGCAGCGGGGTGGGGATTCTCGCATAAAATGCGTTTCCTGGACACATAACAGATCGCATTTGAGCGATAAGGCCGTTTTCCATAGTGATGTGCGTTTGGCCGGATGGTTTAGGCCTTTTGCATTGAGAGAGACTACAGTAATTGACATTTCTAACCTAGTGGTTGGAGCAGAGCAGTTAGTAGACTTACAGTTGGGAGAAGTGAGGCGTTGTCGGCAAGGATATCTCTGTCGCAAGTGGAGAGCAGATAACAGGTAGGATGATGAATAAAGGTTTCGCGGTGATGGTCAGATATTCAAAATATGAGGCGAAGTTGCTTTTGACACTCTAGGTGGTGATACTCTACGAATATAAATCACAGTTAGAAGGCAGAGCAACGATATAGTTCGATGCGGAGTAATGAAAACAGCAAGGTAAAACAGAACAAAACAGCTTAACTTGAAATAATAGAACCAGTAGTGTAGAGAACAGGTCAGCGATGTATATCCCTAATGGGCGCTGACGTAACCAGGGGGAAAGTTCGGGCTCTAGTATCAATGAAGGAAACGGTCAGCCGGACCGGATTCTAAAGGTAGCTCTACGTGAGACACGGAGAAGGATACGCAGCACAGCATCAGATCAGCTGTGGGTGGTGGTTTCTGCGGAGAGGTCCCCGATGTGGGGAAACACGTCTCCTGGGTGGTGGAGGATTTCCAGCCGGTGCCTCCGGGCCAATGCCCCATGACTGTAAAAGCTTCATGCCACCTTCCACCGTAGAGATGGAATGAGGAATGCCGTTGTGTAGAACCAGAACAGTGGCGGGGTGGCGCCATTTATAGGCGATTTTATGGTTAGAGAGAGCTTTAGTAATGGATTTCAACTGTCTGCGTAGTTGAAGAGTGTGCTGGGAGAGGTCTGCGAAAAGTTGAATCTCTGAGTAAGGGGCAGGCAGGGTGTTGAGGGTTCTAGCTTTAGAGAGGATTTGTTCTTTCGCTTGGTAAAAGTGGATCCTTAATAATACATCTCTGGGAACCGTATCCGCCAGGTGGCCTGGTTTAGGGATCCGGTGTATGCGGTCTATAGTGAGTTCAATGGGCGTCAGCTCAGGTAGCATGGTAGAAAACATGGCGGTCACAAATTTATGCAGGTCCGTGGGAGGGACCGTTTCCGGAATACCGCGTATCTTGATGTTGTTGCGGCGGGAACGGTCTTCGAGGTCTGCGATTTTGGATTTGATCCAGTCAGTATCATCCTTCTGGGCCATACATGAGTCAACCAAGTCGTTAACAGTAATCGCACACTCCTCCATTTTCTCTTCCATATACTGTACCCTGTCCCCCATCTGTCTCATATCAGTGGTAAACTTGTGGATCAATGATGACAGATTAGTCATAAGGGATGATTGTAGAGAAAGGAGCATGTCCTTCATAGTGGTGTCAAGGACCGGCTGGCCTGAGGTGGGGAAGGCCGCAATGGAGGATTGCAGGGAGGATATGGCGTGTGAGTTATGCAGTTCAGTACTCACTGTGGCCTGGGCCTTGTCCGCTGTATCCAGGCGCATCCGCGCTTTTACTGGGCTTCTGGAGGACGGAGATGCTGGAGGTGAGCGAGCGGATGAGTATGGAGATGTTTCCCCGTCTGGATCTCCAGGATCACAGCTAGGCAGGTCTGTGTATGCTGAGGACGAGCGCGCGGCGGTCCCGCCGGCGCCATCTTGGCTGGGCCTCTCGCGCTGGAAGGAGAGAGCTGTGAGCTTTTGGAGGTTCTTTTCCTCCTTTCGTTTGCGGGACATCGCGACGTGTCAGTCCGGGATCTCTCCGGGAGGGAATGCCGGTTCGCTGGGTGTCGCTAGGGTCCGTGTCGCTCTGGATGTCCGGCCGGCCGACGGGAGCTCCAGGCTTAGGCTGCCATCTCGCTCGCGCGCAAGCCACGCCCCCTTGGTACTATTTTTTCTTACCGCTGCCGGATCACTTTTACAGTGCTGTGAAGGGGCCCCCTCCTCCTGTGTGGTGGTTCCCAGGCCCTCCCACTCCTTTGGGGGAGCCTAGGACCACGGTAAGTACCTGGGATGGATTCCCACAGAGGGGATGGAGAAATATCCTTTTTCCATGCTCCTCTGTGACGAATAGTCATGGTCCGGAGTTTTACACTCGAAGGCCAGTTGCTATAGCAGTAGAGAGGCATCCAGCAACCAGCAGGATATGTGCACAAACAGGTAAACCTGGCGGATGACGCTCACCCAAGGCATGGGGAATAAGGACTAACCGGTGTTCACCAGAGCTCCTGATGGTGGAGATGGGTTTTGCAGCATGTTAGTACCAGGTCACGGTCCTCAGGACTGTACCACCCGGAGGTGAGCAGGCCAGGGTCCAGTAACGGATATAGCAGGTAGAGATCATGCAGAAATATAGTCAGTAAACAAGCCAAAGGTTAGTAATAAGTAGTTGCCAGTTAGGATCAAGCGGAAGCATAGTCAAGGAAAAAGCCAAGGGTTGATAATGAATGGTGGCAGGTTGGGATCAAGCAGAGGTGTACTCAAGGAACAAGCCAAAGGTCAGTAACGTATGGTAGTGATAAGGACCAGATAAAGACAGCTGCAGGTACACAATGGAACACAATGGAGCAAGATATCAGCTGGAGAAAGCATAATAATCTGGCACACAAGAAGTACAAAGGCATGGCTTAACCCCTTCATGCTGACAGTACGCAAATATGCGGCCCCATTGGACTGGACTTTTTTATGTGGGGCCGCACATTTGAGTATCTCCTCGACACAGAGACCGGGGCCTCACCAGTTCCAGGTCACCAGATCGCTGTGATAGCCTCTGATTGATCAGTTGCTGTGCTACCCGCCCCTGTGTTTTCTGTCTCTGTGAATGGATGAGAGAGATACATTGTATCATTCCGAACATCGGATGTTTGTTTGTTCTAAAACTAACCAAACATATGAGGCATTCGCGGGAAATTTGAGCGCCGCGGAATACCTCATAATGCACTGCAAGATCGCAGTGCATTGCTGTATGATGATTGGCCTGCATGCTTTGACCAATCACAGAGTACTTTGCAGAGAGAGCCATAATTGGCCAAAGGCAGGGTGCCAATCATGCCCCACACTATATAAGGCTGCTGCTTACACAGTGGCAGTATAGTGTAATGAATGAAGAGATTAGACAGCTTAGTTAGTGGCATGTAGGCATTGTATTTGACATACAGTATATATATATATATATATATATATATATATATATATATATACAGTCATATATACAGTATATATATATATAGGTGTATTTGATATATATTTACAGCCTAGTATATACTTTACATTTAGTGTAGATTAGATATTCAGTGTAGAAACTATATTCAGGCAGTGTAGCATATATAATATAGTATATTGAAGTGGTTAAGGGGAACCCTGCGCTAAAAAGTAAAAAAAAAACGGTGTAGGTGCCCCCCCAAAATCCATACCAGACCCTTATCCCAGCACGTAACCTGGCAGGCCGCAGGAAACAGAGGGGGGAGAGCGCCCCCCCCCCCCTACTGAGCTGTACCAGGTCACATGCCCTCAACATGGGGCGGGTGCTTTGGGGTCCTCCATAGCACCTTGTCCGCATGTTGATGGGGACAGGGACCTCATCCCCACAACCCTTGCCCAGTGGTTGTGGGGGTCTGCTGGCGGGGGGGTTATCAGAATGTGATAGCCCCCTTTAGTAAGGGGGCCCCCAGAACCCACCCCCCTATGTGAATGGGTATGAGGTACATTGTACACATTGTACTACTACCATTCACCAAACAAAAGTGTAAAAAAAGTAAAAATGAAAGGAGACAGTTTTGGACAATTCTTTAATTAAAAGAAAAAAAGTGTCCCGCGATGTCAGTCCTGAAAAACTCCACCTCCATGGGGGGGGGTCGTCCAGCCGACTGCCATCTTTTTGCTTTAAAAGTTCTTTTATAGTCAATGGTGGGCCACCTGGTGATGTAAACGGGTGACCCCACCCCCTTTCCATACCAGACCCAAAAGGGCCTGGTAATGGACTGGGGGGGACCCATGCCACTTTTTTACTGATTTTTTATGTATATTGCCGGGACCTGGCAATACATTACAGCCGCAAGCAATTTTGAATGAAATTTTTTCCTTTAGAAATGTCATTTTGCTGTGGTACTGTTATGAACATGGGAAAATGCGCTACTTTACAGGCAGACTAAGGGGACCCTCGGACACGCTATTTAAAGGAATATTTAATTTTTATTGTTTCACTTTAAGCATTATTAAAATCACTGCTCCCAAAAAAACGGACGTTTTTAAAACTTTTTTTTGCATTCATACATGTCCCGTCACTTTTTATGGCAATAACTTGCATATAAGCCTTTAAAATGAGCACTTTCATGTCCCAAAGACTTTAACAGTGTTCGCATCTTCGCACACATTTTTTGTCTGTTTGCATGTTCTGGTGCGAACCGACCCGGGGGGGTGTTCAGCTCATCCCTAATATTGACATACACTATATTGTCAAAAGTATTGTGACACCTGCCTTTACACGCCCATGAATTTTAATGGAATTCCAGTCTTAGTCCATAGGGTTCAGTATTGAGTTGGCCCACCCTTTGCAGCTATAACAGCTTAAACTTTTCTGGGAAGGCCGTCCACAAGGTTTAGGCGTGTGTCAAACATTCCCATAGACACACTCCTAAACCTTGTGGACAGCCTTCCCAGAAAAGTTGAAGCTGTTTTAGCTGCAAAGGGTGGGCCAACTCAATATTGAACCCTACGGACTAAGACTGGGGTGCCATTCAGGCTGGGTTCACACCGCAGCATGGATCGGCTCACAGCAGGGGTCTGGTGTGATCCCGGCTCATCGTTTCTTGGCTGAATTCGGACCTGAAATGGACCAGAAGACGCACCGGTGCTGCTCCGGAGAAGTGTGAACCCGCTCCATAGAGAGCAGGTCACAATCTCCTGACATCCAAATTGCAATAGTGTGAACCTAGTATAAAGTTCATGTGCATGTAAAGGCATTTGGTATCTATTTACACAACACAATGTCATCTTTTATATTTTACAAAAAAAAGTAGGGTACTATATTGTGCTTTTTCTATACCCTAATATTCATATTTTAGTGTATTTATTCTTTTTTTTGTGTATTTTTTTTCCTGGACAATTTGGTAAACAGCTGCATAAATATGTTTGAATGGTGTTTGAATGGTTTACTTTTCACACGCAATGGTTTTTTTGCACAATAACTTTGAATGAACTTTATAATGTGTAATGGTTACATGTAATTTAATCTATATTAATTGTATTGGCACATTTGTGTTAGCATATAAATTATCACCACCATTTAATTAATATTTAATTAATATTTTATTATTTAATTAACATTTTATTTTATTATAGTTTCTGGGCACTAGCATATCCACACATGAATATGTTCTGCACATAGATCACTATATAAACTAGTATTATTCCCTTGTCGAAAGACAGGTTATAATATACCAGGTATATAATTTTTTGGGTTTGGCACCATAACCTACTCTTTACACTTCTAGCTGTATAAATATGTGACATAAAAATTGAAACAGCCACCATCTTCTTATACAGAGCCTCTGTTTTCAGAAAATATATAATGTTCTGGGGTTCTAAGTAGTAGCTGTCCAGCAAAAAAATAAAAAATAAAAAAATGCTGATTTGGTGCGTAAAACATTTAAAAACTTCCCCTGACAGCAAGTGATTAAATCAGATTGAAATACTTCTGGGTTGCACAATCCATTAAACTTTTAAGAAAAAAAAAAAAAAAGACTCATTACAAATAGTCCATATCTTAAAAAGAAGGGGTTTTGAAATGATTGTGGGGAAAATGATAGAAAATAAGGTTAAAACCAAAGTTTTCCTTGAAGTAAGCAGTAACAATAATCTTCAGGAACATTTCTGTACATTATATTTGAATCAATAACAGATGAATCATGGTAGGTTGCTATGAGCTACATTATTAGACATACGTAAAGCTCATCAAGTAATGATTTCCTTCTATGCTATGGCTGACTCAAATGGATTAAAGTGCTTTACCGTTTTTATACAAAAGTGGGAAAGGGGGAGGGGTGGAGGGTTAAGACATTCTGTAAAATAGAGTATACGAATATTTGATATGATACAAAATGGCTTTTATTAATTATTCTTATAAAGTTGGATATAAAGTTGGATATAGGTTTCCAGCTCTTCTCTCTCCTGCAAACAAATGAAAGAATTTTCTTTTTCTTTTTTTTTTTTTTTTTGCAAAGTGCAATAGCTTGAGAATCTGAAAAACTCAAAATGGGTACCAGTCTAAAGAAAAGCCTAGGATTCCCAAATAAAAATGCAGCACTCAAAATGCTTACATAAAAAACAAAACAAAAAAAAAAAACATAGAATTGTCCAAAAGTCCCAAAAAAGAGTCCAGAAATTGTGAAGCCATCTGATGTGCCCAGAAAACAGACTTCAGTGTTATCTTTCCACACTATCCACCATTTGTGAGCACACAAAGCCTCTTAACAAAATGTATTGACCTTTTATAAACCAAGTGGTCAAATAGCCGTTGTTAATAGACATGTGCACTGCGGAAAAATCTTTGTTTTCGCTTCATCTGTTTTTGTTCCGGGTAATTCGATATGCTCCTGATGACGTCTGCTTGACGAAACGTGTAGGGAGAATCTTACAGCGTCACGTTCGGGTTTGGAGTTTCTGGTCTGTGGAACGCAAGGCGCCCCAGATGATTTTGTTGTAAATCGTTTACTACCTCTTGCCACGTTTAACAGTGCTTTTTACTAAACTTTTATGCAATCAACTTTTATTTACGGCTTTAGATGATGGGATCCCCTTTTTTTCGTATCTGTCTATGTGTGAGTGCATTGAATGATCCTGCATGTCAAAGAAGGAACACAGGACAAAGAGCTGACTCTATTATGGGGCCTTTAAACCCTGCAGGTACATCCTTTTGGTGAGTGCGGACCTCAGGGGGGAGCACGTGTGAAGAATCATCAGATTTGGTGATTACAATTTTTTTTACCAAAAATATGTAGAGGAATACATATTGGCCTAAACTGGTGAAGATTTTTTTTTTTTTTTTGGGGGGGGAGATTTATTATAGCAAAAAAAAAAAAAAATATATATATATATATATATATATATATATATATATATATATATATATATTTTTTTTTTTTTTTCAAAATTGTCTGTCTTTTTTTTGTTTATAGTGCAAAAAAGAAAAACCACAGAGGTGATCAAATACTACCAAAATAAAGCTCTATTTGTGGGAAAGAAAGGATCAATTTTGTTTGGGTACAACGTCACATAGGCCGTGTAATTGTCATGTGAAAAACAGAGTGTAGCGCTGAAAATACATCATATAATATATAACTGTGTGAAGGTATAAACATATATCATGTGAATGTGATAATTACATTGACAAAAAGGAATCAGTAAAAACAATGTCCAAACTAGGGATGAGCTTCGTGTTCGAGTCGAACGCATGTTCGACTCGAACATCGGTCGTTCGTGCGTTCGCCGAATTCCGAACGTTTGGGCCGTTCGCGGCAAAATTCGTGTGGCCCACAATGCACTGCGATGGCGCAATGCATTGCTGTCTCACAATCGCAGCGCCAGTGGCGGGAAGAGCAATGGTTGGCCACAGGCATCCTGCCTGTGGCCAATCATAGCTCAGACTGTGTAGTGCACGCCCCACACTATATAAAGCTGCCTTTCAGGCGGCCTCGTGTAGTGTTTGTTAGCATCTGAAAGCAGTGGGTGTTCTGTGTACCTTCAACACAGTTACACACCAATCGTTTTTGGCTGATTTACTATTTTGCTCTTGTGTAGTGGTTACTGTCTGTGCCCTGACCGCAGTATACACCACTATATTCACCTCACCTATATAGCTAGTGATCTAGCTTTAATAATAGAGCTTGCAGTCAGTAGTGTTAGTGCGTGCTGTCTGCGTGCTCTGTACCCAGTACATACCACTATATACACCTACATAGCTGTTCTCTATTTGAGCCCGATTGTCATTTGCTGGAGTTATTGGAAGTTGTGTGTGCCTCCAGCACAGCACAGTATACATCTGTATATACCCCTTTAACTCTGCTGTTTTCTTGTTATTGTCTGCGTGCCCTGACCGCAGTATACACCGTGATATTCACCTCACCTATATAGCTAGTGGTCCATCTTTAACAATAGAGCTTGCAGTCAGTAGTGTCACTCAGGAGATAGTGCGTGCTGTGTGCCTGCTCTGTACCCAGTACATACCGCTATTATCCACCTACATAGCTGTTCTCTATTTGGGCCCGATTGACATCTGCTGGAGTTATTGGAAATTGTGTGTGCTTCCAGCACAGCACAGTATACATCTGTATATACCCCTTTAACTCTGCTGTTTTCTTGTTATTGTCTGCGTGCCCTGACCGCAGTATACACCGTGATATTCACCTCACCTATATAGCTAGTGGTCCATCTTTAACAATAGAGCTTGCAGTCAGTAGTGTCACTCAGGAGATAGTGCGTGCTGTGTGCCTGCTCTGTACCCAGTACATACCGCTATTATCCACCTACATAGCTGTTCTCTATTTGGGCCCGATTGACATCTGCTGGAGTTATTGGAAATTGTGTGTGCTTCCAGCACAGCACAGTATACATCTGTATATACCCCTTTAACTCTGCTGTTTTCTTGTTATTGTCTGCGTGCCCTGACCGCAGTATACACCGTGATATTCACCTCACCTATATAGCTAGTGGTCCATCTTTAACAATAGAGCTTGCAGTCAGTAGTGTCACTCAGGAGATAGTGCGTGCTGTGTGCCTGCTCTGTACCCAGTACATACCGCTATTATCCACCTACATAGCTGTTCTCTATTTGGGCCCGATTGACATCTGCTGGAGTTATTGGAAGTTGTGTGTGCTTCCAGCACAGCACAGTATACATCTGTATATACCCCTTTAACTCTGCTGTTCTATAAAAAAGGCATCTGCAGGAGTTAGTGGGTGTTGTGTGCCTCCAGCACAATATAAACTACCCAACTACTGTTTTACCCAACTCCCTTCAGGCCATTACCATGTCTGGAAGGCCAGCAAGGAGAGGCAGACAGGCGCGAGCCGATAAAAGAGGGCAAGCAGGCTCTGTGTCTAGAGACAACAGTGCTGGTCGTGGACGCGGTGCATTGTCATCAGCACGTGGCCATGGGACATGCTTGTCCTTCTTTTCTGCAGCTGGACATGTTGAACCGCAACATGCCAACGACTTGGTAGAGTGGATGACCAAGCCCTCTTCATCCTCCTCATCCTCTCTCACCCAGTCTCAGGGTAGTAGAAAAGCAGCTGCCAACACATCGTCGCCCCTCCTCTCAATGTCATCATCAGTGACTCCTTCCCTAGACCCACCACGTCCTCCTGAGGAGTCTCCTGAACTCTTTGAGCACAGTGTTGGGTACATGCTCCAGGAGGATGCCCAGTGTTTGGTGGGCTCTGATGATGACACTCAGCTAGAGGAAGGCAGTAGCGTGAGCACAGAGAGAGGGGATGCTCAAGAAGGACAGCAATCTGGCAGTCATGTTCCACAAGCTGCAGCATACTGCCAGGTTTGCTACAGCGATGAAGAGGGAGGGGATGATGAGGGCACTGACTCCACGTGGGTGCCTGGAAGGAGGGAGGAGGAGGAGGAGGAGGAGGAGGCACATGTCCAACGAGGCAGGATGCCCTCCGGGGGCCAGCTTAGGGGCAGCACACCGACTGAATCACACCGCAGAGCTCCGCCTGCGCAGAGCGCTTCCTCTGCGCAGAGCGCTTCCTCTGCACGTTATTCTAAAAGTTCTTTGGTGTGGGCCTTTTTTGAGACGAGTGCATCAGATCGCACCGCTGCTATTTGCAACATATGTCTCAAGCGTATCTCACGTGGCCAAAACATCAGCCGCTTGGGCACCACATGCTTGACCAGACATATGTTGACCTGCCATGCAGCTCGTTGGCAAGCATACCTCAAAGACCCACACCAAAGAACAAAGCGGACCTCTCCTTGCTCCTCATCAGCTGGCATCTCCAACCCCACTAGACCTTCAGTCCTCTCTGAAACCTGCTCTGAGAGGAATGAAGGTGTAGAATTAGGTGTGTCACAGCCAAGTGCTTCCGGGAACTCTGCTAGTGGTACATCCACGTCCGATTATAGCAGACAAATGTCCCTGCCCCAGCTGCTGGACCGGCGGAAGAAATTTACTCCCAGCCATCCACATGCCCAGCGGTTGAATGCTAGCCTGGCTAAATTGCTAGCACTTCAACTGCTGCCTTTTCAGTTGGTATACTCGGCCCCCTTCCGTGAGTTTGTACAATGTGCGGTTCCTCAGTGGCAGGTCCCCAAACGCCACTTTTTCTCACGGAAGGCAATTCCGGCTCTCTACCGGCATGTGGAAGGCAATGTCCTTGCCTCGCTGGACAGGGCGGTCAGCGGTAAGGTGCATATTACCGCTGACTCATGGTCCAGCAGGCATGGACAGGGACGTTACCTGTCTTTCACGGCCCATTGGGTCACTCTTCTGGCTGCTGGGAAGGATGCAGGACAAGGTGCAGTAGTATTGGAGGTTGTTCCGCCACCACGCCTCCAAAATGCTACTATTGGTTGTGACACACCTCTCTCCTCCACCCCCTCCTCTTCTTCTTCCTCCATGGCCTCTTCCAGTGCTCTGTCCTCAGAACCAGCGGTGCTCCGTAGGCGTTGCAGGGGCTACGCAAGTACGCAGGCAAAACGATGCCATGCCGTGCTTGCGCTGGTTTGTTTGGGGGACAGGAGCCACACTGGGGCGGATGTTTTGTCAGCTCTGCAGGGGCAGACCGAGAGGTGGTTGACGCCACGCCAGCTTAAGCCAGGAATGGTGGTTTGCGACAATGGCACCAACCTCCTCTCCGCCCTCCGACAGGGACAACTGACCCATGTGCCCTGTGTAGCTCACGTCCTTAACCTGGTGGTGCAGAGGTTCTTGGGCAGGTACCCCGGCTTACAGGATGTCCTGAAACAGGCCAGGAGAGTCTGTGTGCATTTCCGCCGATCATTTAATGCCTGTGCTCGGCTGGCTGAGCTCCAAAAGGAGTTGAACCTGCCCAAGAACCGCCTTATATGTGACATGCCCACCAGATGGAACTCAACATTGGCCATGCTGCAGCGGCTGCACACGCAGCAGAGGGCCATCAATGAGTACCTGTGCGACTACGGCACCAGGACAGGGTCAGGAGAGCTTGGTTTTTTCTCACCACGCCAGTGGGGCATGATCAGGGATGCATGCACTGTCCTGTCACCGTTTGAGGAGGCCACAAGGATGGTGAGCAGTGACAGTGCATGCATCAGTCACACTATACCTCTTGTCCGCCTCTTGGAGCATACGCTGCGTGGAATAATGGACAGGGCACTTGAGGCAGAACAGAGGCAGGAAGAGGAGGACTTCCTTGCCTCTCAAGGCCCCCTTTATCCAGACAGTGTTCCTGCTGTGCCACCCATCACACAGGAAGAGGGTGAGGAGGAGGAAGAGGAGGAGGAGGATGATTGTGTCAGCATGGAGGTGGAGGCTGGCACTCAGCATCAGCAGCAGCAGTCTTATAGGGATGATTTACAGTCCCAAGAAACACGTGGACTTGTACGTGGCTGGGAGGAGGTAGCTGCGGATCATGTTGTCCTTAGTGACCCAGAGGACTCCGGACCGAATGCCTCAGCTAACCTACGCTGCATGGCCTCCCTGATCCTGCAAAGCCTGCGGAAGGATCCTCGTATTCTTCGGATCAAGGAGAGGGACCATTACTGGCTGGCCACTCTCCTTGATCCACGGTACAAGGGTAAGGTTGCCGACCTTATCTTGCCATCGCAGAGGGAGCAGAGGATGAGACATCTCCGGGAGGCCTTGCAGAAAGCTCTGTGCAACGCGTTCCCAGAGACTGGGAGGTCACAAACTCCTGGTCCTGGACAACGTGTTGCTGAGGCATCAGTCAGAAGGAGCGGTGGAGAAGGTGGCCTTCTGACTGATGCTTTCAGACAATTTTTTAGTCCGCAGCCCCAAGGTATGATTGGTTCCAGCACCCATCGCCAGCGTCTAATTTACATGGTGCAGGAATACCTAGGGGCAAGGTCAGACTTGGACACCTTTCCCACTGAAAATCCTCTGGCTTACTGGGTCTTGAGGATGGATCACTGGCCAGAGCGTGCACAGTATGCAATTGAGCTACTGGCCTGTCCTGCATCCAGCGTTCTTTCGGAACGCACCTTCAGTGCTGCTGGTGGCTTCGTTACCGATCACAGGGTGCGCCTGTCCACCGAATCAGTTGATCGACTGACCTTCATCAAGATGAATCAGTCTTGGATCACCCACAGCTACCAAGCACCTGAAGCTGATGTAACCGAATAATTTTTTTTGAAATACCACATCCCTTCAAGACTGCCTATGCTGATGCTGAGTGACTGTCCTGTTATGTTGATTGTCTATCCTCTTCCTCCTCCGCTGATATGTTGGAAGAACATTTTTGGTTCTGGGTGATGCCAGCAGCCCAATTTTTCTGCCCCTGTTTAACAGGGGCGTTTAAGTACAATTTTTGATGCAATGCTTTGCAGCAGGGCTAATTCCTGCAATAAAACTAGAGTATATGGCAGAGGTTGCAGTGTGATGGCACCAGTGCCTAAGGCCCAATTTTTCTGCCCCTGTTTAACAGGGGCGTTTAAGTACAATTTTTGATGCAATGCTTTGCAGCAGGGCTAATTCCTGCAATAAAACTAGAGTGTATGGCAGAGGTTGCAGTGTGATGGCACCAGTGCCTAAGGCCCAATTTTTCTGCCCCTGTTTAACAGGGGCGTTTAAGTAAAATTTTTGATGCAATGCTTTGCAGCAGGGCTAATTCCTGCAATAAAACTAGAGTATATGGCAGAGGTTGCAGTGTGATGGCACCAGTGCCTAAGGCCCAATTTTTCTGCCCCTGTTTAACAGGGGCGTTTAAGTACAATTTTTGATGCAATGCTTTGCAGCAGGGCTAATTCCTGCAATAAAACTAGAGTGTATGGCAGAGGTTGCAGTGTGATGGCACCAGTGCCTAAGGCCCAATTTTTCTGCCCCTGTTTAACAGGGGCGTTTAAGTAAAATTTTTGATGCAATGCTTTGCAGCAGGGCTAATTCCTGCAAAAAAACTAGAGTGTATGGCAGAGGTTGCAGTGTGATGGCACCAGTGCCTAAGGCCCAATTTTTCTGCCCCTGTTTAACAGGGACATGTAATTACAATTCTTGATATAATATTTCACAGGAGGGCCCCTTCCTGTGCCCACCCAGAGTAACTGTGAGGACTTATAGTGTTGTGGCACCAGCACCACAACCACCAAAGGTCAATTTTTCTACCACTGTTCAACAATGGCATGTAATTACAATTCTTGATATAATCGTTCACAGCAGGGCGCTCCAGCGGCCACCAAGGGTCACTTTGAGGGCTTACAATGTTGTTGCAAAACCAACACCTTGTTCCGCCATTTCTGCAGAGCATATAGGGCAGGCCCCTACTTTCAAACATCCAATTTACAAACATCTCCTACTTGCAAACGGAAGGAGACAACAGCAAGTGAGATGAAAAAAGATGGACGACAAAACAAATTATACAGGGGTGATAACCCTTCCCTATGTTTTCCAAAAAGCTTAAAGATATTTTTTTTGACTGAAGCTACACTTTAAAAATGTACCGGTTGAAAATGACAAACAGATTCAACTTAACACAACAAACCTACACAGTCCCTGTCTTGTTTGCACCGCCTGTATACTGCTGTTCTGAGTATATAGGGCCTGGGGGCCACACGCATTTCCTTTTTTTTTAATATGGGTACGGGGTTCCCCTTAATATGCGTACAAGACCCAAATAGGCTGGTAATGGGCAGGGAGGGCTACCCATGCCATTTTTCTGAATGATTTTCAACCATATTGCAGGAACCAGATATAACATTAAAACCGCAAGCAGTTTTAAATGGTGTTATTTCCGTTTAATGTCATTTTGTGCAGGGACTGTTCTAAACACGGGAAACACGTGGCACTTCACAGGCATACTATAGACACCCCCCAGGCACCATATTTAAAGGAATATTTCACTTTTTTTTTTTCACTTTAATCGTCATTAAAATCAGTGCTCCCGCCAAAACGGTAGTTTTTAAAACTTTTTTTTGCAGTGACCCATGTCCCCTGAGGCAGGAGGCAGATCGCCAAACCCTTTTTAGCACACTATCTTGCATATTAGCCGTTAAAATTAGCACTTTCCAATTCGAACGTTCGAGTCCCATAGACTTCAATGGGGTTCTAACGTTCGTACCGAACGCGGGGGTCGTTCGCAAGTTCTGGTGCGAACCGAACCGGGGGGTGTTCGGCTCATCCCTAGTCCAAACTATAAAAGAACAATTCTAAACACCAAAAAAGTGAACTTCCTAAGAAGTGTGTCCAAAAAAAAAAGTTGATTATGAAATCTTCTGTGAGGATGGTAATAATGCGACATGATAGATGAAAAACTGGCTGTAGGACTGTTGAAACAAAGGAATATTCTAATGGAAAAATGTAGATGTATACTCTTACCAGACAAGTGTGGCAGTGGGTCAATCAAGCTCGTATTGACCCAAGGCCTGATGGTCAAAAAGGGATACCCACTCAAATGCGACTGCAACACGGAAGGAACTCAATCCGGACCCGATTGATCCGCTTTTCGACAGGGATGGATCAGTGGAATGTGATCTGGCCAGATATCCAAATATGCAATTCTCCAAGGTGAATGAGACTGCAGCCCAATGGAGGGTCTGTTTAAAGACCAGTGATGGATGGAGAAATGTTCTCATTCAAGCCTAGATAGAAATAAAGGAATGAAAAAGGGCTCCATATGGTGCAGGTCAAAAAAAATATATATTTTTTTTCATCTTAAAAAGTACAAATATCAAGGCAGATGAGTACAAAAATAGTGATCACTGAATAAAATAAAAAATAAAAAAAAGTTTAAAAGCGGGGGGAACAAGTGAAGCGGAACCGACGCATTTCATCACAACGGATTTCAATTGGGGCATAACACTGCTCCCCCACATTGCTCATATTTATAACATATCCCATTGATCAAACTTGTGGCACTGGGAAGTATGGCTCCACCCTTGGTATTCAAACCAGAAGTGGTGGCCTCCGGCGTGAGCTCCATGTCTCATTATGAAATCCTAAAACTTGTAAACCAAACACATAGAGACAGGGGGGCGGAATTACGCCCGCTATGCTGTGACCCAGAAGGTACGGCCATTGGCGCAAATTCCACGCCTCATTCTCAGATTCCTGGGTCAGTTTTCCCCCACGTGGTTCAATATGGACGAGGGTGTGCGGAGAGAGCACGTAGCTACTTAACACCGTAACCGCAACGGCTAGAGTACAACCCCCCGCACGACCCTATCCATAGACGAAACTTCCAGACGGGTCACGTGATTGAAAAACACGTGACACGCCATAGATCATGTGGGCCCGGTTCTTGTCTTGGCTCAATGACGTCATCCAACAACGTGCGCTCCGGGTATAAGCCCAGGGCGATACAAGCCTCGCTCTGAACCCTGAGTGGGCGTGACTGCCTGGAGCTTCCTGAATGGATCAATCACATGACCACCATGTGACTTCATGTAAGCCACACAGGCATCATTGCCATCATAGCGCAATGACGTACTGACGTCGGCGGGTAAAATGCACTCCAAACTGCCACCTGGAGGCCCGTACGGGTCTCACTGTGGAAACCAAGCCAACATGACCACGGAAGTAACAAATAGGGCAAACATTGATAAGATCAATGATTGGACTAAAACAATCAATCCAAATTAACACGATAATTTAAAACTGATTAAAAAAAAATGAATGTGCATAAGTACCATGATATCAAAATAACAATACCAATGTCTAAAAAGAAAATAGCGCAGAATCAAATATAAACTCTAATGAGATCTAATACAGTTAGCGCTAAAAATGTAAACATATTTCATGATGTGCATGAGCAATGTGACAGACCAGACAAAAACATGGATGAATTAAGCTTAAAGTAGTGTGGCACATAAAAAAAAAAAAAAAAAAAAAATGCATCAAAATTCATAAAAAAAAAAATAAAAAGTAAAAATATTTGGAAAAAAAACGAATTTTAACTCACCTCTAAATGCCTGTTGCTAGGGGGTCCCTCGCAGTCTGCCTCCTTCAGTGCCTGGGCTCCTGACGTCACTTCCCCTCGGTGCAGGAAGGGCTCAGCTCCGCCCCCTCCCTCCTGTCAGTCATCTGGGACACGTGACAGGTCCCAGATTACTGCACGGGCCAATCATGGTGCGTGGCGCCGCTTACGCATGCACAGTGGGTGCCCAGCTGTGAAGCCACAGCCGGGTGCCCACAGTTAGAATGCCGATGCCGCCGAGCGGAGGGGGAGACTCCTCTTTAAGCAATTGTCAGTTAAAGCAACACAGTGCCGTATCGCAAAAAATGGCCTGGTCATTAAGGGGGCAAATCCTTCCGGTCCTTAAGTGGTTAAGTAATGGTGCATCCTCCACTACGAGGGACAATCTCGTCTGATTGATAAATTAATTTATTGTGTAGTTCCTTTTATCGTGAACATCCAATTCTGATCTTTGTGGTTCCCCCAAAATTTTAGAGTCCTCCCAAGGAACAGTCCGGCACCATGTAAAACGATTTGCCCACTGCTCCATCCTACTAATGTATTCCAATGTCATTTAAAAAAAAAATAAAAGAATTATAAGACAAAGTTGGCATGATGAGTCCCGAAGAAGAAAAAGCACATTGAAGGAAATGTACTGTAATCTTGTATAATTATTATCATATCTAATATAAATGAGAAAATGTACGTTTTACATTTCGTTGGCGATGAAATATGGCGCGGATAAGGGACCGTGGCCCATTCAGCCGGAGCTGGAATATAAGATAATAAAATGTAGAGAGTGACTTAATCACTCAGCATTATTAAAGATTAATAGAAAATCATTAATAGCATTTCTGTTAGCGTGTATGTCGTTCGCTTCTGTCTACGAGCTTTCTGCCCTCAGATACTCACCGAACACGAGTGAATTACTGACGAGTTCATTAACCCTTTCAGCTCCGCTTACATGACACATCAGAGTGCAGTTTAACCACTTGACCCCCCCGAAAGATTTACCCCAACCCCTTAATGACCAGGCCACTTTTTGCGATACGGCACCTCGTTGCTTTAACTGACAATTGCGCGGTTGTGCGACGCTGTACCCAAATAAAATTGATGTCTTTTTTTCCCCCCACAAATACAGCTTTTTTTTTTTTTTTTTTGGTGGTGTTTGATCACCTCTGCGGTTTTTATTTTTTGCGCTAGAAACATATCCAATAGGCCGACAATTTTGAAAAAAACAAACAATATTTTTTACTTTCTGCTATAAAAGATATCCAATAAAAAAAAAAAATGTCTTCAAAAATTTAGGCCAGTATGTATTCTGCTACATGTTTTTGTTAACCACTTCAGCCCCGGAGGATTTGGCTGGCCAAAGACTAGAGCACTTTTTGTGATTCGGCGCTGCGTCGCTTTAACTGACAGTTGCGCGGTCGCGCGACTTGGCTCCAAAACAAAATTGATGTCCTTTTTTCCCCACAAATAGAGCTTTCTTTTGGTGATATTCGATCACCTCTGCCGTTTTTATTTTTGCGCTATAAACAAAAAAAAGAGCGTCGATTTTCAAAAAAGAGCAATATTTTTTACTTTTTGCTATAATAAATATCCTCAAAAAATATATAAAAAAACATTTTTTTTACACAGTTTAGGCCGATACGTATTCTTCTACATATTTTTGGTAAAAAAAAATCAAAAAAAAATCACAATAAGCATGTAATCAGTTGGTTTGCACAAATGTTATCGCGTCTACAAAATAGGGGATAGTTTTATGGCTTGTTTATTAATATTTTTTTTTTTTACTAGTAATGGCGGCGATCTGCGATTTTTATCATGACTGCGACATTATGGCGGACAGACTCTGATTTTGACACATTTTTGGGACCATCCACATGTATACAGCGATCAGTGTGATTAAAATTGCATTGAATACTGTGTAAATGGGACTAGCAGGTGGTGGGTTAACACTAGGTGGTGCTGTAGGGATTAAGTGTGTCCTAGGGAGTGATTCTAACTGTGGGGGGGGCTGTGTGTGACACGACACTGATCACCACCAATTACAGGGAGCGGTGATCAGTGACAGTGTCATTAGGCAGAACAGGGAAATGATTGTTTACATCAGCATTTCCCTGTTCTTCCTCTCTGTGAGACGATCGCGGGTATCTCCACGGACATCGACTCACCATCCGACTCACAGAGCTCGCGGCGGCCACGCGCCTGCTATGCAAGCCTTGCGAGATCACATAGTATAACGTGATTTCGCGCAGCGGAGCCAACCTGCCACAGTAAAACTCCAGCGGCCGGTCCGCAAGCCTTTAAAAAAAAAGCTCAATAAGCGTATATTGATTTTTTTTGCGCAAAAGGTATAGCATCTACATACTATGAGATTTTTTTACATTTTTTTTTTATCGTAAATGTTTTATTGAAACTTTATATAGGCATTGAAATGTGATAACAAAGAAGCTTCCATTGACATCATGTTCCAGATTTGGAAAATTAACATTTCAGCTGTTTTTTATCAGACAGAATAGCCCCATACTATACATAGAGTGGGGGTTAACAGCGATTCCATAATGTGGTCTGGGTAGCTGAACTATATTTATAAGTATTAACTTGTTCCTCTGATGTTTTATTTATTTTTTTACTAGTAATGGTGGTGATCATGATCAGCGACTTATAGCGGGACTGTGACAATTCGAACACCTAACGGACACTTTTGACACTTTTTTGTGGAACAGTGACAGTGATTGCTGCTAAAAATATGCACTGTCACTGTACTAATGACACTGGCTGCGAAGGGGTTAACATTAGGGGCGATCAAAGAGTTAAATATGTACCTGGGGAGTGTCTACTAACTGTGAGGGAGGTTCTTTGACTGCTTGAAAATATGGATCGGTGTTCCTGCTTCACAGAAACACAGGATCCATCAGTAGCGGCCTGTCCATACGGGGGGCAAGGAGCGCCGCCCCCCCCCCCCCCCAATCCATGCCCCTGACCCCCAATATACATGTAGGGCACTGGACGCATGAATTACAATTTTTTTATTTATTTCATTATTATTTTTTTTAGAAGCACGTGATTAGAGGTTCTAATTGCCCCTGAGCCAATCCAGTTGTGTGACAATAGCGAATTAATATTCGCTACTGTCTTCCTAATTCTCCTACCTGGCCAATCAGGAAGCAGGTCCTGAGACCCGATTGGCTGAGAGGAGAAGCAATCGTATTGGCAGTCGAGGAGGAGACGCAGGGAAAGCCGCTGCGAAGCCAAAGGAGGAGGAGACACAGGGTGAAGCCGACGAGGAGTAAGCGCTGCCCGTGACCTTGATGGGGTAAGCACTGGGCTGGTGGGCTGATGATCCAGCGGCGGGGGATGCGACCGACCAACCGACGGGGAGGAGGAGTTGTTGAGTTTTGGGTCGCCCCCCCCCCCCCCAAATGTAGCACTGGAATCTATGTCTTCTGTACTCGCAGAATGACAGTCTGCCTTGTTTACATAGGCAGACTGTCATTCTGTCAGAGTACCGAGCGATCGGCGGGTCCCAGGGGACATCGGGTCCATAGGACCTGTTGTGTAAAATCACAGCGGTAGTGAGCCCCTGGTGGCGCGCGGCTTGTGCCTGAAACCCGTAAGTGCAGAATCACGTATATATGCATAATTCTGTGCAGAGTGGTCCCCCCATAGGAGTAAATATGTTATAGGGCGGTCAGGAAGAGGATAATACATAAATAAAATGTGATGTGTTTCTGTTTTCAATTTTTTCTAAAAAAAAACTAAAAAAAAATTGGAAATAAAATATTTAAAATAAATAAATAATAAAATAATAAATAATAAAATAAAATATTTAAAAAAATATTTATGCCAGGTGCTACACGTTTAATTTTATTTTCTTGCTACTAAGAGATTGAACCTCCTGCTGGTAGTGACCTCACTGGGTTAGAGCAATGTGGAAGCTTTTTAACAGCTTAATCGCACTACTAAAACTGGTACCGATTAAAGCCATCGTACACACGCTTAGATGTTCGGAAGACCGAACGTCCATTTTTTGTGGCATGCTAGTCTCATGTGGAAAGTGAAGAGGTTACTAACAATATGAAAATTTTAGTATGACAACAAACAACATCAGAAGTGACGTAACGCGTTGAATAGTTTTGTGTGTGTTCTTTCGTTTCTGAGCATGCGTAGTCTTGCTGTTACAATTTTATTTTTTTCGTACGAAAACTGTACTAATAAAATGAAAATTGGATGTTGAATTCACATCTGACAAAAATGTTATAGTCTGCACATCCAGCTTATGTCTGAGGAAAAAGCGAAAAAGTGAAATCGGCTGTCTAAAGCACCGTACTAACAATCCGAAAATCGGCAGACAGCTCGTCGTACTAATTTTTCCATCTGGTTTCCATATCCTGTGTATGGGCCTTTAGGCCGCTTTCACACCTTGCATTGCGCTAATGTAACGGTTTAGCCTGAAGTTTCCTGTCTGTGAAACTCTTACCTCCTTGCTGCAGCGGTTCTGCTAAGATCTGTGATTCCACTCACATGTGCCGCTGGCTTCTGTTTTCCGCTTTGGGCGTGTCGCCTGCTCCACTTTGGATTTATATTCCTTTCCCTTCTATCACTTACTGCTCCATAGTGATATGATGGCATCACGCATTGCTGCAGATTTTTTGGCTGCACATCTATGATGCAATTCTCCCAGTGCTCTATTGGATGAGATGTGGTGAGTGTGGAGACCATTGGAGGACAGTGACCTCATTGTCCAGTGGTGAGATGATTGGAGGACAGTGACCTCATTGTCCAGTGGTGAGATGATTGGAGGACAGTGACCTCATTGTCCAGTGGTGAGATGATTGGAGCTTTGTGACATGGGGCATTATCCTGCTGGAAGGAGCCATCAGAAGATGGGGACACTGTAGTCATAAAGGGATGGACATGGTCAGCAACAATACTCAGGTAGGCCGTGGGGTTTAAATGATGCTCAGCTGGTACTAGGGGGCCCAAAGTGTGCCAAGAAAATATCCCCCCCCCCCCCACCATTACACCACCAGCAGCCTGAACCATTGATACAAGGCAGGATGGATCCATGCTTTCATGTTGTTTACACCAAATTCTGACTCATCAGACCAGGCAACATTTTTTCCAATCTTCTATTGTCCAATCTTGGTGAACCTGTGCAAATTGTAGCCTCAGTTTCCTGATCTTAGCTGACAGGAGTGGCACCCGGTGTGGTCTTCTGCTGTTGTAGCCCATCTGCTTTAAAGTTCAATGTGTTGTGCATTCAGAGATGGTATTATGCATACCTTGGATGCAACGAGTGGTTATTTGAGTTACTGTTGCCTTTCTATCATCGGGAACCAGTCTGCCCATTCTCCTCTGACCTCCGAAATCAACAAAGAATTTTCCTCCACACAATGCCCGCACACTGGATATTTTCTCTTTTTTGGACCATTCTCTGTAAACCCGAGAGATGGTTGTGTGTGAAAATCCCAGGAGATCAGCAGTTTTTGAAATACTCAGACCAGCCCGTCTGGCACCAACAACCATGCCACGTTCAACGTCACTTAAATCCCCTTTCTTCCTCATTCTTATGCTTAGTTTGAACTTCAGCAAGTCGTCTTCACCATGTCTAGATGCCTAAATGCATTGAGTCGTTGCCATGTGTTTGGCTGATTAGCAATTTGTGTTACTAAGCAATTGAACAGACGTACCTAATAAAGTGACGGTGAGTGTATATTTCTTTTTAAACCTGTTGGTCCTGCCAGTTTTAGAATGTTCAGTGGCTTCCTGTTTAAGGGTATCACCCATGACTTAGCAGAGGCAGCATTGTCACCCCAACCCCACCCCAACTCCTGCTGCATACTCTAAATGCACAACAACATTTTGCTTGGTAGTGCACAAGTAGGCAGGCCAAAGATATGACCTTTATCCCTCTGTTAGTGTGGTCTACTTCCATACCGTGTATTGCCCTTTTGCTGCTCTTCTGCCATTTCAATAACTAGAGCAGTGATGTGGAACCTTGGCACCTCAGATGTTTTGGAACTACATTTCCCATAATGCTTATGCACTCTGCAGTGTAATTGACCATCTTGGAAAATGTAGTTCCAAAACATCTGGGGTGCCAAGGTTTGCCATCACTGACCTAGAGGATGTACCAGGAGGAATCACACAACCCCCAAGAAATGCCCAACATTGGTGAGGGTGATGCAAGAGTGTTTCGGCCTCGGAGTCCTGCAAGGGCTTCCTTGAAGCTTGCGCCTACGACTGTCTAGGCATGGAACACGGCAATCTGGATTTAGAATGCCACGTACATACGACCGGACTTTCCGGCAGACTAGGTCCGACGGTCTTCCCAAAGGACTTTTGGCGGAGTTCCAACAGACCTTCCAAACGGAGGGACTAAGTCCGTTCGAAAGTCCATTTGTTTTGAACGTGATGACGTACGACGGGACTAAAAAAGTAAGTTCAATAGCCAGTAGCCAATAGCTGCCCTTGCGTTGTATTTGGTCTGTCGGACCTGCATACAGACGAACGGTGTTCCCGAATAGGAATTGAGTCAGTCGGACAGATTTGAAACATGCTCTATTTCTGGGTCCGTCTGATTTTTTTAAATGAAAAATGATCGGATTAGCCCACACACGATAGGATTGTCCAACGGACTGATTCCGTCAGACAATAAGGGATTATAAGTGATTTTTTTAATCCAATTTAATGAAAAATAAAACAAAACACAGGCAGAGGTTATATAATACCCAGATGATACAAGTCATTTTTGGTAGGGTTTAGGCAAACTTAATGTAGAAAGACGGGTCACTTAGATTGATCTGGGAACATGTTACAAACAATACCCCCCTAGACACGATTCCTTTTTGCGGTGAAATATGATTGCGCAGGAACAACACCTGAAAAATGTACCATGAAATATTCAACATAACCTACAGTTCATCTGTTTATTAATGAGCATACAAGAGGAATGTGAATTCTAGGGCAATAATCAATATAAACTATGAGACTCTTCAGTGGGAAACTGGGACACTTGGGAATAATAGTGCAATTATCTAGCAGATAATGATCTGTGTTCTGCTCTCCTCTACTAACTCAGACCTTACATACGCTTAAAGGTACCGCGTCACTTTTTTTTTGTCAATGTATCCATCATCTAAATATGTTAATAAAAAGATTTAGTCAATAGTCTTAAAATATTATGTTTATTCTGTTAAGCAGAATCTTATTTTAAGGATAGACCAAGAGGACAGAAATAATATAGCTGTGACCCTTGGCTTATAATTAAAGCCCAACTCTGGGCTTGGGACCCTCCCCCCTCCCCCCCGTAAAAACACCCCTGCACCTTTAAAAAAAAAAACTGTATACAGTAAAACCTTGGTTTGAGAGAATTTTGCAAGACAAGCAAAATGTTTAAATACATTTTGACTTGATATACAAGCGATGTCTTGATATACCAGTATCTTCAATTCACAACTGAGTATAAAAGAGAAGAGAGGCGCCTCTGAATGTAGCAATATGGTTACATTTAATGAAGGTACAACATTTAGAAACTCACATGGTTGATGATTAAAAGAGGCACATCTAAGTATACAGGCATCCAGGGTAAAGCTGTCCACATAGACCATCCTCTGCACCGCCATTGACGTCATCCCTTCCATGCTGAGCTCCACGAGCTGTTCAAGCCTCGCTTTCAGATTGTTCTACTGCAGGGTAGTCTTCCCGGTCACGATTGCAAACTGACAGCGGTGAGAGCCGGCGGTGAGGAGGATGGTTTGTGCCTGCATACTTAGATGTGCCTTTTTTAATCATCAACCATGTTAGTTGTTAAATGTTGTACCTTCATTAAATGTAACCATATTGCTACACTTAAAGGTTTGTCTCTTCTCTTTTATACTCTGGAGCTCCTGCTGGATTTTGCTTCTAATCCCCTTGTGGAGGCTTCCATTTGTGGATGGAAATTTTATGGTTACACAACCTATCACATTGCTATAATCTTTTTATATGGACTATAAACTGAAGGACCTATGAATAAATGGTTGTGGAACGAATCATCTGAGTTTCCATTATTTCTTATGGGGAAATTCGCTTTGATATACAAGTGCTTTGGATTACAAGCATGCTTCCGGAACAAATTATTCTCGCAATCCAAGGTTTTACTGTACATACCTTTTTTTTAAGGTGTCTTCTTTGCAGTTACCTGGTGTCCTTTTAATCTTTTTCCATGTAATGATGTGATATCACTCTGCAGCCTTCTCATTTGAGTCCAAGGCAGTCCCATGAGCTGGGTCTTTAAATTCCATGCTGGAGTTGGACCTTTAAAGCACAGTTTCACCTATTTTTTCATGTTCCTTGCAAAATAATGCCCATCTCCCCAGAACAGTCTGTAATGGCAATGTTTTTTTTTTTTTTTTTTATTTCTAAATACCTTATTTTTCTCTGTGCAGCAACAGCCCTAATATATATATATATATATATGTATATATAATTTTCGTGTTCGATAAATAGATTTTTTTTTAATCAACTAATTTCAATTAATTATAACGCACATACAGATCCTACTACTTTTAGCTGATCTCCTTGCATTGCAACTCTGCATTAGTCAGTGGTAAATGTGGTATACACTATATATACAATCACCCGACACTAGTTCGTTTCCACAATCCATGACTTAACTTCACAGTTCACACAAATCCGTTTTAAAATCAAACTGTAGCACTGACGTAAGTAATTTTTTTTCCCACAGTAGCGTGACAATCCCTCCACCTCCAGTCTAACTAATCACTCTCACTTTATGGCATGGACCCCTGTGCAAACAGGTGGTCATGCAAGTGGGTATCAAAAGGGTTAACACGGACCATAAATTTCTCTCACGTCTCCTTAGATCTCAGCAAGGACGCCGGGTCATGGGTAGAAAGAAAATATCGAAGTGCTCACCGCTTAAGTATAAGATTTCATTTTTGTGTTCAAACACAAACTACTCACATAAAGATGATAAAAACACAGCATGTAAAGCCGACAATCGTGTTAGTTCCGTAGGGCAGCAGCGGGTGACGTCATGTGTAACTCCTCCCCCATACGCTTTACGTTCAATCAGAACTTCGACGTCACCGGACACGTCCCCCTTCCCATCGTTAGCAGACGGAGGAACTTGGGGAAGGGGGGAGGAGTCCAGTGACGTCGATGTCCGTGATGTCACAGGATCTCCGACAGAACACCCTGAAGACCCGGAAGCCAGCAGAGAGGTGAGTACCGATCAAAATTATTTTGATCGATCAAAAAAATTCATTGATTAATCGAGGAATTAATCTTTAATTTCCACAGCACTAATAGATAGATATCAATCTATCTATCTATCTATCTATATATATATATATATATATATATATATATATATATGTGTGTGTGTATATATCACTTTGTGTGTAACGCATTTATATAAAATATATGAGTTTCACTTTTTGAATTGAATTACTGAAATAAATTAACTTTTTGATGATATTCAAATTTTATAAGATGCACCTGTATATATATATATATATATAAAATACTGCATAAATTGACAGTACTATAAAAGCTCCAATAATAATACATTCTCTGAACTGCAAGACCACAGCTATTTCACTCACTGTCATTCCCACCCTCACCACAGCCCATCTCTGACCCGGCAATTGCATTGAGATTCCGGCATCACTGGGCTATTTCTGGCAAGTTCCCTGTTATGGTTATAGCAGTTACTATACTGTTTAATATGACTGCAAAGTCCAATAGGAAGCAGAGGTTGATCAGCTGATCAGTGCATTCTATAATCTAATGCCGCGTACACACGACCGGACTTTTCAAGGGACTAGGTCCGGCGGTCTTTCCGACAGAGTTTCGGCGGAGTTCCCGACGGACTTTCCGAATGAACAGACCTGGCCACACACAATCACACCAAAGTCCGATGGTTTCGAACGTGATAATGTACGACTGGACTAGAATAAGGGAGTTCATAGCCAGTAGCCAATAGCTGCCCTAGCGTCGGTTTTTGTCCGTCGGACTAGCATATACACGAATAGCTTTCTCGGTCCGGCGGAGTTCTGGATGAAAAATGTAAAACATGTTCTATTTCTAAAGTCCGCCGGATTTTTGGCAAGCAAAGGTCCAATGGAGTCCACACAAGATCGAATTGTCCGATGGACTCGTTCCGTCGGACCTTTGCTGTCAAAAAGTCCGGTCGTGTGTACGCGGCATAACAGACCTGGTCAGACACACCTTCTCACTTCCTGTGCATTACAAGCAAGGACCTTTGTGCTGAAGGGTGTGGCCAATACTCACCTATGTCAGCATAGAGCACTGCAGTTGGAGACTGGGAGACTGGGAGTACACTTTTTCTAAGGTGTCTTAAGACATTTTCCAGCAAGAAACAGTTAAATATAAGAATAAACCACAATACAGAACCATAAGGAACAAAAAAAAGGCTGGACAACTGCAGATGGCTTTATTTGTAAAGAATACATTCTTCATTTGAAAAATCATGAACAAAATGGAAAATATTTGTTGACTGAATAGCGGATTCATCAAATGAGATGTAGCCACTGTTTGGTTAATTTTACAGCTGTCATAGGCATGGCTGCTTTGTAAAAAGATGACAGCAGAGGTAAGTACTTGGTGCGATTAGGCAGAACTGAACCCCCTATACAGTAATATCGCTAGCGGAGGCCAAATCATATTGTGCACAGCAGAGCTCAACCCAGCGTGCTTGAGACTAAATGGCCAAAGGGCCACTGTGAAGGTACCACCTTCGGTCACCTGGTGAGATGGGGAGTTCCATCTGCAGTCTGATAGTGAACTGGAAAGGGGTAAGTTGGGCAACTCTATCAGTCTTTTGTGATTGAATCAGATTTGTCAGTAAAAAGAATTTGTGCCCCTGGCAAGCCCCGGCTTGGCGAGAAGCAACAGATCTCCAAATCTGCAGTGAGTCCTGCAGCTTGCAAATTGATTTGCTTATCAATACCAGTGAGGTTGTCCCCCTGGGGGCCAAACAAGCCTACATGTCATAGAGGAGGACATCATAATGAATTGGTACAAACCAGTCACTCTGCACTGCACAGGTTCACTTTAAAACAATATAGTGATTTTCCAAGTTCTTTCATTTACAGCAATTATTTAGAGGGGAGGGTACACTTGAGTTATATTTAGATATACAATACCCTGACATGCCCTCACTCTCCGTCTAGGCTGTTGCCCTGTCTTTTCCTAAAAATCGATAAAACAAAAGTTGCATTTCTCCCTTTAATCATTTAAAGATCAAACTGGTGCTGCAATGTAAATACGGGCGAAATAAGAAACAAACTGTCTACTGAATGCCATTTAATGGTACACAGAATCACGGACTCCTACATTAGTCTGCAGCCATGGCTATTTTTGCAACATCAAGTAAAAGACATTAGCGTGTCGGAGAAAAGGTCAGCATAGGAATATAGGAACTCAGGACTGCTAGGAGCCAAGTGTTTGTCTACTGAGTCTCCCTCCCATAGTTAAACCTTGGCCTTTATCACTCTTATTTCATGTTATGGGACAGGTGGACCACCTATGGCTGCTTTCACAATTTTTATGCTTTTAGAGCAAAGTGACACATTCGCTTCTAAAAATTCCCCCACCCCCCATCCTCCATACTTACCATGCTCATCTCCACTCCATTGCTCAATCAATGCTGTTGGTTATACACAGTGCTTTCAAGTATGGGGCGAGGGAGGAGGCGAGTAACCTTCTCCCAAGAGTTCTGTGGAATGACGGCCAATCACCAGGCCAAACAGGATGAATAAGAAGTTACATTGTTTTTTTTTTGCGCTAAAACATTTTTGTTGGATTGTGTTAAATCTTGTTAACACTATCAGGTTTTTTTTGTTCAACCCAGCGGGCTGAGCGCAAAAAACAAAAACGGAGGAGCTTGAGAGTAGCTTGGTGTACTCACTATTGTTAGTACAGCGATCTCCGTGTTGATCTATTGTGTTCTGACCGGAAATCTGCCCCCCTCCAGAACATACCGGTCAGCGCTCACAGCCATGGGCTGCCAGCGCTGATCTGATGCTGGTTTTCCAGTTTTAAGGAAAGTAGCTGAAAAAAACAGCGACTAGTAAACTCCGCGCCACTAAAAATAATTTTTTTTTTTTTTAAATTTAACCAATACTCAGTGAATCAAATATACTAAATAAAACACTGATAGCTGCTCCCTAAAAAAAACAAGAAAAACAACTTGTCGTGCTAAAAATATACTGATGGTAGGGGCGCTTAAGCAAATATAAGTATCAAAAATGTGAAAGTTTGATAATCATATAGCATCTAAAGTGATAAACACCATATCACAAAAATACAATAAACAAAAAATTACAACCAAAATAAATAAAGTCCCAATTGGGTAGTGACACCAAAAAAACTTATATAGATATAAATTCAAAGTCCAAAGCAGTGATTTTTTCAGTGAAAAACTCCTTCTGAATCCATAAATCAGAAAAAAAATGGAATCTTCTATACCGTAGTGACACGTCCCTTCACCAAAAAACGTATGGACATAGAAAAAAACACCACACTTGTGAAGATAAGGATGTCTTCTTACCAGATGCTGTTGACTACTTTATTTAAAAAGATAGTCAAATAGGCTTATGCAGGTTGATTCCCTGCTCACATGGAATAAGGTGGACCTCGTAAGGACAGAAGCTTCTCCTCATAGACTCAGATAGGTCATACAAAAAAAGCCAAACAAAAATCCATAGCGTAACACCATTTAATAATAAAAGTAAATTAAAAAAACATAAGGTCAAATGGCTGCTTACATATGCCGGTGCCCGACCTGGCACTGGGGCTGCTTGCTTAAAACAAACGTTTCGTAATGAATACGTAGTTCCTCGTGGTGTAGGGCGTGCGTTCCACCAAGGAGCAGCCGATGACCAAAGACGACCGGAACTGTGCGTGTACGAACGTGACTGGATACCGCCTCGACGTACGTTTCGTTTGACACGTCATCAGGAAGGTACGCTGGAGTTTGAAGACCCCTGGCTTAACCACTTGAGACCCACGCTATAGCCCAATGACGGCTACAGCGCGGATCTCCTTTGCCGGGACTACGTCTATTGACGTCGTCCCGTGCACGAGCGGCCTGCGCGCCCCCTGAGGGGCGCGCGCGGCGCGCTCTGTGATCGGCGAGTCTATGAGACTCACCTGATCACCGATCCGAGCAAGGGGTCGATCCCGACCCCTTATGACGTGATCAGCTGTCAGCCAATGACAGCTGATCATGTGATATAACGGAGCCGGTAATCGGCTATTATTCCTCCTCGCGCTGACAGCGCAAGGAGAAAAAAAAAGAGCCGATCACGGCCAGCCCTGCCAGTGCCCACCTGCCCCCTGCCAGTGCCCACCTGCCCCCTCATCACTAAACATCAATAAAAAATAAGTGCCCCCCGTCAGTGCCACCCAGCAGTGCCCACAGTGCCACCCAGCAGTGCCACCCAGCAGTGCCCACAGTGCCACCCAGCAGTGCCCACAATCTGCCTCAACAAAGGTGCTGCACCCCAGTGCCACATATCTGTGCCCATCAGTGTCATCTTCCAGTGCCCAGCAGTGCCGCCCATCAGTGCCCAGCAGTGCCACCTATCAGAGCCACCTATCAGTGCCACCTATCAGTGCCCATCAGTCCCATCTATCAGTGGTACCTATCAGTGCCCCTTAGTGCCACCCATCCGTGCCACCCATCTGTGCCACCCATCCGTGCCATCTTATCTGTGCCCATCTTTGCCCATCAGTGCCGCCTTATCTGTGCCCATCGGTTGTGCCTATTAGTGCCGCCTTAACTATGCCTATCAGTGCCCACCAGTGCAGCCTATCAGTGCCCACCAATGCAGCCTATCAGTGCTCACCAGTGCAGCCTATCAGTGCCGCCTCATCAGCGCACTTCAATGAAGGAGAAAAATGACCTGTTTGCAAAATTTTATAACAAACTATTAAACATGATTTTTTTTTTTGCATCTTTTTTTGTTTGTTTAGCAAAAAATAAAACTACCAGCTGTAATTAAATACCACCAAAAGAAAGCTCTATTTGTGGAAAAAAAAATGATAAAAATTTCATTTGGGTACAGTGTTGTATGCCCGCGCAGTTGTCATTCAAAGTGCATCAGCGTTGAAAGATGAAAATTGGTCTGGGACTGAGGGGGGTTTAAGTGCCCAGTAAGCAAGTGGTTAAACACTTACCAACCATATCACTTACATGTACGGTGGCAAGGTGGCTATTCTGCAGATGATCACATACTAGGTACTGTATGTGATCCAACACTGCCGGGTAGAGGGCGCATGCCCGCGCCGCCGGTGACCCGGCTGTGGTGGGATTATACACAGCAGATGCCGATCGTCAGGAAGACACACAGGACAGGGCTCTGCCTATGTAAACAAGGCAGATCTCTGTCCTATCAGTGGGGGGTAATGGATTTTTTTACCACCGCAAAGTAGGGAATAAAATCCATGATTTCTCTTAGTAAAAGCGCCACACACAGTACACATAAACACTGGTTAGGCGCACAAAGTGTTTAACAGACTTTTAAAATTGGAGGGATTCTGAGGCCAACAGGAATTGTGACAGCCAGGAGGCAGAGAACAGCACTGCACACATCTGGGCCCACGTGAAACCCAACTGGTGTACCAGAAGCTGAGCTGTGATGCAGAGACACGTTGGCCTCAGAATCCCCAAAATTTTACACACTTTGTTCAATAGTACCAAGTCCTACTGGAGAGGGAACTTTTGAACTCCTAAAATGCATTGACATAGGAGTCTGAAAAAAATGAAACTTGGATTTGCTTTTGGCAATTTGGCATTTTAGCACTGGATGGCCCGACACTGCTAAATGATGTTGGACGTCCTCCAGCCAGGAAATGAGGTGGATGCTATCTGAAAATGAAATGAAATCAGAGTAAGTAAATCCAGTAGAGAAGAGGAGCTTGTACAACTGTGAAATATTGCAGGGAAGGCTGGAATTTAGCATTAAAGCACAATTTTGTCCACTTTCTTCTAGAGCAGCCTTCCTTAACCAGGGTTTCTCTAAAGATTGCTAGGGGGTTCTTGAGTAATGAGCAATTTCTGCCTCTTAAGTAATCTCTAAAACCAATAATTTTTTTTTAGCTATTTGTAAAGAGGAGGATTCTTCCTACTGACCTCCATTGTAACAATCATTCTTCCTACTTACCACCATTGTAAGGAGCATTCTTACCACCACCCACCAATGTAAGCAGCATTCTTCCCACTGACCACCAATGTATGGATCATTCTTTCCACTGGCCAATAATGTAAGAAACATTCTTCCCAAGGACCACCAATGTAAGGAGCATTCTTCCCACTGGCCACCAATACAAGGAGTATTGTTTGCACTGATCACCAATATAAGGGGCTTCTTCCCACTGACCACCAATTTAAGGAGCATTCATCCCACTGATGACCAATCAAAGGAACATTCTTCACATTGATCACCAATGTAAGGAGCATTCTTCCCAATGACTACCAATGTAAGAAGCCTTCTTCCCACTGACTACCAATGTAAGGGGCATTCTTCTCACTGATCGCCAATGTAAGGGGCATTCTTTCCACTGACCACTAATGTAAGGAGTGTTGATCACCAATGATCACCAATGTAAGAAACATTTTCCCATTGACCACTGGCCAGTGGCCACCAATGTAAGGATAATTCTTCCCACTGACCACCAATGTAAGGGACATTCATCCCACTGACTACAAATATAGTGAACATCCTTCCCACTGGCCACAAATATAGGGACCATTCTTCCCAGTGACCACAAATTTAAGGAGCATTTCTCACACCGACCATCATGCTAATGTGCTGGGAACTGTAGATATAGTAATAGTCGTAGATAGTAATTAGATATAGTAATAAACGGGTTCCCCGGGAATCAAAAATGATTTGAAGTGTTCCCCATATTAAACAGGCTAAGAAAGGCTGGTGTCTAGGTGTCCCACATTGGACGTTCATGACGGTGGGAGGAAGGTGATTGCGCGACAGTATAAAAAGCTGAATGTTGTACCACATGCAAATTCTATATTATATTTATGAAAAAAATATTCGCTAAATCGACATATAATCTAAAAAAAAATTCTATTTAACACAATAATCCCCTTTTCCATTTTCTTTTACGATAGTTTTTGCTTATATTTCTTTTCTTTTTTTTTGCTGCAAATTGTAGATATAACCATTTATTATTTTATGAAATATGTATTCATCTTGAGCGTGCAACGTTTCAATACATCCCACAGATGTTTCCATGTCTTTATTTTTTAATTGTTTATGCTGTTCTCTGAACTGTATAGTTGTTGGTTTTAAGACAGCTAGTCCTCATTAGAATGGATTCTGTGGAGGAGAGAGTAGGTATCGCTCATTCACTGTGGATCTAAAATCCAGCTGATTGAGCTGGCAGCTGTGGGACTTCATTATCCTCTCAAAGGCGGCGTGTCACACCAGCTGGTCCTCATTGGAAGGGGCCATGACATCACTTTCACTAGACTAGTCATAAATGTAACAATGGCCTATCTGCAAAAGTTCTCGTGGAGTTGTCAGTTGCTTTCAGAATGAACTAACTTAAAGTTAATGTACATTTTCATATATTATATTATATTCTTTTAAAGCAAAACTAAACCCAAGAATAAAAATGTAACATGTTGCAGCTTACCAGGGCTTAGATGTATGTGAAGGTTTTCATTTATCCAGGTTATGGTATAGCCCAGTGATGGAAAACCTTGGCACCCCAGATGTTTTGGAAGTACATTTACCATGATTAGGGATGAGCCAAACACCCCCCCCCCCCCCCCCCCCCGGTTCGGTTCGCACCAGAACATTCGAACGGACTGAAAAGTCGTACAAACTTTAGAACTCTATTAAAGTCTATGGGACTCGAACGTTCAAAATCAAAAGTGCTAATTTTAAAGGCTAATATGCAAGATATGCAACAGACAACACCAGCAATAAGGGGTATCTTCAGGTGTATACTGTGCTGGAGGCACACAACACCCACTCCTGCAGATTCCTGTATTAGAGAACACCAGCAATAAAGGGTAGATACAGGTGTATACTGCGCTGGAGGCACACAACACCCACTAACTCCTGCAGATGGCTGTATTAGAAAGCAACAGCAATAAAGGGTAGATACAGGTGTATACTGCGCTGGAGGCACACAACACCCACTAACTCCTGCAGTTGGCTGAGAAAAGAACACACTGTCCCTGCCTAACTAGCTCTTTCCCTGCACGCCAACACACTACACAAGGCTGCCATGCTGGTGGCCTTATATAGTGTGGGGCGTGTACTAAACGCCCTGAGCTATAATTGGCCACAGGCTCTCCTCGCTGCAGGCACTGTGATTGGCCAAGCATGCAGGGTCACAGTGCATGCTTGGTCAATCATGAGCCAGCAATGCATTCCGATGGCGTAGTGCATTGTGGCCTGTTCGTACCACACGAATTTGGTGTGAACGGTCCACAAAGTTCTGAATTCGCCGAACAGACGAACGGCCGATGTTCGAGTCGAACATGCGTTCGAATCGAACACTGAGCTCATCCCTAACCATGATGATCATGTACCCTGCAGTATAGTTGAGCATCATGGGAAATGTAGTTCCAAAACATCTTGGGTGCCAAGGTGGGCCATCACTGGTATAGCCAGTAGTAATGATGAGCTGAACCTCCCTGGGTTTGGTTTAGCAAACTTCAGAGAAATTAGTATTCCAAACCGTAACCCAATGGAAAGTAGCCGAATATGTCAAATTAAAAGTTCCACCGGAGCCATGAGGACCATCACTTTAAATACACCTTCTTTCCCCTTGGAAAGCTGATCGCTGGTTGTGAGCCAGTACCCGAAAGTGCCCAGTAGTGACGTGGATACGTGCCAGGTGGAGGAGGATTTGTCTTCTTCCCCCTTTCTCCTCTCTCTTACTTTCTCTGTCTTTCTTAGGCCGCGTACACACGGGCGGACTGTATGGCCTACTTAGTCCGTCGAAACACATTTCAGCGGACAGTCCGCTCGTGTATGGGCTTCAGCGGACTTTTTCAGCTTGCAGTCTGGCATACTAAGTATTTCGGATTTTTCGAAATTCTGTCCGTCATACTTTGGTTTCAGCGGACAATCCGCTCGTGAGTAGGCTAGTTCGACGGACTAAGAATGGCGCAAGGGTGCATTGCTGTGTATTGGACTTCCTATTTCTAGTCCCGTCGTACGTGCTGTACACGTCATCGCGCAAGCTTTCGTCGGACTGTTTGGCTATCCGTGTGTGGTCAAGTCCGTTCATTCGAAAGTATGACGGACTGTCCGTCGGATTGTATGACGGACTAAGTAGGCCATACAGTCCGCCCGTGTGTACGCGGCTTCACTCTCCTGAGTTTCCTGTTATGTTATGGGTTCACACATGTTTACCTAGATCAGGCTACCTAAAGGCCATCAGGTACCTTCTCACGTTCAGGTCCACTCTCTCTAAATGACAGATGCCCCCTCTCCTTATTGCAGCAGAGACGGGGCACATCGGAGGGTGGAACCCCACTTCTGCCTGTCCATGGGCTGGACTCCGGCCGGAGAGAGTCAGACGGAGGCTATTTCAGCCCCCCCCCCCTCCCAACTGAGGACATGCAGGTGGGGACACTTCTCCAGAATTGAGCACTTGGACCCCCAGCAAAGACTAGATGACAATTATACCATCCAGATTACTCCACCTCTCTGGGAAAAGTCACAATAGCATTGGGAAAAGAACCATGACTTACTGCTGACAATTGGAATGTTAACAATTGTATTCTGCCTTACAGCATATTCTGGAAAATGTTCCGTATGTGTTTCCTCATAACAGGTTATGTTTGTCATCATAAATAATAAAAAAATAATAAAAATGAAAAGTTCCCATTTCCAAGCTAATAGGCAAGGGGTGGGTGGGGGGTGGGTGTCACAAGATAGCATGGGAAGGGGGGAATACCCTGGGGAACATAGTACCCTTACTCATTCACACACAAAAAAAAACCTTCTAGAAATAAAGACACCCAAACATTTGACCTTATTGGGGGTTGGTTCACACCAGATGCAGTCTAGTGATATTTTTATTCTGCATCAAAAACACAATGACAGCATTTAACATGGATTTTGAGTAAAAGCAGCCGGCAACTCCATACCATCAAGCACATTTATTTTCAAGCCTTCACAGTGAGTACAGTCAGCAGCAGACTAGTTTTGGTGATAAGCCTTGTTCACAGCACTCAATAGCCCTAGTTCACACCAGTGCAGTGCGTTCCAGTGCGGTCAATAAAGGTAGAACCCGCTGAATTTTTTCTGCATGTAACACATCTGGAACCTAGCAAAACGCACAATAATGCACATGTCCTCACTTGTCCTCAGTTAGCAATTTGCAAAAAAAAGGGGGGGACGCACTGGAATGCATTAAAAAATGCACAGGAACGCACCAAAAATGCACTTGCAGAAATCCGTAACACAGAAATAATGGTGTAAACCGGCCCTAAAAAAAGAAAAAGACCCAAAAAAGTCCCTTGTTGTAAATCCATTGTCAATCATACCACAATATTTATCATGCCCGAGGTTTGATAACCTACTGGAAAAAAAAGAGACATGTGCCGCTTGTTCACTCGTTACCCGCTGAATGGAAAGTCTGCAGATGGCAGCTTTTCTATACAATGGGCGGGGTCTCCAGGTGACGTCATTGGCCATATATGCTAATATGGGGAGAGAGAGCAGAGTGACAGAGAGATGAACTGGTCAATCTTCGGCTTCTCCTTTTCCTCTCCAGTCATGGGCTTGTGGGTTGGACAAGACCTGTGAGTATCACTTACCTTCAGCACAGGTAAATTAGTTCTCTTGCCCTGCCAGCTGGGATTGTGCTGTGTGTCAGAGCAGTGAATATCTCAGGACTGGATGTATAGAAATACAAATCCTTTGGCAGGTAAAGCACCTCCTATGAAAAAAAAAAAACAATAAAAAAAACTTGAATCTGTGTATCTAGATTCTTGCCTGGCATTCAGCTTTGAAAAAAAAAAGTCTAGAGTTCTACTTTAACATGTATTGATAAGAATGTTTACATTAAGCTGATCAATTTCACATGTGAACATTTAAAAGGCCATAGTTTCCCTTTTAAGTCTAACCAACATAGCAGTATAGAGATTGATCTGAAAATAATGTTGTCATTTATACGGCAGAGTGAAAAGCCGCGCTCGTGTTGCAGTTGTCCTTAATAATCTATGTAATTTGCTCACAAATCTCCAGCGCAAAAACGCTTCCTGTTTCGTAGACGGTGTATTAATAAGAAATAATTCATGAATGAAAAACTTCCTTTGTCTGGGAAGCAACGGCTGTGCAGGGAATAGCGATATGGATTTTTAGTTGCAATTGATGCTGATGCTTTTGAAGGAATATTTTCAGGCTATTTGTCTTAAAGTTGAAGTTTAATCTGCTTATTTTTTTTTTTTTGTCTTCTCTGGTTCATCCTTTCTCTCCGCGTCAATATGCTAATCACATTTTCAAATAAATTCTTTGTTTTCATTTAATTCCTTAATTGATACCCATTGGAACGATCATTGGGTTGCTGTGCTTCTCTATGCATTGCAGGCAAATGAAGAATAGTGGGTGGGGTTGGCAGGGTGTTGTACATAGCTTCCTGAAAACATCTGTAGAAATCCTCGAAAGCAGGGGTGTCAAAATAATTTTCTTCATGGGCCGCATCAGCATTATAGTTGCCCTCGAAGGGCCAATTGTATCATTAAGATGTCCAGGGCAAGCCATCAGGCCATCAGTTGGACACATTTTACTCTTCACAGTCCCCTCTATGCTGGAGAGGGTGTAGATCAACAAGCACATTACTATATATTTTATGGATTTGTAAACACCTGAATAGCTTCTGGAGAAAAATCTTCCAAAAAATAGCAGAGGTAACTGGTATACTTGGTGCTGATGTCCCTCCGACGCCATCTTTAGCAGTTTTAAATCTCGATATTGACAAATACCCACCCTACTTCTGCACAGTTGTTACTCACATACTCTTGGCTGCTAGTACAATATTAACTAGCTATTGGAAACAACAATTAGTACCTTTTATAGTGGTCTCCAGACTTTCTAAACAAAGGTCCAGTTTACGGTCTTTAAGACTTTAGGGGGGCTGGACTGTAGCCAGTAAGAGCAGAAAATGCCCCAGCATCAGTGGGAGAAGACCGTGTTTAATGCTTGGGGGTTAGCAAGAGTAAAAATTATATAGCACCCGTGGTCAGTAGGAGGAACAGTGTCCTATCATTGGTATTAGTGAGGAATAGTGCTGTAATGTCTCATCATTGGGGTCAGTGGAAGGAATAGGGCCCTGTCATTGGTGTCCAAAGGAGAAAGAGTAGGAAAAAGAAGTGGGGGTTGGAGGCACCAACTCTAAGCCCACGTACACATGGTCGGAGATTTTGCCAACCAAATCTGTCAGATTTTGCCTGTCGGATTTAGTCTGACGGATTGTGTCCGAAACTGTTGCATACACACGGTCGGGCCAAGTTGGCGAAAAATCCGATCTTTCAGAACGTGATGGCGTAATTTCGTTACGATGGGACTACATTCACGCTAGTAGCCAATAGCTTTGATGTAGGAATTTGATCTGAGCATGTGTGGCACTTGGTCCGATGAAAATGCTCTACACATGATCGGATTAGGTCCGTCCGGCCCAGTTGGTCGGGAAATCTTTCCAACATGTTGGAAAATTGGGTCGGACGGAGATTCGGACGGAATTAGTCCGATGCATACCACACACAGTCGGATTATCTGACGACACGGTCCGATAAGACTCATTCCGACAGATTCTCCGACCGTGTGTACAAGGGCTAATAGTTTTGTCACATAATTAATTGTTAGTGTTAGCCCTTGTACACACGGTCGGAGATTCCGACAACCAAATCCGTCGGATTTTGTCAGACGGATTTTGTCCGAAACTGTTGCATACACACGGTCGGACAAAGTTGTCGGAAAATCCGACGTGATGAAGTTATTTCGTTACGACGGGACTACGTTCAGGCTAGTAGCCAATAGCTTTGGTGTAGGAATTTGATCTGAGCATGCGTGGCACTTTGTCCGATCCGAATTCTCTACACATGATCGGAGTATGTCCGATCGGAGCATTTTGTCGGAAAATGTTACCAACAAGTTGGAAAACTTGGTCCGTTGGATACTCCGACGGAAACAGTCCGATGTAGACCACACACAGTCGGAATATCCGACAAAACGGTCCGATCGGACACATTCCGTCGGAATCTCCGACCGTGTGTACAAGGGCTCAGACTTACTGGTTCACGAAGTGTGCTGGTGCTGGGGTGCAGGCTCCGCTGGCAATCCTTTAGCTGTGGAGATGTTTTAATCCTGGTTATTAGCGGCTATTCCGCATTGTCGATGGTGTGGGAAGTTCCACGCTAACCACCCTGGAACGCGGAAGCAGAAGTGACGTTAGGGCTCGGCGGACATCCAGACAGGAAGTGAAGAACCTACAGGCGCCTCCAACCCCCCTTCTTTTTCCTTTTTCTTGCCAACAGAGGTTATGGACACCCTCTGAGGATGACTGCCTCCTCATTTCTAAATAAATACTGATTGATTTAAATGTGGTATTTAACCACTTGCTTACTGGGCACTTAAACCCCCCTCCTGCCCAGACCAATTTTCAGCTTTCAGCGCTGATGCACTTTGAATGACAATTACGCGGCCATACAACACTGTACCCAAATGTTTTTTTCCCAGAAATAGAGCTTTCTTTTGGTGGTATTTAATTACAGCTGGGAGTTTTATTTTTTGCTAAACAAACAAAAAAAATCATGTTTAATAGTTTGTTATAAAATTTTGCAAACAGGTCATTTTTCTCCTTCATTGAAATGCACTGATGAGGCGGCACTGGTGGGCATTTATAGGCGGCACTGGTGGGCACGGATAGGCTGCACTGGTGGGCACTGATAGGTACAGTTAAGGCGACACTAATAGGCACAGATAAGGTGGCACCGATAGGCACAGATAAGGCAGTACTAATGGGCACAGATAAGGCGGCACTGATGGGCAAAGATGGGCACAGATAAGATGGCACTAATAGGTGGCACTGATGGGTGGCACGGATGGGTGGCACTAAGGGGCACTGATAGGTACCACTGATAGATGGGACTGATGGGCACTGATAGGTGGCACTGATAGGTGGCTCTGATAGGTGGCACTGGTGGGCACTGATGGGCGGCACTGATGGGCACTGATGGGCACTGGTAGATGACACTGATGGGCACGAATATGTGGCACTGAGGTGCAGCACTGTTGTTGAGGCAGATTGTGGGCACTGATAGGTGGCACTGTGGGCACTGATGTATGGCACTGTGGGTACTGATGTATGGCACTGATGTATGGCACTATGGGCACTGCTGGGTGGCACTTTTTTTAATATCTGGGTGGTACTGGCAGGGGGCAGGTGGGCACTGATAAGCTGGCCGTGATCGGGACTGATGTCCCGATCACGGCCGCCGGTGATCGGCTTTTTTTTTCTCTCCTCGCGCTGTCAGCACGAGGAGGAAAAATAGCCGATTACCGGCTCTGTTTTGTCACATGATCAGCTGTCATTGGCTGACAGCTGATCACATGGTAAGGGGTCGGAAACGACCCCTTGCTCGGATCCGTGATCAGGCGAGTCTCATAGACTCACCGATCACAGAGCGCGCCGCACGCGCCCCTCAGGGGGCGCACAGGCCGCTCGTGCACGGGACGACGTCAACAGACGTAGTCCCGGCAAAGCAGGTCCGCGCTGTAGCCGTCATTCGGCTATAGCGCGGATCTCTAGTGGTTAAGCTAATATTGCACCATTTTACCAAGACATTACAATATTTGGAGCACCGGAATCCCTTCCTTTTTTGAATAAAGGAGAAAGAGTGCCCAAATGTTGGTGTCAGTAGGAGGAATGATTGCCTTGTCATTGGTGATTGTGAAAGAATTTGTTTCTCATATCATTGGGGGTAACAGTGCCCCAAGGGCCAGATAAAGGTAATCAAAGGGCCACATTCAGCCCACGGCCACAGTTTGAAGATCACTGACCTAACTCATCAGAAGCTATTGAACTAGTTAACACTCATTATACATATGAGAAATTCCTAGCTTTAAGATGAGACAATTATCCTTCATTTATGAAGGTCTGGAAACCCTGTACTAGGTGGACTAGATTGTACTAATCCCCTGAAAATGCCTTACTACTGATCTTATTGTCTTACGATTCTAGATTTTGTATTGCAGTGGTCACTGTGTGCTGAATTTTGTTATTCATCTTATTTTCGTTTTTCATTTCTTATCAGAACTTTGTTTATAGCCCTTTAGGCGTTGTTGTGTACTTAACATAAAAAAACGTAAGAAAAACGATTGGAAAAATACAACGTGTTCAATTTTGTTGCAGAAGAAAATCTTTTTTTTTGGACTGTACAAACCAGCATGGCATTGCCATCCCTTCAGTTGTTTACGTAATCTCCTCCAAGGGTCCAGCTGGGCACCACGGCTGTTGGTGAGCAGACTCCAGGACCACATACACTACATAAAATGTTACTGCAAATCATCACAAGAATTAGCACTCCTATACCACAGAAGGTCATTTTATTAGCAGGTGGTTTGCAAACCTGTGCATGTTAGAAAGTTTGCAGAAAATGTTATGGTTTACATTTCTTGCATTTGGCTCATTGTCATTGGTGTGTGTTTCTTTTCTTAAGGCAGGTTGAGAATCTTAGATTTGATGGAAGCCTCAAGGCAATTACATTGTATTTTATAATATTTACTAGGGATGGGCCGAACACCCCCCGGTCCTTTTCGTACCAGAACACCTTGAGCAGGCAAAAAGTTCTAGTGAACATGGTGACGCTATTAAAGTCTATGGGACACAATCATGAAAAATCAAAAGTCCTCATTTTAAAGGCTTATATGCAAGTTATTGCCATAAACAGTGTATGGGGCCCTGGGTGCAGCCCTAGGGGATATAGTTTTCATAGTTCATAGTTTTCATAGTTAGTAAGGTTGAATAAAGACAGCAGTCCATCCAGTTCCACCTGAGTGAGTGTCTACAATTGTCCCTATCCCTGTACATCGCACACTCACATTGGACCCTACCCTCAAGGAGCCCACAATCCTAGGGCCCCATTCATATACTAGGGCCAATTTTGGACAGAAGCCAATTAACCTAACTGCATGTCTTTGGTTTGTGGGAGGAAACCGGAGTACCCAGAGGAAACCCACACAGGCACAGGGAGAACATGCAAACTCCAGGCAGGTAGTGTCATGGTTGGGATTCGAGCCAGCGACCCCTCTTACTGCTAGGTGAGAGTGCTAACCACTACACCACTGTGCCGCCCATGTGTCAATATGTATGGATATGTATCAATGCAAAAAAATATTTTTAAAACAATAGTTTTTTTCAGTAGCAGTGATTTTAATAATGCTTAAATTAAAAAAAAAAATGAAATGTACCTTTAAATATCGTGCCTGGGGGTCCCCTTAGTCTACCTGTAAAGTGGCACATATGTACGATGTGTAGGACATAAATAATAAATGTCCCTCATGCAGGTGAGTGAATACCACTAAAATAGACTATAGTGTAAAAAAGAGTATATGTATAAGTTCCTCTATGAAATGTAATGGTAACGACTTGTGCAATAAATAAAAATGGAGATAATTATGTTAATATGTAAAAAAATCACATAAACATATAATCACAATACTCAGCAAACAATAATAAATCCTGTGCAAAAAGAAAATGCGTGCAAAAATGCAATTCCGTGCAATCAATCCTGTGCAAAAAGCAATAATGTGCAAAATAGCAGTTCTGTGCTGGATTCTATAATCCAATGAAAAAACAAAATGCAATAATCCTGTGCAAAAAAGCAATGTTGTAATCCTGTACTAGAAAGCACTACTGTGCAAAATTTCTATAATCCTGTGTGTAGCACCGGCTCCTGAAGAGCTATGTTTTTTAAATTTATGTTACACCTGAACTGCAGTTTGGTTTGGGTATAATTATTCCAAGTTTCATATTCAGAACAACAAGTTCGGCCCCCAGATCCCCCCCCCCCTATGTGAATGGGTATCAGGTACATTGTACCCCTCAGGGCCGGGACAAGGGGTGGGCAGGAGGGGCGGCTGCCCGGGGCAATGTGGTATCATGGGTGGTGGGGGGGCACCACAAGGAAATAGGAGGGAGGGGATTTGTGTTGGAAAGGGGGATTTGGGGGGCAGCAGGGAGTAAGTATTGTTCTAGGAGGGGAAATTTGGGGGTATGCTAAAATTTAGGGGGAGAAGGAATGGGGGAAGAAGATTTGTGCTAGGAGGGATGATTGGGGCTTTTTTTGCTGGAAGGGGGGATTTGCAGTGGGGTTATTGGGAGGGGTAATCTTAGGGGTAGATAATTTGTGCTAGAAGGAGTGATTTTTTTTGGGGGGGGGGGCACTTGAATTGGGGGGGATTTTGGGGGTGGGGGTAAAATTGTGCTGGGAGGGGGGATTTCAGCAGGGGAACAGATTTGCACTGGGAGGAGGGGGAATTTATGCTTAGGGGTGTGAAAAAGATTAGTGCTCAGTTTTTTTTTTTGGGGGTGGGGGATTTTTGATGACGCATAATGCTCATACACCTTGGGGGCTGGGGGTGCAGTTTGGCATGTTTGCCCTGGGCTCTGGATGACCTTGTCCCTGCACTGGTACCCCTACACATTCCCCCCAAAAAAGTGTCAAAAAGTAAAAACCACAATATACAGTTTATAAACAGAACAGAAAGAAAAAATCAATAACTTTGATGCCATGCTCATGAACACACTTGTTTTAATAGACATCACAGATAAAAAGTGGTGAACTTAAAACAATAGCTTCACAAATGCTGCGGCTTTGTACAAGCACAATGCAAAAGATGTTACTCTCGTCCCGAAGCCTTACATGTGTTCCACCATTGTCTGAAGTTGTCCATTTGCGTCACTGACTGCATAATGAGTGTAGGGTTAATATATGTGAGAACATAGCACTTGTAGCTTATACAGATGTAGCTATGATTGTAAGAACACATGTTGGATGCAAGCTCATCATTTATACACTGCTTTGATCATTTCTGCATGGGATGAAATATTTCAGTTTACCCTCATTTCTTTAATGCTGAACTCAAGGCAAACAGCTAAATACATAAAAAAGAAAAAAATACAGTGCTAATGTCCCAGTAAGAGCAAAAAAGCAACCAACACCACAAAGGACAATAATGTGTATAAAAGTAGTAAAAAAAAAAATGGTTCAGCGCTAATCCAATGAATATAAATATACGGGGAACTCTATCTAAAGGGTACCACTATAGTTCTAGTTGTTGGTATCACAAGTGATGCATGTGCTAATGTTGAAACGAAAACTAAAGAAAATATTGCAAATAAAACCATTCAGTGCAAAAAGAAGTGCAGAAAACTTTGCATAAAATATAGGAAAATACGTGTATTGATATTATTATTATTATTATTATTATTATTATTATTAATAATATTATTTAAGGTAACTATATAGCCCTGTCAATTTACGCATCGCTCACACCTAGCCACAATACCGGGACCTATGACATCAATCCGAACCAACCCGGATTTCCCTCCGGGAATGTCCCTGAATTTTCTGGCCTCTGGGTGGCCACACACTCACATGAGAGTTAAGCACTTCTTCCAGGGAAACTCCCTCATGTCTCGGGAAAGACTAGCTACACTAATGAAGGACAAGAAACTTTCCCTATGGCCTTACTTACAAATTAAGCATTTCCTATCTAGCCCTCAACATAGATCACATTGGACCAGAGCTCTGACTCCATTTGAAGCTCTATGCTCGGAGTCTGTACCACAAAGACACTTGATATCATACATTTATCAGATCCTTTTTAGTAATCACCCAAGGAAACATAAAAACTGTCATTATTGGGAGAAGGCGCTTGCGATCTCCATCACAGAAGACCAATGGGAACAAATATTTGAATACACTCTCAAGGGCTCAATAAACGTGTCCACACAAGAGAACGGTTACAAAATTCTCAATCGCTGGTATAGAGTCCCAACTCTCATCAACAAATACGCGCCGGCCACCTCAAACCTATGTTGGCGATGCAAATCCGATCCGGGCTCTCACGTCCACATATGGTGATCGTGCCCCACACTCCAAAAATTCTGGCAGGAGGTTCACAAATTAACATCAAAAATAACTTCATACTCTCTGGAATTCTCCCCAGCACAACTATTACTCCATCATACCACCTTATCTAGACGCACTTATTTTAGGTCTTTAACAATGCACATGCTAAATGCAGCAAAGTTGTGCATCCCTGTTCATTGGGGCACATCTAAGATTCCATCAATCAAGGAATGGTTTATGAGGATTAATAGAACTGCTGAAATGGAAGAACTCATAGCCATTTCCCAGGAGACCATCACCAAACATAATGCACGTTGGGCCTGCTGGTCCCACTTTAAGATGACCCCAGAATACAAACGCACTATGCAATTACATACCAACTGAACAAGCGCATCCCTTCTCCCCTTTGGACTTTGCACCTATCTGTAACATGGGGGGGTGGGGGAGACTGGTCTAAGTCCGGGGCTAGATTGGCGGCATGTGCCCCCTCCGGACGGGCCCGGTCTCTTCCTTCCCCTCCTTTCTCCCATTTGCTTCCTCACTCAAAAAATTTTTTTGGGAAACTCCTTTACAAACTCAAATCTTTAATGTAATAGACTCCCCTCACACACCACCTTCCCCTCCTTTCCCCCCTCCCAACTCCCACTCCCATTTACTCCTTTAGTAGGTACAACTAAAGAAACCAGCTGGTCTGGTTACCTAATAGCCTCTACCGAACATAAGACTCAAGAGATACACCTGACGCTAGAATGATCCACGGACAGACGTCTACACACCCTAATTCTAGAAACACACATTGCTGATTTTCGTGATGCATGTTTCTAAATAAGAATCTGTATCGGGATCCTGGTGACATACACTCACGAATCCATGAGTACGGAAGACGAAAATCCCTTTTGCACTGTGTTTACAACCATTATCTAAGGTCATTTAAGACAAGCTTCTCTTGTAAATCTCGCCTTATATCCTCTGCAGCTTACAGTTATTACTGCTAAGGTATTCTTTTGTAATGACTTTATTTCTGGAATCTGTATGACATGTTTGTACATCCGTCACTGTACCCTTTTGTTTGTATGGTTGTACCTCAACGATCTGTATTATCACTTTTGTTCAATAAAAATCTTTAATGGAAAAAAAATAAAAATGTACGCATCACTTTACATATACACTGTACATTCACATCAGTCCCTACCCTCAAGGAGCTTACAATCTAAGGTCCCTAACTCACATTCATACATACTAGGGACAATTTAGACAGAAGCCAATTAACCTACCAGCATGTCTTTGGATATTACTAAATGTTAAAGCCACATACAATATTTAGTGGCTAAGACATTCATATGGAAAAATATATAACATCTTTGAAAACAGATTAACTTACATAAATTGTGATATTTGTCAAGAATTGGGAATTCTAAGGATATCGGGGCAGTTGCTGAGGCTGCTCCCTTGATATCCACACCCAAAAAATGTTTGTTAAGGGGACTATTGCGGTACTAAATAAATAATTCATAGAAGACTTTGTTATAAAAAAATTACAAATAATTTAATAAGAGCAAAAAAAATTGAATCCATCAAAACTTCCATATTGATAAAATCATATACACCACAATTTAATAAACTACCGACGGGTGGCCCCGTAAGGTTTCTATTGAAGAAGGGTATAGAAACGTTTCCTCTACCGGTTTCATGGCGAACCGCTTCTTCAGGAGGATAGTCTACAGAGTAAAAAAAAATATTTGCAAATAATCAAATAGCAGCAAATCATATAATGACATAACAGAAGATTTACAATAATTTAAATAGTGAGGGGATCAGCTCACCCACAGAGGAGGAAGCAGTAGATCACAGGACCCATCGGTTTCCTCCCACAGCAGATGCGGGGGGTTGTAAAGGACTCTTCAAATTTAAACAGATATATACGATATGAGAATTAAAGTGAGATGAGACATTAACCTATACACACCTAAAGAGCGATATATAGGTGGAAAGGGATGGAAAATAGACTGTGTGCATAGGGGCTATAAAAACAAGTGATGCATGTGCTAATGTTGAAACGAAAACGAAAAAAAATATTGCAAATAAAACCATTCAGTGCAAAAAGAAGTACAGAAAACTTTGCATAAAATATTGGAAAATCCGTGTATTGATATTATTATTATTATTATTATTATTATTATTATTTAAGGTACTTATATAGCACTGTCAATTTATGCATCGCTTTACATATACATTGTATATTCACATCAGTCCCTACCCTCAAGGAGCTTACAATCTAAGGTCCCCAACTCACAGGGGCGGACTGACAACTCATGGGGCCCCCGGGCAATAAATGATTATGGGGCCCCCAGGCAATCGGAGATTATGGGGCCACACAGTATACACAAACACACACACACACAGTATACAATCACACAGTATACACAAACATGTTTCTATTGGCTGAGAAGCTACTGGAGAGGTGGAGCAGCTATAATCTCTGGACTTTTAGACCAAAAGTATGTCGGGAAGGGACATTTCAGAGACAGATGTAAAAAAAAAACACAAATTTTTACATACTGTCCCTGGTTTTACTGCGGCTGGCAACCCTGATGGGGCCCCCTAGTGGCATGGGGCCCTCGGGCAGTGCCCGAGTGGCCCAATGGTCAGTCCGCCCCTACCAACTCACATTCATATAGTAGGGCCAATTTAGACAGAAACCTATTAACCTACCAGCATGTCTTTGGATATTAATAAATGTTAAAGCCACATACTTTATTTAGTGGCTAAGGCCGCGTACACACGGGCGGATTGTCTGCCCAACTAAGTTCGTCAGACAATCCGACAGACAGTCCGTTCAACTTTTGAATGAACGGACTTGACTACACACGATGAACAGACAGTCCGCTGAAAGCTTGCGCGATGACGTATACAGCACGTACGACGGGACTAGAAATACGACGTCCAATACACAGCAATGCAACCTTCGGCCGTGTAAATCCTTTCTGAGCATGCGCCATACTTAGTCCGTCCAACTTGCCTACACACGAGCGGACTGTCCGCTGAAACCAAGTTTGGATGGACAAAACCAAATTTGGACGGACAAAATTACGGAAATTCCGAAAGACTTAGTCCATCAGACTGTCCGCTGAAAAAGTCCGCTGAAGCCCACACACGAGCGGATTGTCCGCTGAAACACGGTTCAGCGGACTAAGTTGGGCAGACAATCCGCCCGTGTGTACGCGGCCTTAGACATTCATATGGAAAAATATATGACATCTTTGTAAACAGATTAACTTACATAAATTGTGATATGGTTATGATACCTATAACCTCAAATTATAGTCAATGTCCCATATCCACAATAGATGAATTGTGCAATCCATCAGAAAAAAGTTGTGAAAAAGTCCAAACTGGTGCGATGTAATTGATAGTGGAAGTGGATTGGTCCCTCAAATCACTTAATGAGAGTTTTGCAGAGAGTGGTGTGGAAATTCCCCCTTACTAAGTGTTTTTACACCCCCGCCTGTATAGATCCATTAGGCATACGCCAATTAGGTCCACATGTTCCAGTAAGCCTCCTCATTTCTTGGTGGTGGTGGAACTCCTCACAGTGGTTGCCTCCAGTTGTGGCACTTGGATTAATCAACCATCCCTTTTGGATCACTATCCTGAAATTTTGCTTCATCACACCAGTTTGGACTTTTTCACAACTTTTTTTTCACAACATTAATGGCTGTGTGTTGAGTTATTTTGAGGGCACAGCAAATTTACACTGTTATACAAGCTGTACACTCACTACTTTACATTGTAGCAAAGTGTCATTTCTTCACTGTTGTCACTTGAAAAGATATGATAAAATATTTACAAAGATGTGAGGGGTGTACTCACTTTTGTGAGATACTGTATTTAATGATATATTAATAAACACCGGGATGCATCAATTTGTGTCTCTTATATATGTCAGGAGTTCAGCATTAATTTTGTTTAAGTCTTGCAACTTGGGTATGCACTGATAAACTCTATGGGGTTTGCTGCAATAGTTGCATCGCTGCAGCTGTAGAGAAATAATGATGTCACTGTAACGCTGTTTGTGGTTACATCAGGTCAGTCCACCTTCGCTGAAGCTTCTGCATGTGAATCCACACAATGAATGTGATAGATTCCAAGTATGTAAATCATCATTATGTAGTGAAATTGCATGACAACACCAACTTTCTACTAGAAAAACTAGAAATGATTGTAAAAATATATATTTTTTTAATTTTTTATAGGATGCATCAATAGCTCACAGATTTCACATGATGCGAGAAAAACATCCAGAAAAGTTCAACAGTAGGTAAGACTTGAAGATACTTGAGTGTTTTGATTGGCTCTTTTTTATTATATTCACCTGGGGGTGTCTAGTTAAGTGTTTATCAACCTTTATTTCAGTCATGCCACCCTTTAAAAGTGTGCAAAATGTTAAGGCACCCCAGTCTAAAATGTAAAAAAGGTAAATGGTACTTATCAATAGGAAACCTGAGCCTGGAATGATGCACACAACCACCTTGATGAGAATATCAGAAGCCTCCCTTCAGATGTCCTGGTATCATCAGTGGTCCCCCATCACATCAGTGCCCCCTTCATATCAGAGGCCCCCCATCACATCAGCGTTCTCCCCAACTCATCAGAAGGCCCTCTTCACATCAGAGGTCCCACCTCCACATCAGAGGTTCTTCTTTCACTTCAGGAGATCCCCTTCACATCAGAGTTTCTACTTAATCATCACATCAGTGCTCCACTTTACGTCAGTGGACCCCTTTCACATCAGAGGTCCCCCCATCACATCACAGTTCCCCACAACTCATCAGAAGCCCTTCTTCACATCAGAGGTCCCCCTTCACATCAGAGGGCTCCCCATCACATTAGAGTTCTCCCCAACTCATCAGAAGCCCTTCTTCACATTAGAGGCCCCCCTTCACATCAGCGGTCTCCCCATCATATTAGATTTTCCCCCAACTCATCAGAAAAGCCCCTCTTAACATCAGAGGTTCTCCTCCATCACATCAGAGCCCCCCTATTTCACGTCAATAGCCCCAAATCATATCAGAAATCCCACCTATACATCAGAGTCCCCCAAACAAATCAGATTTCCTCCATCACAGAGTTTCTTCCATCACATGGCCCCCATCACACCGTGTGCTCTTGACATCAGAACCCTACTTTTGGGCTCCAGCATCACGGCAGAAGGTGGGAGGTAGAGCAGGTTAGGAGGAGCCCAACTTCCATCCTGTACTGAATGCGTGGGGTGACAGTGCAAGCTGCCTGCCCTGGATCAGTGTCATGGGTTGCCATGGTGCAGACGAGCTGGTCACAAAACATCATAGCAAAGAATGACGCCATGTGTACTGCCCTACAACGTCATTGGTTGGTATGGTCCTGGCGGCTGGCCCATCCGCACCATGTGACTCATAACACTGATCCAGGGCAAACTGGGTCCCACACTCGCGGCACCCTGGGCGAAACCAAACGGCACCCCAGTTGAGAAACACTGGTCTAGTTCCACCCATATACAGTATGTAACATCTAGCAGCCCTCCTATGTCTATGGGGCATTGATGACACAGTTTTCGATAGTGAGGACTTGGTGAGAACAATCAATTTATTACAGCATATAATGTTTCTTGGGGTAAAGGTACACACCTGTGACATGTAAATGACTTGATTTCCATTGAAACAGAAGACCAACATTTCAGAGTTTACATCTAGGTCTCTTGATTAGATTTTGCATAGGTGAAACTCATTTTTATTTGCTCTTGCAGACTTGTATCAATTCAATGCAAATGATCCGCAGTGATTTTCGCGGCAGCAATTTGATCACAAAACACTTAATAATAGTTTATAGTTTATTGTTTTGCATTTTGATGTAGGGCAGGCAAATGTCCTTCCTCTCTTACAGTGAAATTAATCTATTATTTGTGACTAATACTATAATGATTAGCCTGATGTGGCAGCATTAGAAAGTAGAGAACATGGCAAGCGCTCAATCCATTTTCACAACGGGAAAGTAGCTTTACCATGGGGGGTATTTGTTTGCAGGCGCTGAATAATTATTTTTTTTTTTCTTATAAATATTAACATTTTTGGGGATTTTAAATATGACAATAGCATCTTAGGGCTGGCGGATGGGTTGTGGCATTATTTCATATTAATGTTTCTGTGGTATTTAAATTGTGTGACCAAATACCAGGACTGTTATGTGCCAATCATTAATCTTAATTCTTTTTGTCTTCTGGACCGCCCACCGTCGTTTTACATTGGCTGTTTGAAGAGGAATATCGTAGCTGCCATAACCCCGGTATTCTCTTCTTCAATGAACGGTCCAGTTTCAGTTAATAGTGGTCTCTGCGGCGGATTCGCCGCAAGATCACTTTTATCGGGAGAGGGCCCCCCTCCCGCAGCTTACTGGTGCCCTCCGCTGCTTACCAGAGCCGTCGGCAGCGGCAGAGGTGATCGATTCTTCACCCTTACTGGGGCGTGGGGACGAGTGAGGGGAAGATGGCCCCCACCCGTCTCTATAACAATGCAGAGCGAAAGCGACATCAAAACGTCACTTCCGCCCATAGCTCTTAAAGGGCCATTTTTTTTATTATTTTTTAAATGGCAATTTATTTTTATTTTTTTATTGCATTTTAGTGTAAATGTGAGCTCTGAGGTCTTTTTGACCCCAGATCTCATATTTAAGAGGACCTGTCATGCTTTTTTTCTATTACAAGGGATGTTTACATTCCTTGTAATAGGAATGAAAGTGACACCATTTTTTTTTTTTAAACTGTGTAAAAATAAAAAATAAAAGGTAAGATAAATAAGATTTTTTTTTTTTTTTTTTAATGCGCCCCATCCCGACGATCTCCCATGCAGAAGCAAACGTATACATGAGTAGCGCCCGCATATGAAAACGGTGTTCAAACCACACATGTGAGGTATTGCTGCGATCGGTAAAGTGGGAGCAATAATTCTAGCCCAAGACTTCCTCTGTAACTCTAAACATGCAACCTGTAGAATATTTCAAACGTTTCCTATGGAGAGTTTTAAGGGTAAAAGTTTGTCGCCATTGCATGAGTGGGCGCAATTTTGAAACGTGACATGTTGGATATCAATTTACTCTACGTAACATTCTCCTTCACAATATAAAAAAAAATAAAAAATAGGCTAATTTTACTTGTTTCAGAAAAGTGTATTTTTTCCCCAAAAAGTACGCATGTAAGACCGCTGCGCAAATACGGTGTGACAGAAAGTATTGCAACGACCACCATTTTATTCTCTAGGGTGTTAGAAAAAAAATTTATAATGTTTGGGAGTTCTAAGTAATTTTCTAACAAAAAAACTGTTTTTAACTTGTAAACAACAAATCTCAGAAAGAGGCTTGGTCCTATCTATTTTTTTTTTTTTGGGGGGGGGGGGGGAGGGTGTTGATTAGAGTAATTTTGCATATAGTGTTTTTCATATTTGCATGAAGTTCACAAAATATTGGAACAAGTCTCCACTTATTCTTTGGAGCATACTCCAGCCCAACTTCTTTTTCATCACTCAGCCATACCGGCTCACTCATATCGTAAAGCATTAGCTATTCACATGATCAATGCTGCTAAACTATGTATTCCAGCACACTCGGGCTCGCCTCAAACCACGACCATCCCTGAATGCCTTAAATGTATAAGCAAAGTCACAGATATGGAAGTACTGATTCATATAGCACAAGATACCCCTGCCAAATTCTCACACATATGGGCATGCTAGACCCAATTCCGAACCACAAACAGGTACAAAACTTTAATGGGTCTAGACCCCACCAACTCTCCAAATTAAACGCAGACTTTGAGGCATTTGATCCCGAAACAGACAGGACTTCCATCTATAGACGTGGGGCACCCCTCCCCTACCCAAGGTATGAGTCTGGGAGGACCCCACGTCAAGGAGGACTACTACTACTACTAATATTATTACTCAAGATTCAGTGCACGACCCTCTAACACACCCTCCCCTCTTACACAAGTATGTTGATACTTAATAGACACAGCTTTGTTGACCCTGGAGACCAAGGAGGTGAATGCACTTTCTTCCCTTGCTCCATCTTCTCTCTTTCCCTCTCCTGTACCTTCCCATAGGACCCTCATACCCTTCAGATAACCCCAAACCATCCCATTTATTTTCATATCAATATTTCGCAATATCGGGTTGTACCAAATGGAGCTCTTAATAGATGATTTACGGACGTGTTTAAAGAGGAAGTAAACCCTGATGAGTTTACTTCCTCTTTGATTCCCTGCAAAGGCAAAGCATAATGGATTACTATGCATAGCATAGTAGTCCATTATGTGTCACTTACCTGACACAGGAGCCAGCGAAATCGCCGCTGTCCCCTGTAGTTTCGAGCGTCCATCTTCTTGGTGGGTCTCGCTGCTCCGGCGCTGTGATTCGCCGGAGCAGCGATGACGTCACTCCCTCGCATGCGCACGGGAGCCGACACTCGCGGCATATCGCCACGATCTGCGGCTTACCCAGTGCGCCTGCGCGCCGCTGTGTACGGCGCATGCGCCGTAGACAGCGGTGGCTGTCTTCAGGTAAATATCTGCTAAACCGTATAGGTTTAGGAGATATTTCTTGGACCTACAGGTAAGCCTTAATCTAGGCTTACCTGTAGGTCAAAGTGGTTTGTAAGGGTTTACAACCACTTTAAGAACCAACCTTTTTCCAGTTACTTTGTTTATTTCATTCACAGAAATGGGACTCCAGCTCTATATTTAGTACCATTTATACTGACTTTGGCTATGGATGAATCCTTCCTAAAAACTTTTCTTACATATTCCATCTGGAAGTTCAGAACGATGGCTGTTTAAGATTTTATTGTATGCTTACCATACCGTACACAACACACCTAAAATATGCTCTTCACTGTAGCCAGATGTACTTAGATTAGGTTGGGAAACCCTTGTTACAGCTCCCCATGCACCTCCTATGTGTAAGTCACTCTCTTTCTATTAGGGGCACAGGGTGATCTGTACTTGCTGTACAACCACACTGGAATGTAATATATATATATATATATATATATATATATATATATATATATATATATATATATACATATATATATTTTTTTTATATTGTCTCATGCTATGGTGTGCTCTCTTCTGGATCATTTCGGGTGTGTCTGTATTCCATTGTTCTATTGTGTCTGTCTGCCTTGGGTGAAAATGATTATGGGATGTGTATTTGCTGTGAGGAGGTATGGGGGAATTCCTCCAACAGCTTTCCCTGCTGATTGGACAGTCTACCCCGCCCTGAATGCAAAGGGAGGGGGGATTGTCCTGAGTGTTACCTCTGTATACCTGTGTTTCAATAAACAGTTCATGTTCAGCAGCCAAAATGAGTACTGTCTAGTTCTTGGTTGTCATCGGTTGGAATACCTGATATCTATATTCAGACTGGAGGAACTGGTATATTACGAAAACACTCAAGCAGAGTGTGGGACATTTCGTTACAGAAATAATATCTTAAAGTGGTAGTAAACTCTGAATGTTTATTTTAACCTACAGGTAAGCTTATATTAAAGCTAACCTGTAAGTTAAATGAATATCTCCTAAATGTGCACCGTTTAGGAGATATTCTAGGGAGCAGCAGTCGGTGACGTCACTGGCGCAAGCGCTCTGAAGAAACAGCATACCCGTGGCTTCGTTCAGAGCCCTGTGCCGTAAACAGTGACTCCCATGTTCATGAACGGGAGTGACGTCGTTGTGGCGTAACCATTCAAGCAGCCACAGCCTGCGATCCCCAATGGAAGACCACATGAAGATGGAAGCCTCTGCAGTGGGGACCGTGCGCCACTGGAGGGCTTATTATGCCTTTACCTTGCAAGGTTTTTTGTTTTCTTTTGGCAAAATTTACTACTGCTTTAAGGCTTATATGAGATTTTAGTGATTGGGTTTGCATCTCCTTTAAACACCGTTTTCAAGAATTCTGAAAAATAATAAGAAAACTGTAATAATGTTTGCTGATGATGCTGCAAGTATGCACCAGAGAAAGCGACTAAGAAAATGAGGGGACATCTTTAAGTTGGAAAAATTACTTTTTATCTCCAAAGTTTAGCCACTTAGAACTCCATTAGTATATGCAAAATATGAAGCATACAAACGCACAATGAGATGATGAATGTACAGTATGTATGATAAACATGGAATAGAATGAATGCATAATAGACACCTAATTACGATCGCACGCTTCACAATCAAAATGTATTCATCCGAAATCATTGATGACCTTGCATACAAAGTGAGTCTGAAAGTGGTGATCATCATGTAATAAAAGAAGAACAAAAAACAATGTAGGGATTCCCAGTTCAGATGTTACCAGTTAAGAAAAATTGGGTCTGATTAGCATCTACAAAAAATGCTGAATAATGTCAAATAGGATTTTTTTTTCTTTTTTTTTTTTTAAAGTTCAAATGACAACTTGGCAATAATCAAGGATCTGCAAGTTAATTTTGTTTTTAAAACTTGAGAAAAAAGGCGGTAGACCAAACTATGAACTATGAACGTATCTTTCTGCAGGTTGCCAGGCATTAAGAGTTATCATCATTATTGTAATAATGAAAATATTTAAAACGTAATATATCCACTTCAGCTCCAGAAGATTTACCCCCCTTCATGACCAGGCTATTTTTTGTGATAACGTCACTGCGTTACTTTAATTGACAATTGCGCAGTCGCGCGATGATGTACCCAAATACAATTTTTGGTCTTTTTTCCCCACAAATAGAGCTTTCTTTTGGTGGTATTTGATCGCCTCTGCGTTTTTTTATTTTATGCGCTATGAATAAAAAATAAAAAATAAACAAAAAATTTGAAATAGACCAATATTTTTAACTTTCTGCTATAAAACACATCCTATAAAAAAAAATGTAAAACATCAAATTTCTTCATAAAGTTAGGCCAATATGTATTCTACTACATATTTTTGGTACAGAAAATTCCCAGTAAGCTTATATTAATTGGCTTATGCAAAAGTTATAGAGTCTTCAAACTATGGGATATATGGAATTTTTATTTATTTATTTTTTACTAGTAATGGTGGCAATGAGCAACTTATAGTGCGATATTGCAGGGGGCAGTCGGGACACTAACTGACACTTTTGACAATTTTATTTAGAACCAGTGACACTAATACAGTGATCAGTGCTAAAAATATACACTGTCACTTTACTAATAACACGGGCTGGGAAGCGGTTAATATCAGGGGAGATTAAAGGGTTAAATGTGTGCCTAGCCAGTGTTTTACTGTAGTGCGGGAGGTGCTTTTACTAAGGGAAGGCATAGATCCATGTTACTGCATTGCAGGAACACAGGATCCATGCCTTCCTTACTGACAGAACGGCAATCTGCCTTGTTTACATAGGCAGACTTCCGTTCTGCCTGTGTACCAAACGATAAGAAGGTGCCAGCGGACATGAAATCCGGGGACCAGGCGATTGGCCCCTGCTGTGTAGAATCACAGCAGAAGTGAGCCGCCAGTGGCGCACACTCACACCTGCTACCTGAAAGTGCAGGATCATGGATATATCCATGATACTGTGCGCTGCGGCCACCCTGTAGCAGTAAAACTGCGTAGGGCAGTTGGCAAGTAGCTATAATAAGTATTAGGTTACTTTATTATATTTTCACATCTGCTATTATGAAAATGTAAGTTTACCCAAACTATAAAAAAAAAATTACAAAATAAGCACGAGGAACATTACTTACCTTCAATGGGATGTGTTCCGTGTGCTTCTGTCTTCTAGTTCAGTAGTAATCTTCCTCCTCCGATGACCCACCACGCAATCTTCCAGTGTGATAGGAGTTAAGGTCCTGTTCACATCTCGCAATTTGGGAACAAGCGCGCCTGCTCGTGATTTCAGATGAGTGATTTGCACACCAATTTGCATGTCACACATAGGGCAGCCCATTAATTTCATGGTCCCCCCATGCACGTTTGTCCCCCGAACAGAAGCTCATGCCCCTTTTTGGGGCGACAAGTGTAGCGCGTTTTTAAAGAGGAAGTAAACCCTGATGAGTTTACTTCCTCTTTGATTCCCTGCAAAGGCAAAGCATAATGGACTACTATGCATCCCATAGTAGTCCATTATGTGTCACTTACCTGACACAGGAGCCAGCGATGTCACCGCTGTCCCCTGTAGTCTGGCGCATCCATCTTCTCGGTGGGGTCTCGCAGCTCCGCCGCTGTCATTCAGCGAAGCCGCGATGACGTCACTCCCGCGCATGCGCACGGGAGCCGAGACGCGCGGCATTGCGCGGCATTGCGCGGCATTGCGCGGCATTGCGCGGCATCTTCGTCATCGATGATGCCACGCTTAGTGCGCCGTAGACAGCGGTGCCCGTCTTCGGGCAAATATCTCCTAAACCGTATAGGTTTGGGAGATATTTCTTGGACCTACAGGTAAGCCTTAATCTAGGCTTACCTGTAGGTCAAAGTGGTTTGTAAGGGTTTACAACCACTATAAAACTTGCATTTTGCCACGACTGCCACAACATGTTCAGGGTGCCATTAAAAAAGAAGTATAGACTTTCCAAAACAAAAAATATATATGCCCCTAGTCCCCTTGCCAGATCTGCACTGGGAACTGAGCGATCAAGGACTGCTGATTGCTCAGTTCTCAATATTCTCTGAGCAGAGAGCTGGATACTGTCACTCTCCAGCTCTCTGATCTGTGACCCCCCCATGCTCATTGGAGCACATGCTGGGCTGTGGAGGGGCTAGCTCAGGTTCTCAGCAGATCGCTCAGAGGCTGAGGCAGTTGTTGGTCCAGGCTTCTGGGGGATCCCAAATAGGAATGGGCGAACGGTTTGGCCCGAGCATAAGTTCGGGACGAACTTTCGCTGTTCAGACGTTCTGCGAACAGCCGAGCAAACGGGTCATTCGGCCGTTTGTTCTGCCCCCCGAACCAACCACAATGCATTGTGGTGTGGTGCTGAACAGTGCTTTGCAAGCCCTGATTGGCTGAAGCAGTGAAAGCTGGCACTAAGTGAGCACTGTCAGAGTCATGATTGGACACTGTCATCATGACTTTATCCAATCATTGCTCATTCCCAACCCACAGTATAAAAGTATTCTTTCAATGGCAGACAATTTCAGTTTGATTGCGGCATAGAGAGAGCTAGAACAGGGCTCTGTTCAGTGCTATCAATTAGTTAGTGTGCTATACTGTGCTATTTTGCTTCAATTGTCAGTGTAGAATATTAGTTTAGTGTCAGTCTAGGGATAGTGTGAGTGTAGTGCCAGTTTTTTGCCCACAGCATCAGCCACCTGCTCCTTGATGATGCCCAGGAATTACTAGATTCAGATGTTGGGTCTGAGGTTGAGGATGACAGGAACATGAGCCTAGAGAGAGGGAGGAACACTGGTATACAAATTGGCATTCATGTTCCCCAAGCTACAGCGTATTGCCAAGTTGTCTCCAATGGTAATGATGAAGATGGAGGAGATGGAGATGATGATGATGAGGTCACCGATGCGACCTGGGTGCCAGATAGAGCAGAGGAGGAAACTGAAGGTGAGGCGGCACAACGCCAAGGAGGCCGACATCAAGAAAGGGTAGAGAGCAGCCACCCTATTCCATCACATTCTGCAGCTGTTATCTCCCAGCCCACTCCCCAAAGCTCAGCTGTCTCAACCTTTTTCAGCACATCTGCAGCAGATCGCACTATTGCAATTTGCAAACCATCATTGGGCAAGGCAGTCAGCCATACAATCCACCTTACTGCTGACACATGCATCCAGCAAGCATGGGCAGGGATGATATATTTCATTCACAGCACACTGGGTAACGCTGCTTGCAACTCGAAAGGATGCAGGATAGGGCTCGGTGCTGCAGCTTGTTGTGCTCCCACGTCACCATACAGCTGGTGGTGATGATGCTAGACCTGTGAGCTCTACACCCTCCTCCTCTGCCACCTCCATGCCCTCCTCTGCAGAATTGTCCTATGAACATCAGGTACCCCCTAAGCGTTCAAAGGGCTATTCCCAGAGTCAGGCTAAAAGGTGCCATGCAATGCTTCAGCTGATGTGTTTAGGGGACAGGAAACACACTGGAGCAGATATTCTTGCAGCTCTGCAGGGACAGGCCCAGAGGTGGTTCACACCATGCCAGATGGCGCCAGGAATGGTGGTGTCTGATAATGGCTCAAACCTCCTGTCCGCCCCTCAGACAGGAAAAGTTGACACGTTTGCCATGCATGGCACATGTCCTCAATTTGGTGGTGCAGCATTTCCCAAGTGCATACCCAGGGTGGCAAGATGTACTAAAGCAGGCCAGAAGAGTCTGTAGCCATTTCAGGCAGTCATACACAGCCAGTGCTCAGTTAGCTGAAATTCAGCGGTAATTCCACCTGTCCGTAAATTTGATTTGTGACATGCCCGCCAGGTGGAACTCAATCTGCTGCAGTGGGTATACATGCAACAGAGGGCCCTCAACGAGTACTTGTGCCAGTACAGCATGACGACAGGCTCAGGCCGCCTTGGCTTTTTTTCCCCACGCCAATGGCTGATCATTAAGGATGCATGCACTGTATAGTCACCATTTGAGGAGGACCCAAGGATGGTGAGCAGTGACAGTGCATGCATCAGAGACACATTTGCTGTTGTGTTCCTGCTGGAGCAGACTCTGTGTGGCATTATGGACAGGGCATGGAGGCAGAGCAGCAGGAGGAAGAGGAGGACTTCCTTTCCTCTCAAGGCCTACTTTATCCAGACACAATCATTCATATTTCATAGAATACATAGCAGGAGAGAGGGGAGAAGGATGAAGATTTTCATATGCTTCAAAGAAGAGGAAGACATGCGTCAATCTGTAAGCGATGGCTTTCCAGCCCCAGGACCCTTGGGAGTAGTACAAGGCTAGGAGGAAGAAGTCCCAGATGCTGTTATCCTGAGTGACCCCGAGGAGTCTGCTTCTCAAGCCTTGGAAAATTTGAGGTGCATGGGCAACCTCATGCTTCAAAGCCTGCAAAAGGACCCAAGAATACGTGGCGTAAAGGAGAAGGATGATTACTGGTTGGCAACCCTCCCCACAGAGAGTGCAGAAGATAAAATCTCTTGAGAACACGTTAAAGAGGATTTTATTGAATGTTTTTCTTTACTCCAGTAGGTTACAGTGTTGTGGAAAATGTCATTTTTGAGTCTTCTGTTGGTCAAGAGAGGAGTGTTGGAGAAGGCATCCGCCTAAGTGAGGCATTTCAGAATTGTTTTAGTCTTCGCCCCCAGGGCTGTCAGCTTCCACATCCCCCGTCAGCAGCGTCTGCATCACATGGTGGATGATTACCTCAGGCCAAGAGATGGAGAGCTTTCCAGCTGATGATCCACTGACTTATTGGGTCATGAGAATAGACCACTGGCCAGAACTTGCCCAACTTGTTGGGCTGCCCTGCATCCAGCGTGCTTTCAGAACGGGCATTCAGTGCTGCAAGAGGTTTAGTTACTGATTATAGAATGCGTCTGTCCACAGACTCCGTGGACCGTTTGACTTTTATAAAAATTAATCAGTCCTGGGTTACCTTCTATGAAGCCCCTGATGCCGATGTCACTGATTAAGTCTTTTTGGGATGTGGAATCTCTGCAGGACTTCGAGGCTGCCTAGCTTTGAGGGTGTTCAATAATTTCATCTGGAAGAATGTTTTTGGTATAGGTTTCATGGGCACAATTAACAGCCAAAGACCAATTTTTCAGCCCCTGTTTAATAGGTGCATATCATTGCAATTTTTTCCAGCAAGGCCAATTCTTGCTTTCATCAAGAGTACCTCTATAGGGTTATGGTGGGAAGGCGCCATCGACACCCAAACACCAATTTTTCTGCAGCTGTTTGACAGGTGCGTATCATTGCAATTTTTTTACAGCAAGGCCAGTTCTTGCTTTCATAAAGACTACCTCTATAGGGTTATGGTGTGAAGGCGCCACCGACACCCAAAGACCAATTTTTACGCACTCGTTACTTCTATCCAAAGTCAAGGTGACACCAGAATGTATCCAAAAAATCTCTAATCTTGTTCACAGTGCACTGCATTGTGGTCTCATTATACACACTGGCTCCCCTGCTGTTGCTGAGCAAAATAAAGGCAGCTTGCAGGAAAAATTTCATTTTTTTGGGCTTTATAAATGCAATTATTTCTGCAGCGGATTCTAGACATGGTACAGCTCTGCCAGTTTACAGGTAGACTAAGGGGACCCCCCAGACACTATATTGGAAGGAATTTTTCAGTTTTATGCTTTCACTTTAAAAATGAAAAAAATCACTGCTCGTTTAAAAATAAAGTTTTTCACAAACTTTTTTTTAATGATACAGGGCAGGAACCGGAACCGGACCGCTATAACCATGGTATGCCCAATTACTTGCATATAAGTCTTCAAAGTGGGCACTTTTGATTTTTGATGTTCGGGTCCCATTGACTTTAATGGGGTTTGTTATTGGGGTCTGAACTTTTGCAGTGTTCGAAAGTTCTGGTGCAAATCAAACAGGGGTCCATTCAGCCCATCCGTAATCCCAAACAGATGGGATCTTTTCAGAGCCTGGATCGGCTGTGTGATGTCACCCAGAAGCAGGCTTCAGCCCACTGTCGGCTCAAAATGTATCACAGGATTGCAGAACAAGCTCCACTCCTCTGATTTGTAGGGGAAGTATAGCCAAAATAGCTTTAGCCATACTTCTCCCTAAAAGAATAATAATATCCAAAAGCATGTTGCATGTTCTGTTGTGATTTGGGATTCCCAAACCCCAAATGTGATGCAATTATACCATGATCATGAAACGCGATCGTGTGGCGATCGCACCAAAACCCCAGTTTTAAAAGCGTGGTACACTTGTCACCTTAAAAGAAGCATGAGCTTCTTTTTGGGCAAAAAACGCTCAAAGGGGTAGCCCGAAGTGAATGGGGTGCCCTATGTGTGACACGTGAAATTGCCTGCAAATGGATCAACCAAAATCACAAGCAGGATATACGAAAGTGTGAATACAACCTAATAGAACAACTGAGGAGCTGTCACTGATTCTCAAACAGATTGCCCTACTATGCCCACCTTTTCCACCCAGCTCCTCCATTCATAGAAACCGTACTACAGTTTCTATAAATGAAACACAATCTATGAATGGAGGACAGGCAGATGATTGATAGGTCCACCTCCTCCATTCATAGAGGAAGATTACTACTGAACTAGGAAGGGACACATCAAACTGTAGGTAAGTAATGTCCCTTGCACTTATTTTGTATTTTTTAATTTTCAGGTAAACATAGGCTTTACATATTCTTAGGCTTAAAGTCCAATTCCATTATTGAAAAATAAACCTTTGCTTTGGGCCTCCCTGCAAAACTTAAATATTTGTTAAATCTAGGGAGTATAGGAAGAAGTTTGGTCTACCTCTTACTTACTTACACTTACTTAAGTGCCAGAGCGAGGAATAAGGTAGGTATTATGGATTATTCTTCTACCCAGGCAAAACAATAATTTAACCCTTGCAGTGTGTTGGGGGGGGGGGGGGGGAGTGGTACTGTAAGGGTATTTACTTTTCTTGTGCACAGAGGTGAGCTTTAAATTGGAACTCTAGGTTTTTTTTAATGGAAAAACTTGGCTAGAATAATTAAAGCCAAAACAAAATATGTGTAACACAAATATTGTATAAATATAAGAGCCCCCGAGGAAGTCAGAGAAACCCTGAGGAAGTCAGAGAAAATGTATTCTGGAGCCCCAGAGGGAGTCAGAAAAATTCTGAGGAAGTCATAGAAAACCTGATGAAGTCAGAGAAAATGTATTCTGAAGCCCCAGAGGAAGTCAGAGAAGTCTTCAGGAAGTCAGAGAAACCCTGAGAAAGTCACAGAAAATGTATTCTGGAGCCCTAAAGGAAGTCAGAGAAACCTTGAGGAAGTCGGAGAAAAGGTATTCTGGAGCCCCAGAGCAAGTCAGAGAAACACTAAGGAAGTCAGAGAAAATGTATTCTGGTGCCCCAGAGGAAGTCAGAGAAACCTTAAGGAAGTCAGAGAAACCCTGAGGAAGTCAGAGAAAATGTATTCTGGAGCCCCAGGGGAAGTCCCATGGTGATCAAATACCACCCAAAGAAAGCTCTATTTGTGTGAAAAAAATGATATAAATGTAATTTATGTACAGTGTTACATGACCACGCACTTACCAGTTAAAGTAGTACAGTGCCAGATAGCAAAAAAATTACCCGGTCAAGAAAGGGGTAAAATCTTCAAGCTCAAATGGTTAAACAGAAAAAGTGTTGGTGTCCATTTGTTCATATCTGTTTTTTGGGTACAATACTTGAACTTTAGGTGTGGCAAGTTGGCATCTACAACCCTTTGACGAAATAGGCAAATCATATTTCACAAATGTCTTCTATGAAGTTTGCATACCGACTTCATAATATACTCTACATTGTGTTATTAAGCAAACTCGATCCAGTCTACAGAAGAATATTTGATTGCATTTACATATCACTAAAAAGGGACAGTCTTCTGCTTATTTATTTATTTATTTATTTATTTTTTATTGGAAGTCTCCAAAAATGTATTTTTGTATATCAAAATAACGATTTAATCAGTTTATATATTTCTGTCATGTAGGCGTACTTAAAGCTAAATTCCATGCAGATATAAAAGACACACATTACTGCAGTTCTTTATTATTAACACATCAGTAAAGTGTATTTCCATCTTCGCAGTCATATTTGAGACTCCCCCACCATGTGTTGTTTGTTTCCATTCACGCGGCATACATTTTTTATATAAAGATAAATTGCAGGTATGGATATTTTTACATAGTTACATTGGACCAGCTTAGACCTTTCCAGGGACAGGCTGAGTTTTTTTTACCTGTAGCACACCCCCATAGGGACTGCTGATGAGTTGGATCCCCCACTTCTGCACAGACAGGCACTCCGGATTTTCACAGGCACTCCAAAGTCAGAGAACAGTCTGTGACATTTTTTTTTTTTATTATTTATTGAGTGTTAATATCTTGGATAGGGATGGGAGGTTAAGGGATGCCCACTTGACTTCAGCAAAACTTTGGAAACGACTTTAGGGACATGATCCTATATATAGTCTATGTACAGTCTCCATTACTTTCCTCCCGCACATACTTGCTTGTTGGCTTCAGCTGAGTTAGTTGATCTGACAGGCTCTCATTCAGCTTTAGCAATAGCCCTTTACGGGCAGGAACGCCCCTTGTTGTGTAACAGAATTTCAGTGAACAGCTTGTACTCCTCCCCTGTGGCTACTGATCCTAGCACCACCTCTTCAAGCACTACCAGCCCACCTGGCTGCGGCTGCCTCTTTCACCAGCCCTTGCTAGCTGCCTCTCTACACCAGTCCTCCAGACTCACTCTTCACCAGCCCACCCAGCTGACTATCACTAGCCCACCCGGCTGACTATCACTAGCCCACCCGGCTGACTCTCAGGAGATCCCCTAGGAAAGGATGAAGACTTAAGCACACCGCTGTCCTCAGGGAGACTGGTTACATGTGGAGGTCTCCCCCCTTGTTAGTCTGATCTACACCCGCTGACCTCTCTTGCTCCCATGCCTCCAGCAAGGGCTTCCTCCTGTGTGTTACAGCAGGATCCTTTCAGCACCTGAGCCCCAGCCTAAGGCAGGACACCCCCCCAGACTAGGGAGTCACCAACAGCCTCCTTAGCACTGTATCTCCATCTTCCACGCGACTCCCTTGCTGGCATGTCTATTTATGAGGTAAGCTCTGCCCCCTGCCAACCCACTACTGTGGATTGGCCGAGGCCTCATAAATATTCAAGGCAGTGCCTCCTAACCTCCATCCACTAGTTCTAGAACCTTCTCCAATGTCCTAGAAACAGGGGAGGCACCAGGGGAGCTGTCAGGATGAGTCATCCAGCTCTGAACTTCTCTGAACCCTGACCCAGATTCCGTAGCTCAGGCTCAGCCCTGAGCTAAACTAAATGTACCTACTCTACCATATCCTACACTACTTCTGACACACACTAGGGGGTGCTACATATCAATAACATGCAGTGAAGAACCCCAGCTTCTTAAAGTGGTTAAAGGCTGTGTGCTGCTCCCACCACAGCCCCCCTATTACTCACTCGAGCCCACTTTTGATCCAGCAATGTGTACAAGAGCCTCAACTATTCCAGGATTCCCTCTCCTCATTGACTTAGACAGCAGCGGGAGCCTACATTTATGAAGACATTTTTTTTCACATTTTTTTATTAAATATATTATACAGCAGAAAGCAAAAATAAATTGTCGGACTTTTTTTGTTTATAGCGCAAAAAATAAAAATGTAGAGGCAGGGCCTTCTTTAATATTGATTGGACCCTGGGCAAACATTTTCTTGCCCCCCCCCCCCCCATGCAATTTTGCGCTCCACCTGCTCTGAGACATACATTAAATAACAGCTAGACTCAAAATCAGTTTACTGAGTCAGATCAGGCAGCGATTGCGACTGTTTGCCAGAGTTTACAGTGTATTATTACCGCTTACTGACTGGCTGCTAGAGGTTACAGCACACATTATGGCTCACAGATTATTTGCTAGGGGTTACAGCACATGACTTCTGCTTGTTGATTGTTTTCTAGAGTTTATTGTACATAAATACTGCTCACTGATTGGTTGCTAGAGATTACTGGACATCCTTACCACTCACCAATTGGATGCTAATTGGATGCTGGAGGTTATTGCACGTTATTACTGCTCATTGATTGGTTGCTAGAGGTTACTGCATATACTTACCGCTCAATGATTGGTTGCAAGAGGTTAGTGCACAGCATTACTGCTTAGTGATTAGTTGCTAGAGGTTACAGCACATCATCCCCTCGCTGCTTGCACACCATGGTCTGGGGAGGTGAGGGGACCCATCAATAGACAGAAAACTCCTAGTGATCCTAGAACTCCTGGAATCAGTGACTATGCTAGGGGAGGGGGAAACGGGCTGTGATCAGTTGCAATGTTGGGGGGGTTGATGGGATCAGTGGCAGTGGTGGGGGGATTAGTTAACCAATATAAAGAGGAGTTTCTACACTGCCCACCAATGTAATGGGGATTTACACTGGCCACCAATGTAATGGGGATTTACACAACCGCTAATGTAATAGGAGCATTCACATTAACCACCAATGTAAGGAGGGATTTACACTGACAACCAATGTAAGGGGGGCCTTCACACTGGCCACTAGTGGGAATGAAAGGATTGTACACCATGTCCCAATGTAATTAGAAGATGCACACTGACCACCAATGTAATTGAGACATTTAGCCTGCATTCACATTTGTCGGGAATGGATGCAAATCACTTTCCTGACATCACAGAAACATGCTGCCCTTTAGCAGATACACAGCAGTGCCATTAATTGTTGATGACATCTTCACGCATCTGCTGAGATGTGCGTATTCACACGCATGGAAATTCACGGCGCTGTGGCACCATGTTATTTTGAAAAAGGGCTCCACCTCCAAATGGTTTACTTTTGCAGAGCAGGCTGAAGTGGATGTAAACCCTCACATATGCCCAGTGAAGTGAACGGCATCAGATGATACACAGAGATGAAACAAATCTCCCTACATAAGTTTTACTTGTATATCTGGTGTCTTCAGCTTTATATACTGTTTAGAAAGTGCACATCATGTTAGAATTGTCTCTTCCTGATACACCTGTAGGTGTGGATTCTTGCCATACACTGGGAGACAGCTGATTGGAGGAATGGCACACACCCCCTCTCCACCTAGGCAGAAAAAGGAAGAACCAAAGCAGAGCTGTGCTGTGAATAGACCAGCTCTCTGCTAATCTATTTATAGCACCCACCCTGACACAAAATTCAGGCTGGTTTTATCATAGTTGACGGAGAACTTGTCAAATGTTTTCATGCTGACAACAGAAGAACGGAGCAGGAGAAAACCAAGGGACTTAGGGCTTTGAACAGAGACAAGTAAACACCACAGATAGATGTACCCAGCTCAAATTTTATGAATCGGGTTTACATCCACTTTACTGACCACAGTTGTAGACAGGACTTTCAAGCACGCCCCTTTACCTCCCCAGTGGGCAGCATTCAGCAGAGAAGATGGTGGATATGACCTCAGGAGGGCATGATAATGATATACTGTACATTTGAATGCAATGCAATGCAGACAGCCCACAGCTATTTACATATCAACGCAGCTTATTTACATGTAAACACAGGGTCTGCAGGTGAGTCATCTGTACATGGCAATAGACTAGGTCTGGGCAGCATTAGTAGCAGCACTTCACGCTCAGATATCAGGACACAGCACAGGACTAAAATTTAAAGGGACAAGGGAATTTAAACTGGGATAGTTGGTAAGTATGAGGCAGATGCTTTGGGCCCCACAACAGGGATGAGGCCCAGGGCAGCTGCCCCTTTTGCCCTGCCTTAAAGACGGCCCTGTGTAGAGGTGATTAAATATCAACAAAAAAGCTCTATTTGTGAAAAAAAATTAACATACATTTTATTTGGGCACGGTGTCGCACAGGCGAGCAATTGTCAGTTAAAGTAACGCAGTGCCGTATCGCAGAAAATGGCCTAGTCATGAATGGGGGTAAATCTTGGTGGTTAAAACAGGAAGGTTTCGTTAGTCATGTCCTTGGGGTTCTCTGTGATTACAGTATTGCAAGTGAACATTGTCACTCTGGGACAGGAAGTGTGTCACTGGTAGAATTATCAGGTAAGGAAAAACAAATGAAAGCATGAAAAAAAAAGAAAACAAATGCAGCCACCAAATTTAAGTACTGTTAAAGCGGTGTTTCAGCTGTAAAAAAATGTTTTTTAAAAGTCAGCAGCTAAAAAAAAAGTAGCTGCTGACTTTTAATAAGGAGACTTACCTTTCCAGGGCGCCTGCGATGTTGGCCGCTGAGGCCGACATGTCCCTCGGCTCTCGGGTCCCGGCGCCGCCACCCTCACTAAGGGAAACAGGTAGTGGAGCCTTGCGGCTTCACTGCCAGTTTCCTACTGCGCATGCGCGAGTCGCGCGGCACTTTGTGAATGGGACGCGCTGTGTTAGGGAACACACAGTTCCCAGAACACAGCGCGCCCCATTACCCAGAAGATGACGCGATGACGAGAGAAGACAGAAGATCTCCGAGTAGCAGGAAGAAGGCAGATTAGGAAGACTGCCTAGCAACAGGGATTTCTGGCAAGGTAAAAAAAAAACATTTTTTTCAAATTTTTTCCCCAAAAATTTTAAGAATATTAATGTTTTTTTTTTTTTTTTTTTTTTTTTACGTGTTTTACGTCACCGCGTTATAAATGATCGGAATTTGGTGTGACTGTGTGTAGGCAAGACAGCTTGAGCTGAATTCTGTCGGAATTCTGTCACGAAAACCATCAGAGCTTTTCCCGACGAGAATTCTAATCATGTGTACGAGGCATAACAGGTTTTCTTCTAAGATTGCCCTGTATTTGGCTTCATCCATCTTCCCATCAATTCTGACCAGCTTCCCTGTCCCTGCTGAAGAAAAGCATCCCCACAACATGAGGCTGCCACCACCATGTTTCACAGTGAGGATGGTGTGTTCAGGGTGATGTGCAGTATTAGTTTTCCCCCCACACATAGCGTTTTGCTTTTTTGGCCAAAAAGTTCAATTTTGGTCTCATCTGACCAGAGCACCTTCTTCCACATGTTTGCTGTGTCCCCCACCTGGCTTCTCACAAACTGCAAATGGGACTTCTTATGGTTTTCTTTCAACAATGACTTTCTTCTTGTCACTCTTCCATAAAGGTCAGATTTGTGGAGAGCACCACTAATAGTTGTCCTGTGGACAGATTCTCCCACCTGAGCTGTGGATCTCTGCAGCTCCTCCAGAGTTACCATGGGCCTCTTGGCTCCTTCTCTGATGAATGCTCTCCTTGCCCGGCCGGTCAGTTTAGGTGGACGGCCATGTCTTGGTAGGTTTGCAGTTGTGTCATACTCTTTCCATTTTCAGATGATGGATTGAACAGAGCTCTGTGAGATGTTCAAAGCTTGGGGTATTTTCTTATAACCTAACCCTGCTTTATGCTTCTCCACAACTTTATCCCTGACCTGTCTGGTGTGTTCCTTGGCCTTCACGATGCTGTTTGTTCACTAAAGTTCTCTAACAAACCTCTGAGGGCTTCAAAGAACAGCTGTATTTATACTGAGATTAAATTACACACAGGAGGACTCTATTTACTAATTAGGTGACTTCTGAAGGCAATTAGTTCCACTAGATTTTAGTTAGGGGTATCAGAGTAAAGGGGCTGATTACAAATCCACGCCACACTTTTTAGATATTTATTTGTAAAAAAATTTGAAAACCATTATATCATTTTCCTTCCACTTCACAATTATGTGCCGCTTTGTGTTTGTCTATCACAGTGATGGTGAACCTTGGCACCCCAGATGTTTTGGAACTACATTTCCAATGATGCTCATCCACTCTTCAGAGTGGGGTGCCAAGGTTCACCATCACTGGAATATGACATAAAATCCCAATAAAATACATTCACGTTTTTGGTTGTAACATAGCAAAATGTGGAAAATTCCAAAGGGTGTGAATACTTTTTCAAGGCACCGTAAAATACCTGCCAGCAGAACAGATGTAAATACCCCTTTCTAATGCTTTTCCTCCAAGGCTTCTCTAATTGGTAGCTGTGCACAGGGTCAGCATGCACAGTCTATTGTATTCCCTGACACAGACACCCAGAAATATTCATGAATCATGACAGAGGACAATTACTATTAATGTGGTCCTGTTGTCTGGGGACGGGTGTGTTCTGCTCCTCACTTCCTGCTGTGTTTTGGAAAATACAATAAATGCCTCTTTATAATTAAAGACTTCGAGGGATCTGTCGTCCAAAGGCCACTTTCAGCAGAAAAAAATGGCATCTTTCCTCTAAAGACCTAAATGACATTTTTTATTTATTTTTTGTTGTTGTTTATGATTACATATTAAAGGGGCTGTCAACTTACCTGTACTTGTTTCAAGCATAATAAGGTGTATAAATATATATAAATATATATATATATATATATATATATATATATATATATATATATATATATATATATATATATATATATATATATATATAGAGAGAGAGAGAGAGAGAGAGAGAGAAATATATTATATATAAAATATATATATATATATATATATATATATATATATATATATATATATATATATATATATATATATATATATATATTATATTATATAATATATATATATATATTATATTATATAATATATATATATATATGCATTGTCATTGTCATACTTGTTTCAAGCATAATACTGAGTATATGTATAATAAATATATAATAAATAAATAAATAAATATATATATATATATATATATATATATATATATATATATATATATATACACATACACATATGTATATACACAGTATTATGCTTGAAACAAGTATGAAAATGCATATATATATATATTTTTATTTCTATAATATATTTATATATATGTATATATATATATATATATATATATATATATATATATATATTTATTTATTTATTTATTATATATTTATTATGCATATACTCAGTATTATGCTTGAAACAAGTATGACAATGCATATATATCTTTCCTCTAAAGACCTAAATGACATTTTTTATTTATTTTTTGTTGTTGTTTATGCTTACATATTAAAGGGGCTGTCAACTTACCTGTACTTGTTTCAAGCATAATAAGGTGTATAAATATATATATATATATATATATATATATATATATATATATATATATATATATATATATATATATATATATAGAGAGAGAGAGAGAGAGAGAGAGAGAGAGAGAGAGAGAGAGAGAGAGAGAGAGAGAGAGAGAGAAATATAGAAATATATTATAAATATATATATATATATATATATATATATATATATATATATATATATATATATATATATATGCATTGTCATTGTCATACTTGTTTCAAGCATAATACTGAGTATATGTATAATAAATATATAATAAATAAATAAATATATATATATATATAAATATATATATATATATATATATATATATATATATACACATACACATATATATATATACACAGTATTATGCTTGAAACAAGTATGACAATGCATATATATATATATATTTTTATTTCTATAATATATTTATATATATATATATATATATATATATATATATATATATATATATATATATATATATATATATATATATATATATGTACATTGTCATGTGACTCCCTGCCAGTGTTTTACCCAACTGTTGTACTGTTGTTGCTCTGCAGGGCAAATCCTCGGAGTGCGGAGTTTAGCAGAGTGGGAGAATTAAAGAATCCACAAATAAAGCGGGAGTAAACCCAGAACCACACATGTGATATATTGCAGCTTGTCAATCATTTAATGTGATGGCTGCGTTCGTTTTCTTTTTTAAGGCTTTCTTTCTTCTATTTTCATCCAGCAAGTCTGTTGTTTTTTTTTTTTTTTTTTTCCCCTCTGTATTTACCTGGTGATCTGGCCAGTTACACAACTCCTGTATTTGAGTGCTATTCCTTCCCCCCCCCCCACACTGGATGAAGGAGCACAGGGGGTACCTTAGGGCAGCAACATTGTTCCAGGTGTTAGATGTACTAGCAGATTTAAATACACTTACAAACTGAAGCCAAACTCCAGCTCACCCTTTATAATGAGTTACAGCAAACTGTTTTGTTTTTTTTTTCCTTTTGGGATAAAGGCTTTGCACGAATAAGTGTTCTGTAGTCTTCCAGGCTCCTCCTAGGCCATGATGGGTGTGATAACAGCCCAACACAGGCTGAGCAATGGAATTCTGTGCACAAGATCTCTGGCAGGATCCACGGGCATTTTTTATTTTCATTTATGGAACAGATTTAGCAAATTGCTTTTTGCCTGTAGACATGTGCAGAACAAAAAACATTTGCTTTGATTCGTTATTTACAGAAATTTGTTTAGTTCAATTCGTTACATTTTTTTTTAAATCTGTGTATTGTTTATTTGATTTCTAATCAATTCAAATTTTCCGAATTCTATTGAAATTTGAATTGAATTCCATTTGAATTGCATTTGAATGGCATTCTCATTCAAAATCAAATTTATGCTATTCGAAATTCGGATTTTGGAAAACGGTAATATTGTTATATTCTTTCAATTCTAGTTTATTTTATTCTATTTTTTCCAATATGTTATTCTATTCTATTCTTTTCTATTCTATTCAATTCGAATTAAAGTTTATCTTATTCAAAATTCAAATTTCAGAAGATGGTTATATTCTATTTTATTCTAGTCTATTCTATTTTTTATTCTACTCTATTCTATTCCTTTATTTTCTATTTTATTTTATTCTGTTCTTTTATTTTCTATTCTATTTTGTTCTGGTTTACTCCATTATTTTATTTTCTATTCTATCTCTTTTTTTTCTATTATATTTTTTTCTATTATTTTATCTTGTAGTCTGTTCTGTTTTACTCTATTATATTCTACTCTTTTATTTTCTATTATATTATTTTCTATTCCTTTATTTTCTATTATATGCTATTCTCTTCATAAATTTGAATTTGATTTGAAGACTATTCAAATGCTATCCTATTCTTTTCTATTCTATATAATTTTCTATTCTTTTATCTTGTAGTCTGTTCTGTTTTGCACTATTATAGTCTACTCTTTTATTTTCTATTCTATTCTTTTCTATTCTATTCCTTTATTTTATATTCTATGTTATTGTCTTCAGAAATTCAAATTTGATTCGAAGACTATTCAAATTCTATTAGAAAACTATTCAAGTTAGAATTTTGTCCGAAAATGTTTATTTGTTATTTTGGATTCGTTTAAATTTGTTACTATTGTAAATCAGAATTTCAAATTGAATTCTATTTGAATTGCATTCGAATGGCATTCCCATTCAAAATTGGAATTTTGGAAAACTGGAATATTGTTATATTTTTTCTATTCTATTCTATTCTAGTCTATTTTATTCTACTTTTTTCCAATTGGTTATTCTATTCTTTTCTATTATATTTCATTCAAATTTAAACGTATCCTATTCAAAATTCTAATTTCAGAAGATGGTTGTATTCTATTTTATTCTAGTCTATTTTATTTTTTATTCTATTCTTTTATTTTCCTGTTCTATTTTATTTTATTCTGTTCTTTTATTTTCTATTCTATTTTGTCCTGTTTTACTCTATTCTTTTATTTTCTATGCTATCTCTTTTTTTTTCTATTCTATTTTTTTCTATTCTTTAATCTTGTAGTCTGTTCTGTTTTACTCTATTATACTCTACTCTTTTATTTTCTATTATATTCTTTTCTATTCTATTCCTTTATTTTCTATTATATTTTATTCTCTTCAGAAATTCAAATTTGATTTGAGGACTATTCAAATTATATTCTATTCTTTTCTATTCAATTTTTTTTTCTATTCTTGTATCTTGTAGTCTGTTCTGTTTTACTCTATTATATTCTACTCTTTTATTTTCTATTCTATTCTTTTCTATTCTATTCTTTTCTATTCTATTCCTTTATTTTCTGTTCTATGTTATTCTATTCAGAAATTTGAATTTAATTCAAAGACTATTCAAATTCTAATCTACTATTTTCTATTCAATTTTTTTTCTATTCTTTTATCTTGTAGTCTGTTCTGTTATACTCTATTGCATTCTACTCTTTTATTTTCTATTGTATTCTTTCCTATGCTATTATTTTCCATTCTATTCCTTTATTTTCTATTCTATTTCTATTTTCTTCAGAAATTTTAATTTGATTAGGAGACTATTCAAACTCTTTTCTATTATATTCTATTTTTTTTTCTATTCTTTTATCTTGTAGTCTGTTTTGTCTACTCTTTTATTTTCTATTCTATTATTTTCTATTGTATTCCTTTATATTGTATTCTATGTTATTCTCTTCAGAAATTCAAATTTGATTCAAAGACTGTTCAAATTCTTTTCTATTCTATTTTTTTCTATTCTTTTATCTTGTATTGTGTTATGTTTTGCTCTATTATATCGTACTCTTTTATTTTCTATTATATTCTTTTCTATTCTATTCTTTTCTTTTCTATTCCTTTATTTTCTATTCTATATTATTCTCTTCGGAAATTAGAATTTGATTCGAAGACTATTCAGATTCTATCAAATTAGAATTTTGTCTGAAATGTTGATTCATTATTTCGTATTCGTTTACATTTGTTACTCTTGTAATTCGGATTTTTCGGATACATCCGAATTTCCAAGTAACAGAAAATTTGTCTGAAATTTCAGTTCGGAACGGACTGAACAGGTCTACTTGTGTGTACAAAAACAGACTAAGGGGGTCTGTTATACTCAGAAACCTTCACCTTTTAGCCCACCCTCCCCAACCCTCAATACAAAATTGCAAAGTTTCCAAAATTGCAATAAAAAGTAAAGATAATAAATAGCTTAAAGCGCTGATCGTAGCACTCCGGTGATCCACTGAATCCAGATGCCAGCGTCTGTAGTGCTCATCCAGGCCTACTGCGTAATGAATGCAAAGACCACATGTACTAAGCATGGAACAAAAATGGCCTCAGCCTAGGCTCCTCTCAGGCCACGCCCACTGATGCGTTTTACCCCACCCACAGGGCTTAGTCACAGTGGACCTCTATGACTAAGCACCTGTGGGTGGGGTGAACCGAATCAGAGGGTGTGGCTTAGGAGGAACCTAGGCTGAGGCCGTTTTCCATCCTTAGTATGTGGGCTGTTAGGAGTGCGGCGTCTTTGCATTCACTATGAAAATGTGCCGTTATTTACCTTATAATCCAGCTTCTGGCCACTCACTCAAGTGATGGTCTCTTTAAAGAGGATCTGTCATTTCAATTAGGCTATCAGATAGGGGGCTATTATGCCCTATGTGATAGCAATAAAGTTAAAAAGTGAAAAAAAAATTAAGTAACACATAATCAATACAACTGACAATTGCGCGGTCGTGTGACATGGCTCCCGAACAAAATTGATGTTCTTTTTCCCCCCACAAATAGAGTTTTCTTTTGGTCTTATTCGATCACCTCTGCGGTTTTTATTTTTTGTGCTATAAACAAAAAAAAATAGCACCAATTTTGAAAAAAACACATTATTTTAATATATTTTATAATAAATATCCCCCCAAAAAATATATAAAAAAAAAAAATTTCTCGGTTTAGGCCGATACGTATTCTTTTCCATATTTTTGGTAAAACAAAATTGCAATAAGCGTTTATTTGGTTTGCGCAAAAGTTATAACGTCTACAAAATAGGGGATAGTTTTATGGCATTTTTATTGATGATTTTTTTTTTTTTACTAGTAATGGCGGCGATTAGCAATTTTTATTGTAAATGCAACATTATGGCGAACACATCGGATACTTTTGGTGCGATTTTGGGACCATTCACATACAGTGCAATTAAAAATGCATTAATTACTGTGTAAATATGACTGGCAATGAAGGGGTTGACCACTAGGGGGCGCTTAAGGGGTTAAGTGTGTCCTAGGGAGTGATTCTAACTGTGGGGGGGGGGATGTGAGTGACATGTCACTGATCACCTCTCCCAATCACAGGGAGCTGTGATCAGTGACGGTATCACTAGGCAGAACGGGGAATATTGATTTAGAGCTGTCGTCAGGCCAGTCACGTGACTCGCGGCCACTGTACGGCTCCGATGAATGGATACTGCAGGAGGGGCCATGATCTCCGTGTGTCGGGGAGATCACATGGCTGCTCAGTCTCTCCTGCAGTAGCCATGGAAAAAAAGCGGCTGAGAGTCACGTGGCCGGCCTGAAGACAGCGCCAAAACTGTGTTTACAGCGCTCGTTTTTCTAAAAGAAAGGGACAGTGTGCTCTGCCAGGATATGAAAGAGTTGCTGGCAGTGAGGACATTTTTTACATTTTACTAGAAGCCACGGGAGGGGAGCAGGGGGTGGAGACACAGACACGAGCTGACATGTGGGGGGAGAGAGGAGAGCAGAGGGGACAGCGGTGTATGACGGAGGGCCGCAATTAGACCACAATGATCAGCAGAGCTGCCCTGATTTTCCTGGTTTAATTAGAGAGGGTGATACAGGAAGTGCCAGATTCCGTTTTTTTTTTTTTTTATAGTTTAGAGGGGGGCAGATTACACAGCATAAGCACTGTGCTGTTTAATCTGCTTTAAGGTACCTGAAAATCAATATCTATATATTTTTTGGGTTAACAAACGTGTATTTGTTGCTGAAAATATGGATCTCAAAAACAGTTGCACTAATACCATGTGACATTTTCCCCAGGGTCTCTTCTTTCAGAAAAATGTATAATATTTGGGGGTTTACCTAATCTTCAGACATAAAATATACATGTTTGCAAAAACAAAAGAGTGAAACACATCCAGTGATAAGAGAAGTATCTAGACTCGTATTGGTGAGAGCTTTCTACTAAAATGCTAATTGCCTGATTATCATCGTTTGGTATCAGTGACCTACAGCAATATTCTATTCTTTCTTTCCTTTTCTTTTCCTTATCCTTTACATTTTCCTATTCCTTTCATGTCCTTTTCTGTTCTTTTTATTTTCCTTTCCTTTTTCCTTTAGTTTCCTATTCCTTTCCTTTTCCCCTTTCCTTTTCTTTTCTTATCTTTCCTTTCCTTTTCTTTTCCTTTCCTATTCTTTTTCTTTTCCTTTCCTATTCCCTTCCCGTTTCCCCTTTCCCTTTTCTTTTCCCTTTTCATTTTTGCTTTTTCTTTCATTTTCCTTGCTTTTCCTTTTTCTTTTCCGTTTTCATTCATATTTCTATTCACTCCGTTTCCTATTGCTCTCCCTTTTTTCTTTTCCCTTTTCCTTTCATTTCCTTTCCACTCCTTTCCTTTCCCTTTTTCTTTCCTTTTCCTTTCATTTTCACTCCCTTTCCTATTACCTTCTCCTTTTCCTTTTTTTCTTTTCCTTTCCCTTTTTCCTATTCCTTTCCATGCCTTGCTTTGCCTTTCCCTTTTCCTTTCATCTTATTTCTTTTTTCGTTCATTTTCCTCTCCTTTCCTTTTCATTCCCTTTCCTATTACTTTCCCTTGTCCTTTTTTCCTTTCCTTTCCTTTCCTCTCCTTTCATTTCATTTCCTTTCCTTTCCTTTCCTCTCCTTTCCTTTCTGTTCCTTTCCTTTCCTTTCATTTTCATTTCCATGCCTTGCATTGCCTTTCCCCTTTCCTTTCATTTTATTTCCTTTTCCTTTCCTTTCCTTTCCTTTCCTTTCCTTTCCATGCCTTGCATTGCCTTTCCCCTTTTCCTTTCATTTTATTTCCTTTTCCCTTTTCTTTAATTTTCCTCTCCTTTCCTTTTTCTTTCAGTTTTATTCCTTTTCCTTTCCCTTTCCCTTTCCCTTTCCCTTTCCCTTTCCCTTTCCCTTTCCCTTTCCCTTTCCCTTTCCCTTTCCTTTCCTTTCCTTTCCTTTCCCTTTTCCTTTAATTTTTCTTTTCTTTCCTTTTCTTTCCTCTTCTTTTCCCTTTTCTTTTCTTTTCTTTTCTTTTCCTTTTCCTTTCCTTTCCATTTCCTATTCCTTTACCTTTTCCATTTTTCCTTTTCCTTTTTCCTATTCCTTTCCTTTCCTTTCAATTTTATTTTCTGTTTCCTTTCCTTTCCTTTCCTTTCCTCAGCCAGTCCATTAGCATTTTCAGAAGTAACACAATGTAGTACAAGTACAGTCTTCTTCTTCTTTATATACAAGTACAGTAGTGTTGTATATTTCCCTGCACACATTCCCTTTTAAGTTTAACACTCCCAGTTTATGTCGCACTTTATCACAGTCTGCTTTGTTATTCTTAATAAATAAATAAATGTAACAAAACAATTGTTAAAATACCACAGATAACAAATTGTTTAAAATACAAAAGGTTGAAACTGAACATTTTTCGCCCTGTAATTAAGGCTTATACCAATTCTTTTTGAAGTGAAGATCATTTATGAAAGTAGCAAACTGCCCCACTGATCGGAGACGTTAATTTGCTTCTAAAGCTTTTCCTTCTACTTTATAAGAAGGTGATAATTAGGTTTGCAGATTAGAATATAATCAGAAAGCTTGTGTGTGTCTGCTTGTTAAAATTTATTTTTTCTCTTCTTTTGGGAGGTTTAGAAATAATTAACCTGTTAAAAAAAAAAAAAAAAATAATAATAATAAAAAAATATATATATAAATATAATATTATATATATATATATATATATATATATATATATATATATATATATATATATATATATATATATATATATATATATATATAAATAAAAATGCTAATTTCATAGATGGCAGTCAGGGAGAAGAAAAGCATTTTGATGGTTAAATAAAATAAAAAAAATGTAAATCAAACATGGTATAAACAGATGCATTTACGTAATAACAGCAGGTTTTTTGAGAACACCTACAACCAGTTCTCATTCATATCCTGATGTAATTTAGTTCTCTGTCATTACCAGTTCTGCATTTAATCTCCTATAAATCACACATAAATATCCCATGCGTGTTATTTAACACCCAGGATTTGCGAAGTTTCTGACGAGCGGCTAAAAAAAAAAAAAAAAAAAAAGGTCTACTTTAACAAAAAGTGCAAACAAGCTAGTACTTCTCTGAAAAGTAACAATTCGGCCGTTGCCCCCAGCTTGGCAGATGGGTCCCAATCAGAGGTTTTTTTTCAGCGGGAACGCAGAGGAACGCAGTTCCAGCACCTCCAGCTCTGAATATATATTCATGTTATGGCAAGGGGTATGCTGCAGGGTCTATTGATACTGGCTGCTGGGGGGGGGGGTCTATTGTTGCTGGAAGGGATCTATTGTTGCTGGTGGGTCTAATGTTGCTGGAGGGGGGGGGGTCATTGGTTGCTAGGAGGGATCTACTGTTGAGGGAGGGGGTCTATTGTTGCTGGCTGCTGGATGGTCTATTGATGCCGGCCTGCAAGGTGATTTGTTGTTGCTGCCAGGGGCCTATTGTTGCTAGGGGGGTATATTGTTGGAAGAGGTCCATTGTTGCTGGGGGGGGGGGCATCTGTGATGATGGGGTGGGGGTCTATTTTTGCTGGCTGCAGGGGATCTGTTTTATTGCTTATTTTATTATCATTGACAAGTTCCATACAAATTATTTAGCACAACAAATTTTACTCCACTAAACCATGTGCCCATCCCCTACAGGCAGGCTGCTGGACGCATGGATTTCAATGGGGTTTTTTTTTTGTAGCACATGAATGGAGGCTGAGGCCGCGTACACACGGGCGGACTGTTCGCCCAACTTAGTCCGCTGAACAGTGTTTCAGCGGACAATCCGCTCGTGTGTGGGCTTCAGCGGACTGTTTCAGCGGACAGTCTGACGAACAAAGTCTTACGGAATTTCCGTAAGACAGTCCGTCCAAACTTGGTTTCAGCGGACAGTCCGCTCGTGTGTAGGCTAGTTCGACAGACTAAGTTTGGCGCATGCTCAGAAAGGATTTACACGGCGAAGGTTGCATTGCTGTGTATTGGACGTCGAATTTCTCGTCCCGTCGTACGTGCCGTTCACGTCATCGCGCACGCTTTCAGCGGACTGTCTGCTCATCGTGTGTGGTCAAGTCCGTTCATTCAAATTTTGAACGGACTGTTTGTCGGATTGTCTGACGAACTTAGTTGGGCGAACAGTCCGCCCGTGTGTACGCGGCCTGAGACTCAAATTGGCTTCAAAAAAGGGTGGGCTCAGGGTGCAGAGCACTGCGCCACAAGCCCACCCAGTTGTATAAAATAATCAAATACATTTTCGCTAATGTCTTCCTGCTTCCCCTCCCGGCCAATCAGGAAACTGGTCCTGAGTCTTAGGACCCCCGACCAATCGGGTTTCAGGACCCACTTCCTGTTTGGCTGGAGGAGAAGCAATGCCTGTAAGGAAAGCTGCTGGGAGGGAAGAGACAGGGTGGATGGATGCAGAGATTGCCCTGTCTGCAGACAGGTTGGGGGGGGGGGTGAGCGAGAGCCAGTGCAGAGGGCCCCTGGGAGAAGTGAGTACCGTGGTCAGCCTTTGCAAAAATATTGAGCACCAGCCGCCACTATTTGGTTCTGTATTCTGTAAAAGGAGCGATACTGGGAGGTGGGTATGGGTTGGAAGCGAGTACTGCAGAGCGGGATGATGTCTAGACAGAGGGTCCCTTTTTTTATAGGGAGGTCTAATGCTCAAGGACTTGGAGTGTGCTGCTATATACGGATAAGAAGCCTTATTTAAGGCTTCAGGATAGCGTTATCACTCAAAAACTCACAAATCTTGTTGACTCCTTGTGATCACCGGGCAAATGAAATAGGCAAGTCCTTTCTTCTGATATTATTGGTGCCCTTGGTGGGCATCTACTGACACCCCCGCTGGCAGTGCTTCATTCATTTTTCCAAGTTGTATGATGGAACATTTTGCATGTAAGACAAAATTATGACTGCATATACTTTTATTAAATATTCCTGATGAAGGTATTTGAACCAGAAACGCGTTGGGTACCGGAGACTACTTCATACAGGCATACCCCACTTTTAATTACACAATGGGGTTTATTTACTAAAGCTAGAAAGTGCAAAATCAGGCTCACTTCTGCATAGAGACCAATGAGCTTCCAGGTTTTATTACCAAAGCTTAAATGAGCAAGCTGGGGTTAAAATCTCATTGGTTTCTATGCAGAAGTGAGCCTGATTTTGCACTTTCCAGCTTTAGTAAACAAACCCCATTGTGTAATTAAAGGGGTTGTAAAGGTAAAAAAATGTTCACCTTAATGCATTCTATGCATTAAGGTGAAAAAACATCTGACAGTGTCGGTAGGGGGTAAAGACAAGGGGTGACTTTGAAAGGGGGGGGGGTTCCTGCACCTATTCTCAGTGAAAAAAAGCCCTGGTCCTAATAATAGGGGACATTAAAGCTGCTTATATTTTGCCTTCTTTGATCCCCCCCCCACCCCCTAACACCCAACCCCCCAACCCATTAACACGCTAAATATATTTCTTTTAAATGAAGCCGTTTTCATTACACGTATTGTTATGGGCCCAGTGATGTCTTTCCTGGGTTTCTTTCTGTACATCTCCATGCAATGCAGGAAGATCATGGTTGGTAGACGGGGCTGTCATGGCGTGCAGAATACATGTTGTATCAATAAGGAATGCCCCGTACATGCGAGCGGAAATTCCGCCAGCAAAAGTCCGATGTGAGCTTTTGGTCAGAAATTGCGTATGCTCCATCAGACTTTTGCTGGCGGAGTTTCAGCCAGCAAAAGATTGAGAGCATGTTCTCTATTTTTCAGACGGAAAAAGTTTCCGATTGGAAATTCCGATCGTCTGTATGCAATTCCGACGCGCAAAATTCCTACACATGCTCGGAAACAATTCCATGCATGCTCGGAAGCATTGAACTTAATTTTCTCGGCTCGCCGTAGTGTTGTACGTCACTGCGTTCTTGGCGGTCGAAAGTTCACACATTGTGTAAAAAAGCTGTCTTCTCTGATCCTCCCAGCCTTCCTCTGTCCCCTGATCATTTCCTGATAGCGTGGTCTATGGAGTCAGGCTGCACATGCTCAGTTCGGCGTGTATTGCTAGAGACGTTTTTTTTTGTTTTTTTTCTTGGGAGAGTGCATGTGATCAGCACAGGGCCAATCAGCACTGTCCAGACAGAGGATCAGGGGTCCTGCAGTCTCATAGGACATTCAGAAAACTCCTCCTACAAGCTTTAACCAGTGGACACTGATAGAAATTACAAGACTGCTATATACTGCTGATGATAAAAGGTATTTAGCAGTTTGTATTTACTAAAATAATTGCATTTCCATGTTTTGTGTACTGTGGAAGACCACATATAGTGAATGCAGGCTCCTGGGTTTAGTAACACTTTAAGTTGAGGTGTGCCAGAAACAACTCAACTGCCCAATAATGCTGTCTTTGTTCAGTAAATGACCACGGAAGTGACAACAAACATTCAATATGTTTTGGGAGACCATTGATTTCCCTCTTCCCTAGAGCTTAAGCACAATGAAATGGTTTAGGGACTCAGAGTGGTTCTAAAGACAGAAGTTTTTTTTATCTTCATACATTCTCTGCATTAAAGTGTTACTAAACCCACAACAGTAAAATCAGTCTGTATAGGCAGTAAAGCATGCTTGGTATACCTAAGTGGTTAGTCCTCTGCATTGTGTAAAAAGGCTGTTTGATCCTGTCTTCTCTGATCCTCCCGTTCTTTTACAATCCCCAATCCATCTCCTGATAGTAAAGAGTCCTAGGACGTTCTCTGCACATGCTCAGTTTGGTGTGTATTACTAGAGAGATTTTTTTCTTTTTTTTGAGAGGGTGCATGTGATCAGCACTGTCCAGACAGAGGGTCAGGGGACCTGCAGCCTCATAGGACATTCGGAGACAGTGGTGTATCATTCATGGGTGCAGGGTGTTAACTGCACATGGGCCCTCAAGGGGAGGGGGCACTGTGACCCACCCTGTACACATGAATGGTCCCCTGGTTCACATCCAGGGATGATCGGTGCGTCGGGAGGGACAGCCACTTCTCCTCTCCCTCCCGCAGCTGGCGGCTGAAAAGCTATATAGGAAACTTGGTGCTTACAGCTGGCCCTCCCGCCGCAGCAATCATCGCTGACTTCCTTGTGTCCTCCTCCTCCGGCCCCCCTCCGTTTCCTCCTCCTCTGCCCCCTGTGTGCTCCTCCGGCCCCTGTCCTCCTCCTCTGCCCCCTGTGTGCTCCCTCGGCCCTTGTCCTCCTCCTCCAGCCCTCCTCTGTGTCCTTCTCCTCTGCCCCCTGTGTGCTCCTCTGGTCCCTGTCCTCCTCCTCTGCCCCCTGTGTGCTCCTCTGGCCGTTCCTCAGCCCCCTGTCCTACTCCTTTGGTCCCCCCTCCGTGTCCTCCTCCTCTGCCCCCTGTGTGCTCCTCTGGCCGCTCCTCTGGTCCCCTGTGCTCCTCCTCCAGCCCTCCTCCGTGTCCTCCTCCTCTGTCCCCTGCATGCTCCTCTGGTCCCCTGTCCTTCTCCTCCAGCCCTCCTCCCTGCCCTCCTCCTCTGGCCCCCCTCCTTGTTCTCCTCCTCTGCCCCCTGTGTGCTCCTCTGGCCGCTCCTCTGGTCCCCTGTGCTCCTCCTACAGCCCTCCTCCGTGTCCTCCTCCTCTGCCCCCTGCATGCTCCTCTGGTCCCCTGTCCTCCTCCTCCAGCCCTCCTCCCTGCCCTCCTCCTCTGGCCCCCCTCCATGTCCTCCTCCTCTGCCCCCCTTTGTCCTCCTCCTCTGCCCCCTGTGTACTCTTCCAGCCACTCCTCTGATCCTCATCCTCCTCATCTGTGTCCTCCTCCTCTGCCCCCTGTATGCTCCTCTGGCCGTTCCTTCAGCCCCCTGTCCTCCTCCTCTGGCCCCCCTCCGTGCCCTCTTCCTCTGCCCCCTATGTGCTCCTCTGGCTGTTCCTCTGGCCCTCTGTCCTCCTTCTCTGACTCCCTCCATGTCTTCCTCCTCCATCCCCATGTGCTCCTCCAGCCCCTGTCCTCCTCCTTCACCCCCCCCCCCCCCCATCTCCTGAAGCCGGTTTCCCTCCTCTCCTCTCCTCTCCCGCTGGCTGCTGGGGGATGTGTCAGGATAGAGTGCGGAGGAAGGGACTGGTAAATATGTCATTTACCGGCCCCTTCCTTTTCTGAATTGGACACAGTGAACGATCACTACCGCTCGCTACTGTGTCCTCTGATAGCTGAGCAGAGTAACCAGTACGTCACTACGTTCATGTTTGTTGGCCGACAATTCCTTGCCATTTGTATGCAAGACAAGTTCCTGGCCAACGCCCTTCGGACAAAAGTCTGCGTTTTGTCGGCGGAAAATCTGATCGTGTGTACTAGGCTTAACAGTTAAAGCAAAGGCTCACACAAAAATTGAACCTCCACTTTTTGGAACCCTCCCCACCTCCGGAGTCACATTTGGCACCTTTCAGGGGGGAGGGGGGTGCAGATACCTGTCTAAAGCCGCGTACACACGGGCGGACTGTCTGGCCAACTTAGTCCGTCGAAACACATTTCAGCGGACAGTCCGCTCGTGTGTGGGCTTCAGCGGACTTTTTCAGCGTGCAGTCTGGCGGACTAAGTATTTTGGAATTTCCGTAATATTGTCCGTGAGACTTTGGTTTCAGCGGACAATCCGCTCGTGAGTAGGCTAGTTGGACGGACTAAGTATGGCGCATGCTCAGAAAGGATTTACACGGCGAAAGGTTGCATTGCTGTGTATTGGACTTCCTATTTCTAGTCCCGTCGTACGTGCTGTACACGTCATCGCGCAAACTTTCGACGGACTGTTTGTGCATCGTGTGTGGTCAAGTCCGTTCATTCGAAAGTAGGACGGACTGTCCGTCGGATTGTCTGACGGACTAAGTTGGCCAGACAGTCCGCCCGTGTGTACGCGGCTTTAGACATGTTTTTTTTCCCACTTCCGGGCATAGACTCCCACGGGAGTCTACGCCTCTTCCTGCCCCCCCCCCCCCCCCTGCACTGACTGCTGGCACCCACATGGGTCCCAGGAGATGGCGGGGACCGGTCAACATGACTCAGTAGGGAACCAGTAAGTGAAGCCACAACGCTTCACTTCCTGATACCCTCACCGAGGGATGGCAGCGATAGCTGCCGAGATCCAAGCGATTAATCGGCCGACATCGCTGGACCCTGAGACAGGTGAGTATCCATTTATTAAAAGTCAGCAGCTGCAGTATTTGTAGCTGCTGGCTTTTAATATTTTTTTTTTTTTTTTTAGGTGGACCTCCTCTTTAACAAGTTCAAATCACAGGGGGGAGTTTTTAAAAGATCGGATTTTAGAAGCAGAGCAAACATTTTCAGAGTATGCTTTTCTCTACTGAGCCTGAGTATCCTGCTTGTTCTTATAAGATGAAAGCAGGGGTGACAAAGTGTTCTGAAATCTAAAAAAAAAAAAAAAAAAAAGCTGCTTAAATATAATAATAATAAAAAAAAATCATCTGTGCACAAACGTATTTAACAGTATTACAATATGTGTGCCTTTGTTACAATATTTGAATAAGTAATACTTTTCCAATGCTTTTGAAATGTATTTGCTTTCTGTTCTAAACATACGGTATCACTACAGATTGCTAGGAATAAAAAGGAAAGGGAAAAAAAAATAAAAAAATAAAAACAAAAATACACATCTGAGCACTACAAACAAAGCACAATTCAAGGTATTGCTTTGCAGATGTAAAATTAATCTCAATCACAGCAGTGCACTGACAAGTATAATCAGGAGGCAAATCAAGCCCACATTAAATTTTACTTGTTTTGCATTTGTTCTCAAATGAAAGACTTGACAAGCAACCTCTGCTCTGAATATACACACAGTAGATTAAATCAATAAATAAACTCAAAAACATGCCTTTTAGTTTTGAAAAGTAAAAAAAAAATAAAAAATAAAAAATAAAAAGGCACATTTTCAGCTGCTGACAAAAGTAATGAGGCCCGGGGCTGTTCAATTTGTTTACTTATTTGCCGAGTATGTGAAAAATGGTGCAGTCTGATCCAGCTAAAATTTGTTATTATAGGGATTTACAGTGTTTTTAGGCTCAATTATATTTGATATTTTATTTCAGATTTTTTTTTTTCTAATTCTCTGAATGAAAGGAACAAAATAAAAGAGAATAGTAAGTAAATAAACACTTGCAGGTGATAATTATAACATAAAAAAAAAAAAAAAATGCTGATTACTGTATAAAAGGTAAGGAAAAAATGTATTTGGGGTTTTTGTTTTTGAATTTGAAGTGACATTAAGGATTCATTAAAAAAAAAAAAAAATAAAAAAAAGAAATAAAAATGATACTTACCTGCTCTGTATAGTGGTTTTGCACTGATGCTCCTCTTTCCGGGTCCCGCACTGGCGCTCCTGGATCCTCTTCTTCAGGCAGTGCCCTCATGATTAACCACTTAAGGACCGGAAGGCTTTGCCCCCTTAGTAACCAGACCATTTTTTTTTTTTTTTTGGGATACGGCACTGCGTCACTTTAACTGACAAGTGCGCGGTCGTGCGACGTTGTACCCAAACAAAATTGACGTCCTTTTTTTTTCCCCACAAATAGGTGGTATTTGCTCATCTCTGCGGTTTTTATTTTTTTGCGCTATAAACAAAAAAGTTTCAGTTTTGAAAAAATAAATATTTGTTTACTTTTTTGCTATAATAAATATCCACCCAAAAAATGTAAAAAAAAAAAAAAATTCCTTCATCAGTTTAGGCCAATACGTATTCTTCTACATATTTTTGGTAAACAAAATTGCAATAAGCGTATATTGATTGGTTTGGACAAAAGTTATAGCGTCTACAAAATAGGGGATAGATTTATAATTTTTTGTATTTTTTACTAGTGATGACAGTGATCAGTGATTTTTAGCGGGACTGTGACATTGCGGCACACAGATCGGACACTTTTGATGCTTTTTTGGAACCACTGACATTTATACAGCGATCAGAGCTAAAAAAAAAAAAAAAAAAAACACTGATTGCTGCATAAATGTCACTGGCAGGGAAGAGGTTAACACTATGGGGCGATCAAATGGTTAAATGTGTTCCCTGGGAGGTGTTTCTAACTCTGGGGGGAGGGGACTGACTGGGAGTACAGAGAGAGATCGCTGTTCCTGATCACTAGGAACAGCAGATCTCTACTCCCCTGTTGGCTTGTTCCCCTCTGTTTTCACCTGGTGATCTGGTCAGTGACACACCTCCTGTATTAGAGCGCCCCCACTCTGGATGAAGGAGAACAGTGTTATTTGGTGAGCTGTATTGGATTTCCGCCAGACGTATCGTTTGGTGTTGAGAGCAATAATTCAATTTTAGTCTCATCTGAACAGAACACCTTTTTCTATGTGACCTCAGAATCTTCAAGGTGCGTTTAAGGTGATCAGATGAGAGCAAAATCTAAATGATTTGGCCTCAACACCAAACAATATCTCTGGTGGAAATCCAATACAGCTCACCATCCAAATAGCACCTTCCCTACAGTAAACCATGGAGGGGGTAATATCATGTTATGGGGGGTGGTAATATCCTGATATGGGGGGCGGTAATATTCTGTTATGGAGGTGGTAATATCCTGTTATGGGGGTGGTAATATATTGGTATGGGGGGTGGTAATACCCTGTTATGGAGATGGTAATATCCTGTTATGGGGGGTGGTAATATCATGTTATAGGGGGGTGGGGTGGTAATATGCTGTTATGGAGATGGAAATATCCTGTTCTGGGGGTTGGTAATATCCTGTTATGGGGGGTGGTAATATACTGTTATAGGGGTGGTAATATACTGGTATGGGGGGTGATAATATCCTGTTATGGAGATGGCAATATCCTGTTATGGGGGGGGGGGTGGTAATATCCTGTTATGGGGGTGGTAATATCCTGTTTTGGGGGTGGTAATATCCTGTTATGGGGGTGGTAATATCTTGTTATGGGGGGTGGTAATATCCTGTCATGGGGGTGGTAATATCCTGTTTTGGGGGTGGTAATATCCTGTTATGGAGTGGTAAAATCCTGTTACGGCGGTGGTAATATCCTGTTATGGGGATGGTAATATCCTGTTATGGGGGGTGGTAATATCTGTTATGGGGGATGGTAATATCCAGATATGGGGGTGGTAATATCCTGTTATGAGAGTGGTAATATCCTGTTATGAGAGTGGTAATATCCTGTTATGGGGGTGGTAATATCCTGTTATATGGGAGTGGTAATATCTTGTTATGTGGGGGGGTGGTAAAATATCATGTTATGGGGGGGGGGGTAATATTCTGTTATGGGGGTGGTAATATCCTGTTATGGGGGGTGGTAATATCATTAATATCATGTTATGGGGGTGGTAATATCATGTTATGGGGGTGGTAATATCCTGTTATGGGGTGGTAAAATCCTGTTACGGCGGTGGTAATATCCTGTTATGGGGATGGTAATATCCTGTTATGGGGGGTGGTAATATCTGTTATGGGGGATGGTAATATCCTGTTATGGGGGGTGGTAATATCATTAATATCATGTTATGGGGGTGGTAATATCCTGTTATGGGGGTGGTAATATCATGTTATGGGGGGGTGGTAATATCATTAATATCATGTTATGGGGGGGTGATACTATCCTGTTATGGGGGATGGTAATATCATTTTATGGGGGGGTGGTAATATCATTAATATCCTGTTATGGGGGGTGGTAATATCCTGTTATGGGGATGGTAATATCCTGTTATGGGGGATGGTAATATCCTGTTATGGGGGTGGTTCTCTGCAGCGGGGACTGGAGCACTTGTCAGGATAGAAGGAAAAATGGATGGGGAAAAATACCATCAAATTCTTGTGGAAAATCTGTTGCCCTCTGCCAGAAAGTTGTCAATGGGAAGAAGGTTTACCTTCCAACATGATAATGACCCAAAGCACACAGCAACAATGAGCACACCATGATTGGAGGAGAAAAAGGTGAATGTCCTTGCATGGCCTAGTTAGAGTCCAGACTTAAACCCCATTGAAAATCTTTGAAATGACTAGAAGACTGCAGTCCACAAACGGTCACCATCCAATGTAACTGAACTTGAACAGTACTGCTAAGAAGAGTGGGCAAATATTGCAAAGTTAGTAGAGACAAAATCCAACACACTAAAGGCTGGAATTAAAGCAAACAGCGGTTCAACAAAATACTGACATAAGGGGGTGATCCTTTTTCCAACTCAATTCAATTTTTGAATTGGGTGTTATAATCTTTCATTTGGATGTCATTAGTTGTAGAGTAAATACAGCTGGATAAAACAAAAACTGTGCCTGTCTTCATTTCAGGCTGCAAAGCAAAAAAATTTGATTATTTTAAGGGGAGTGATTGTTTTCTATACCCACTGTATATATTCAGTTTAACGTGATATTCTGAGAATATAAACACTATTGTGTAATCTCAGGTCACCATTAACCCCCCTGACGGTATTCCCGAGTCTGACTCGGGGTGGATTTTTCATACCAAAAGCGGTATCCCCGAGTCAGACTCGGGACTGCCTCGCTGGATCCAGGAGGAGGTTTACTCACCTTCTCCCTCGGATCCAGCGTTGTCTCCCCGCTGTACGAGCGAGCCGTGTCTCGCTCGATGCATTACATCGCCGATCTCCGTGCCCTGCGAGCGTTGCGACGCACGGGCACGGAGATCGGCGCCAAATTCAAAAAGTGAAACAAACAGTAAACATACAGTATAATGTAATCTTACAGATTACATTGCTGTATGTAAATATTTCACATCCCCTTTGTCCCTAGTGGTCTGCCCAGTGTCCTGCATGCAGTTTTATATAATAAAAACTGTTCTTTATGCCTGGAAACTGGAGATTGCCCATAGCAACCAAAACTGTCCCTTTACATCAAAAATGATTTTAGACCAGCTAGAAAACAGCGATAATAAATTAGAATCACTCGCAGAATTGAGAGATAGCGATTTGTGGGGACATCCGTCATCAAATACTGAAAAGTAATGACAGTGACAATTCTGCAACTGAGCAAATTTCAGTGTTTTTGATTTGATTACATTATTGAATAATTTTTATTATTGTTATATTATTATTTGGTACAATTATTTATAATTATTTATTATATTATAATTTATGATTTAATTTTTCAAACTTTATCATACCCGGGATGTCTGCTAGACTCTGGTTTGGACAGATTTAAGAGAGTTATTCCTAAGAATTGCAGGACTACAATATAAAACGCCAAATTTTCATGCAAAATAATGGTACCGCTTTTAGCACCTAAAATCCGAAATAATCGTACCGCTAGGGAGGTTAAGAATCTTTATTGTATTCATTGCATGAAATTGCTGTTATGTCGCTTCTTGCAGCAGATCATTAGTAAAACCCTAAGAAGCTTCATGTTATCGACAATCTATCAGAATGATAATGAAATGAGATCACATCCAGATAATGTAAAACAAAGGACAGAGACTAATAAGAAACAATGTGTTATTGAACAGATATTCACCAATCCTTCTAAAAATTAATCATAGGATAATAATGGTATGGATTTAAATCCTCCTGAAATTAAAAGCCTGTTAACGTTTTTTTTTTTTTTTCCCCTAATGTGGAATAAATCTTCGTCTTGCTGAATAGGTTTTATATGTTCATTTGTATAATTCTTATTTTCATCGTGGTTATTGGCACAAGCTGTGAAAACGAAGTGACGCTGCAGGTTCATGGGCAGTGATGTCATCAGAGCATGAGTGATGACATCACTGTGTGTTGGAAATGGTAGAAAGATAGCAAGAAATAGCAGTAGATATATATATATACATATATATATATATATATATATATATATATATATATAGAGAGAGTGAGAGAGAGAGAGAGAGAGAGAGAGAGATAAGTAACTTGATATGAGATAGATAGATACAATAAATATATACAATAGATAGATAGATAGATAGATAGATAGATAGATAGATAGATAGATAGATAGATAGATAGATAGGAGAAATATATGTCAGATATAGCAAAGATAAAATATGTCCCTTAGATAATAAATGTAGCAAATTTTGAGATAAATAAGTAGAAAAACAGATAGATAAATAGATCGATACATACATACATATAATAGATAGATAGAATAGATAGATAGATAGATAGATAGATAGATAGATAGATAGATAGATAGATAGATAGATAGATAGATAGATAGATAGATAGTTGTCAGATATAATAAAAATGAAAAGATGTCTCTTAGATAAATAGATATATTACATTTAGAGATAAATAAGTAGATATAAGATACTGTAGATAGATAATAGTTATGGGATAGATAGATAGATAAATAGATAAAGATAAATAAAAAGGATGTATATTATTTTACACTTTGCGCATTTACACCTACAGAATGTATTTGGGGAATGATTCATTTTGCTCACTGACTTCCCTTGCACTGGAATGATGTAATATTGACCCTGATCCAAGTCCTACCAATAAAATAATAGCGGTTATATGTGGGACTTGAATTAGAATCATTCAGACAATATAATTAAACTAATTATTGCTGCAGTCTGACCTCCGGAAGTGTAATGTTAGGACTATGCGATTAATATATGTAATCAGGCATACAGAGTGCTGCTGTCATTTCAGAGCGTTCCTCAGAACTGCGTAGGCAGGTAAATTAACTTTTGGAAAAAGTTGGGTTGTGGAGTTTAGTGAAATGTGTTCTGGACAGGAAGGTGTAAAAACCTTCCAATAACTTTTTAGTTTACTGTTAGTCATCTTGAGGGTGTCACTCATAGACTGACACACTGTGACCAGAACTCCACCCACAGGATGCTTTTCACCCTCTAGTGGGTGTAATATTTGAGGATTAGTGGTAAAACGCGTTAGTCCTCTCCTGCTGGTGGAGATCAGAGCTGAAGCCATCCTGCAATCTGGTCTAGTTTTGGTCACAGTGAGTTGGCGTACTTTGTGTGATCAGTTGCCATTTTTCTGTAGCAGATTGCAGCCTGATAAGCTGTTGTATATGATCTGCACCAGTCCATAACATGTCATGTTGGCTGATATCAGTGATAGGATCATTAGAGTGGTACTTTTTCAGCCTCCGGATGCCCAACTGGGTCATCTTTTCAGGGTGAGTTTGGAAAAACTTTCTTACTAGCCTTGGGGTATGGACATTGCCTTCTGGTTCCCAAGAGTATTCATCCAGACCATAACCCTTTCACTTAATTACTGAGTGAGACCTCTCCTCTTTCTGCAGTCCACAATGGCCTCAATTTCATAGTCTTCCTCGTCATTAATTATGGTTGGTGTTGGAAAACCCGGGCTACGGCCAGGAAACAGATCTGTAACAGCAGGTTTTAATAGAGACACATAAAAACTGGGTTGGTTTTAAGCCCCATACACACCATCAGATTATCTGCTGAGTTTTTCCTTCAGATTTACCAAAACCATATAATATGAGGACAAACCTTAGGAGTTTCAATGTGTATGCAGTCAGGCAGGCCCTTCTACTACATGGTTTTGGTAAATCTGAAGGAAAAACTCAGCAGATAATCTGATAATGTGTACGGGGCTTTATACATTTCTGGTAGCGAAAGTTCATAAACTGTTGGATTAATTCTTCTTTTTACAGGAAATGGGCCAATGTACTTGGGGCCAAGTTTCTTGGAAGGACAAGCCAGTTTCAAATTGATGATTGATAGCCAAACTTTTTCCCGGGGGTTTGAGATCCAGGTCACCCCTTCTTTTCTTATCAAAGAATCTCTTACTGTCCTGTTGGGCCTTAGTGATAGCCTCCTGTAGAATTTTGTTGTTGGCTTGCAGAAGCTCCAGTCTCCCCTGAACTGCTGGTACAGGTGAATCTGAGATTGTATCGGGTAAGAAAAATGGATTAAACCCTAAATTTACAAAAAATGGGGTTTCACATGTAGCAGAATGAACAGAGTTATTGTAAGCGAACTCCGCTTGAGGAAGGAGCGAAGCCCAGTTATCTTGTGTAAAGGAAGAGAAGCATCAAAGGTATTGTTTTAGGGGTCTGGTTTGTGCACTCAATCTGGCCGTTCTTTTGGCGATGGTATGCCGATGATAACCAAATCTCCATTTTAAGTGACTTGCAAAGTTCTTTCCAGAATCTGGATGTAAACTGAACCCCTCGAATAGAGGTTATACTTTGTGGAACCCCATGCAGTCTTACGATTCCCTTGACAAATACTTGTGCAGCGTCTACTGAGGATAACCTATAAATTATTACAAAAATGGTCGTGAAGTTTTCAGACAGTGGGAGTTCAACAATGAAATGTTAATAATTTCCCATGGCTTGCTAGGAATGGCCAAAGGCCTTAGTAGACCCCAGGCTTTCGTCTTGTCACCCTTGTTTCGAATACATATTTCACAGGCCCTTATATAGCCCTGACAGTCAGATCTTATGCTAGGCCACCAAAAGGACCTCTGCAAGAGTTCCAGGGTCTTGCGTATTACAAAATGCCCAGCCAGGGGATGTCGTGGCACAGATTCAGGATTACCTGACGCAAACTTGAGGGAAAAAATACCCTTTGTTCATGAAGAAACAAGCTGTCCTGTTCTTGAAACTGCAAAACACGTGGTGGACCCTGTTCTCTTGAGGCTTGCTTGAGCTGTGACATTAATCGCCTTGGAGTAACAGGAAACTCTGTGGAGACAGAATGGTATCAGGCTGGGTAGACTCTGCTTCCTCTGGGAGCATGCGTGACAGAGCATTGGGGTCCCATTTTTTTAACCTGGTCTATAGGTAATATGGAGTGAGAATCGTAAAAAGAGCAAAGCCCATCTAGCCTGGTGGGGTCTTAAACGTTTGGCTGTACGGAGGTACTCCAGATTCTTATGATCTGTATAACTCAGGATCGGATGATTAGCTCCCTGCAGCAGGTAACACCATTCTTCTAAGGCATACTTGATGGCAAGTAATTAACGATCCCCAACATCGTAATTATTTTCCGGGGGACTAAGATTTCTTGAGAAGAAGCCTATTGGATGTAGCATTGACTTGGCACCCTGGCGTTGTGACAGGATGGCACCAACTGCATTTTCTGAAGCATCCACTTCAAGGACAAAAGGCAGAGCAGAATCAGGGTGTTGCAGAATCAGTGCAGCTGTAAATAGAGGTTTTAACTTGTCGAAGGCTAGTTGTGCCGCTGGTGTCCACTGGAATGTAGTATTCTGTTTGGTGAGATGGGCAATGGGACTGATAATGGCTGAAAGGTTCCTGATAAATTTATGGTAAAAATTGGCAAAACCAATGAATCTCTGGACCCCCTTGCAATCTGCTGGAGTAAACCAGTCAAGAATGGCACAAATTTTCTGTGAGTCCAATGAAATGCCTGAGGTGGAGACGATCAGTCCCAAGAACTGGATTGTTTCTTTCTCAGACTGACATTTTTCAGCTTTAGCATACAACTGGTGATCCCGGAGGTGACTGAGAACCTTTTTGACCTGTACTCGGTGTTCTTCCAAGAATCTAGAAAATATGAGGATATCATCAAGGTAGACGATCATAAAAAGATCAAGAAAGTCTCTAAAGATATTGTTGACAAGATTTTGAAAAGTAGCTGGGGCGTTGTACAGTCCGAAAGACATTACTAAGTATTCAACATGCCCGAAGCAGGAGCAGAAGGTTGTTTTCCATCATTCATCCCCTTCCTGAATCCTGACAAGACACCATGATTTTATATATATATATTATCTATCTATCTATCTATCTATCTATCTATCTATCTATCTATCTATCTATCTATCTATATATATATATATATATATATATATCATCTATATGGTGTTTGTACTGGGAGCAGGCTCACTACTACCCACCTTTAAAAAACTCCCACAATCATTGGTGGTAAGTGGTGTCATATTATATGCTCATCTGTTGTGAATGAGCTGAATGTGTGTAAACACTTCTAGTGTTTACACTTGTGATGGCTGTGATTGGTTCACAGAGATCACAAAGTACAGAGCCATTCTGAATAGCTCTGTACATCATTACTGTGATCTTCGCTGTCCAGTGTCATTTTAGGGGTTCACTGGGCGCTCTAGTATGTTTTATGAACTCGTAAAAAAGCACTCTAGAAATGCACGATCACCACTCTGCTGGTTTTTCTTTTTATAATATGGCAGTATAGAGTTGGTTAAAGTGGAAGTAAACCCACCTATCATTTTCAGCCAAGGAAGCTGCCATCTTGGCCTCTCTTTAATCTTCAATTGCCATGGTGCTGCACATATGATCAGTTATGACACCAGCCATTGGATAGTTTAACAGTTTGATTGATAGTCCAATGTGACAGTTAGCAGAATGTAGCCTTTTTTTTAAACTGTTAAATTGATGGGTTTACTTCAACTTTAAGTACATCTGCAAGGTTTCCAGTATTCCAGTAGACATATGCAGAATGGAAAAATTTGTTTTGTTTCGGATAGAATGGTTATCTTACCAATTTTGTTTTGTTATGGAATTCATTTAGTTTGGTTTCGGAATTCGTTTCGTTTTGTTTCGTTTATGTTAAATTTTGTTTCGTTTTCGTTAAAATTTATTAGAACAATTAGAATTTGGATTGGTAGAAAAACAATAGATCAATTCTAATTCTGTGTGAAGAAATAGCTGGTTGTTAGGCAGTGGGTCAGGAAGCCGGCCGCCCGCATCCTTAACAACCCTTGACTCATCAATTGTCAGTGGGCTTCCCCACTGACAGATGAATATAAAGATAAAGAATGCCAGCATTGCCCAGCAGTAGAAAAATGTTTAAAATAACGGCGTGGGGTCCACCCCTCCTGAATCATACCAGGCCACATGCCCTCAACATGGGGGGGGGGGTGTGTGCTTTGGGGAAGGGGGGACTCTGGCCCCCCCACCCCAAAGCACCTTGTCCCCATGTTGATGGGGACAATGGCCTCTTCTCAACAAACCTGGGATGTGGTTGTTGGGGTCTGGGCGGGGTGCTTATCGAAATCCAGAATCCCCCTTCAACAAGTGGGTCTGCATATCCTGACCCCCCCCCCCCCCATGTCAATGGGTATCGGGTACATTAAACCCATTCACCAAAAAAAAGTCAGAACATAAGAAACACAGGAAACAGTTTTTTTTTTAAACATTGTTCTATTGCTGGCAATGGTATTTTATTACTAGCAATTTACATCTAATTTCATGCATTTTTTTTCCTTTAGAAATAAAATTTTTGCTGCATGATGTGTTACACATGCTAAAGATGTGCCAATTTACAGGCAGACTAAGGGGACCCCCAGGCACTATATTTAAAGGTATTTTTTGTTTTTATTGTTTCACTTAAAGTGGGAACCCCACTTTAAGTGAAAATATAAAAATGAAATATTCCTTTAAATATAGTGCATGGGGGGGTCCCCTTAGTCGGTCTGCAAAGTGGCACATCTGTACCATGTATAACACATGCAGCAGCAAAAATTTAATTTCTAAAGAAAAAAAATGTGTTGAATCATATTTAAATTGACTCACAATTACAATTGCTGGCACCCGGCTACTTTAAATAAAAAGGGAAAAAAAAAAAAACGAGTAGCCCGCCCAATCCATACCAGGCCCTTCGCGGGGAACCTCATGCCACAATTTAAAGAAAAAATGGGCATGGGGCCCCCCAAAATCCATACCAGACCCTTATCCGGGCATGCAGCCTAGGAGGTCAGGAAAGAGGGGGGGGGGGGGGGTGAGCGAGCACATGAATTATACCAGTACACATGCCCTCAACATGGGGGGGGGGTGGACAAGGGCCTCTCCCCGACAACCTTGGGCTGTGGTTGTCAGGGTCTGCAGGTATGGGGCTTATCGGAATCTAAAAGCCCCCTTTAACAAGGGAGGCCCCCAGATCCCACTCCCCCCCATGTGAATGGATATCAGGTACATCATACCCCTACCCATTCACCGAAAAAGTGTAAAAAAAAGTTATAACCACAAGAAACTGTTTTTTGACAAGTCCTTTATTAAAAAAATAAAAAAATTGTGTCCCTCGATGTAAATCCATCGTCAATCACGATGCCCGCCGGATCCGAAGAATAGAAAAAAATAAAAATGCTCTGATTCCTGCTTGCGCTTTGCCCTTTGTTCTTATGTAGGCAAGGGTCGGGGCCACCCAGCTACATCACCCGGTGGCACCGCCCCCTTCTGACACCAGGTGGCGTCAGAAATCCTCCAGAAAAAATCCTCCAGATTTCCCTCTACACATAATACTGTTATTAAACCACTGGGGATATACAGTCACTTATGGTACTGGGTATCACCACCGATTATATATTTTATGTTAAACTCTGTCTTTGATGTTTTTATGGAAAGATACGAGCCTCATGAAGGTTCTTTTTTAACCCTTGAACAATAAAACCTATATTTTTTTTTTTTTTTTTTTTTATGAAATCATTGTTCGATTATATTGGTTGCCATGGAAAAGTCCCAAAAAAAGAGGTATACTAAGATATGTTTTTTTTCCACAGAGTTAGTTAGCACGCATTTCCGTGTCCACCACCACCAATAAAGTCCTGAGATATAGAAGAGACTAATAAGGGGGGTTAACTTTGTACCATCTACCGTAAAAATGAAATATCAATTTTTGAGCTTGCTGACCCTTTAACTTCAATTCGCAAAAATACAGCAAAGCCATTATCCTTACTTTGCAGTATTTTACATACTAGACACTGGAAATCCAATCACTTTCACTTATTGCTGTCAGGATTCTTAGACCTTGTCGCTCTTTCTGTGGAATCAGAATATTCTGTCCAAAAAGCTGAAGATTAACAAAGAAAAAAAAAAAAGATTAAAAAAAAAAAAAAAAAAAAAACTAAAGGAATTTTTCAATTAAAAAATATTCAGATGGTTTTGCTTTAAAATGTGCATTACTGTATAACGTAAAATCCCCCCCAAAAAATGTTACCTGCCAAAAAGGGCTTCCACAGTCCTTTCACGTTTCTTAATAAAAGAAGTGGACTCGCCTATAATTTTAATAATGCATTCACCCTATATCTCCAATTATACTAATGCTGACACTGGTATTCATGCAACGCATATGTCAATGTCTCGTATTCGGTGATGGGGGAGCCGCTTGCAAATGAGCCGATCTTACATTTAGGTCACATTAGATTTTGATTTTATAGATGTGATATGAGTTCTGTAACTTACAGCAAACCCAAATGTGCCTTCATTAGTTAAAACCTGAACAAAATGGGTAGCTTTTTTTTTTTTTTTATTCTTTCTTTTTAATTTTTGCTTGCACATATTATCATATTATTATATATATTTTTTTACCTTAACCACTTGTCTAATGCCCCGTACACACAATCGGACTTTCCGATGGGAAATGTTGGATGTGAGCTTGTTGTCGAAAAGTCAGATCGTGTGTATGTTTATAAACAGCATGATAGACAAGTGGTCAAATCAAGCCATAAGCTTGGTACTAGTTTCTTAGCCCCCTTCTGATAGCAATGAAGTAGCAAAAAAAAATAAAAAAAAAATGTAAAAGAGAAAAATAAGTATATAAAATAAATAAAAATAATATTAAAAAAAAAATATTAAAAAAAATATGAATGCACCGCCATCACCCTTGTAGACACCCCATATAAAAGGCGCAGCACAGCGCAAGCATGTGCATGTAAATGTGTCATGATCATCAGGACGAGAGCAATAATGCTAGGGCCATAATTCATGCTTATCTCTAAACCTGTAAAGACTTTTAAAACGTTGCCTATGTAGAATTTGGGATACATTTTTTTTTATTTTTTGTGATCTCGCAGACATTCACAATTTTCAGCCTTCAAATGTTTGGTATTTACTCAATGCAACCTAATTTTTAATATTTACATTTTAAAAAATGGGTATAATATTATGTTTGTATGCAATAAAATGTATTTTAGTGTATTTGTTTCTGTAAATTTGCGTTTGATAAATAGCTGTGCAAATATATTGCAACATACTTTTTTTTTTTTAACTACCACCAATTTATTCACCAGGGTCTCCGCTTTCAGAAAATATATACTATTGGGAAAGTGAGGGGGGCACAGAAATATCTAGCAAAAAACAAAAATGCTGATTTTAACATGTGTGCAAAAAGATGAAAAAAATAAATAAAAATTGCCCTAGTAGACAATTGGTTAAAGTATGACATCCTTTTCATTTTGCTGAAACAAAAATGGAGAACAAAAAAAGGACCAGTCGGACGTTAAAAGCAGATTGGACAATATAAAAAAAAATATATAATTTATTTATAGAACATTTATATTGTGGTCCAATTTACCTTTACAGTCTGACCTACTGGTCCTTTTTTGTTCTCCATTTTTGTTTCAAATTATACTTATGGATGTGGCATTGGAGTGATCTTTAGTGGTTGTATCTTTTCATGCCTTTCTCTCTGTGAGAGCTTAACCTCCCTGGCGGTACGATTATTTCGGATTTTAGGTGCTAAAAGCGGTACCATTATTTTGCATGAAAATTTGGCGTTTTATATTGTAGTCCTCTAATTCTTAGGAATAACTCTCTTAAATCTGTCCAAACCAGAGTCTAGCAGACATCCCGGGTATAATAAAGCTTGAAAAATGAAATCATAAGTTATAATATAATAAATAATTATAAATAATTGTACCAAATAATAATATAACAATAATAAAAATTATTCAATAATGTAATCAAATCAAAAACACTGAAATTTGCTCAGTTGCAGAATTGTCACTGTCATTACTTTTCAGTATTTGATGACAATGATCTCCCCACAAATCGCTATCGTTCAATTCTGAGAGTGATTACAATTTATTATCGCTGTTTTCTAGCTGGTCTAAAATCATTTTTGATGTAAAGTGACAGTTTTGGTTGCTATGGACAATCTCCAGTTTCCAGGCATAAAGAACAGTTTTTATAATATAAAACTGCATGCAGGGCACTGGGCAGACCACTAGGGACAAAGGGGATGTGAAATATTTACATACAGCAATGTAATCTTTAAGATTACATTATACTGTATGTATACTGTGTGTTTCACTTTTTGAATTTGGCGCCGATCTCCGTCCCCGTGCGTCGCAACGCTCGCAGGGAACGGAGATCGGCGATGTGATAGATCTAGCGAGACACGGCTCGCTCGTACAGCGGGGAGACAACGCTGGATCCGAGGGAGAAGGTAAGTAAACCTCCTCCTGGATCCAGTGATGCGGTCCCGAGTCTGGCTCGGGGTTACCGCTTTTGGTATAAAAATTCCACCCCGAGCCAGACTGGGGAATACCGTCAGGGGGGTTAAAGTGTACCTAAAGGGTACTCTATAATATAATGGCTTTAAGATTTTATTATTTTTATCATTATTATTATTATATACGGATTTAGATTTATGTGTTTTACACAAATGTTTTAAATCTTTATATTTTTCTATCTTTATGGAATCTAATGCCACGTACACACGACCGGACTTTTCAACATCAAAAGTCCGACAGAACAATTCCGGCAGACTATTCGATCGTGTGTGGGCTACAGCGGACTTTTGATTTGCAAAAGTCTGACAGACTTTAGAAATGGAACATGTTTCAAATTTTTCCGCCAGAACTCCGCCGGACCCAGTTCCTACCGAGAAATCCGCTCGTGTGTATGCTAATCCGACGGACAAAAACCGACGCTAGGGCAGCTATTGGCTACTGGCTATGAACTTCCTTATTATAGTCCGGTCGTACGTTATCACGTTCGAATCCGTCGGACTTTGGTGTGATTGTGTGTGGCCAAGTCCGTTCATTCGGAAAGTCCGTCAGAACTCTGTCAGAACTCTGTCAGAACTCAGTCGAAAGTCTGTCGGACCTAAGTCCGGTCGTGTGTACGCGGCATTAGTTTTACGAGTTATTACTTTCATGACTAAACCTATTTCTGACATTTGATGTTTACTAGTTAAGATCTGTATTTTTTGCTAGAAAATTACTTAGAGCCCCCAAACATTTTATATATATATATATATTAGCAGAGAATATAGAGAATAAAATGGTGATTGTTGCAATATTTAATGCCACACAGTATTTGTGCAGTGGTGTTTTAACCACTTTCAGACCGGACCATTTTGCTGGCTTAAGACCAAGATTCGGCACTGCGTCACTTTAACTGATAATTGCGCGGTCGTGCTACGTGGCTCCCAAACAAAATTGACGTACTTTTTTTCCCACAAATAGAGCTTTCTTTTGGTGGTATTTGATCACCCCTGTGGTTTTTATTTTTTTGCGCTATAAACAAAAATAGAGCGACAATTTTGAAAAAAACAAATTTTTTACTTTTTGTTATAATAAATATCCTCCAAAAATATATAAAAAAACATTTTTTTTCCCTCATTTTAGGCTGATACGTATTCTTCTACATATGTTTGGTAAAAAAAAAACGCAATAAGCGATTATTGATTGGTTTTCGCAAAAGTTATAGTGTTTACAAAATAGGGCATAGTTTTATGGCATTTTTATTAATATTTTTTTATTTTTACTAGTAATGGCGGCGATCAGCGATTTTTATTGTGACTGCGACATTATGGCGGACACATCGGACACTTTTGACACATTTTTGGGGCCATTGTCATTTATACAGCAATCAGTGCTATACAAATGCAGTGATTCCTGTGTAAATGACACTGGCAGTGAAGGGGTTAACCAGGGGGTGGCAGTGTAGGGTTTAAGTGTTCCTAGGGGCGTGTTACTAACTGTGGGGGGCTGGGCTTTGTTTTATTGAACACTGATCTCTGCTCCTATCACATGGAGCAGAGATCAGCGTCACTTGTTGCTAGGCAGAATGGGGAGATGCTGTTTACAATGGCATCTCCCAGTTCAGCCTCCCCTTGAGACGATCCCGGGTATCCCCGCAGCGATAGAGTCCACGGGACCCGCGACCAGACTCACGGGGGTCCTGACTGGCCCGCAAGCAATAGACATTTTATATGGATATATATATATGTATATATATATATATATATATATATATATATATATATAAATTTATCACAAATGATTACGTGTATATACACACATTATTCTCCTTATTATATGATTAATTTTTGTGGCATTAATAAATAAGTCATTTCAGAAAAGTGATTGCAAGGGTATTAGTTTGTTATTCCTCCATTGTGTTGTTGCTAGCTTCCGATTGGTGTGTGGTCATGTTTATGACGAGAGCAGAAAATGGAGCCATTAGAAGTTAGTTAAATAGCAAAAAATGCCGGCAACATGAATGCCGCTGCTTAGAAAACTTTTATTGAAGCACAACAAGCAGTGTTATATCTTAAATCCTAACGTGTTTCGGCCATAGCCTTAGAAGTTTGTTGTCTGAATAAGGAAAAAAAAATTATATTCAATTGACAGAGTGGCAATGCAGGAACACAATTAGGCAATTAGGAAGCAGGAACAGAGCGTTGTCACTTTGTAAAAAGTTCCCAAAGAAGGACCTTCGTGGCAGGATCACCAGGTATTATTTTAACCACTTGCCAACCGCTGCACGCCAATATACGTCGGCACAATGGCAGTGGTGGACAAATGGGCGTACCTGTATGTCTCCTTTAATTGGGGGGGGCTATCGTGATTGTGCCCGCGGGGCCCGTGGGACCCGCAGACTCAATTTCCGCTGGTCTCCCGGCGATAATGTCACGGAGCCGCAGAACGGGGAGATGCCTATATGACATGACAGAGATCACTGCTCCCTGTCATCGGGAGCCGTGATCGCTGTCGTGTCAGTTGTAGCCCATCAGTTAGAATCACTCCCTAGGACACACTTAACCCCTTCATCGCCCACTAGTGATTAACCCCTTCCCTGCCAGTGTCATTTTCACAGTAATCAATGCATTTTTATAGCACTGGTCACTGTATAAATGACAATGGTCCCAAAACAGTAACAAACGTGTCCGATGTGTCCGCCATAATGTCGCAGTCATGATAAAAATAGCAGATCGCCACCATTACTAATAAAAATAAATGAATAAAAATGCCATAAAACTATCTCCTATTTTGTAGACGCTATAAGTTTTGTGCAAACCAATCAATATATACGCTTATTGCGATTTTTTTTTTACCCAAAATATATGGAAGAATATATATCGGCCTAAACTGAGGAAAAAATTTGTTTTTTATATATTTTTGGGGGATATTTATTATAGCAAAAAAGTAAAAAAAATATTGCGTATTTTTCAAAATTCTCGCTCTTTTTTTATTTATAGCGCAAAAAATAAAAATTGCAGGGGCGAGCAAATACCATCAAAAGAAAGCTCTATTTGTGAGAAAAAAAGGACCTCAATTTTGTTTGGGTGCAACATAGCGCAAACCACGCAATTGTCAGTTAAAGCGACGCAGTTCCGAATCGCAAAAAGTGCTCTGGTCAGGAAGGGGGTAAAACCTTCTGGGGCTTAAGCGGTTAATGAAAGCTGCAGATTTGAAATGATTAAAAATGACTTTAGGAATGACATTAAGTTGTTGAAGCCTATTTGAGATTTTAATGATCGGGTTTATGTAAACTTTAAAAGTTTCCTTCTGATTTTACGATTTTGTTTGAAATTTAAGAGTGCAGAAAACATGATATTGTTTCTGAACCCTCTACGAATCATTCAGCATTACCGGGATTATTATATAGTCTGTTGCAGCACATTGTAAAACACATACTAAAAAAATAAATAAAAAATAAAAATAAAAAATCTAATCATTAACATTTAATTGTTTACACTGTGTAAGTTTTTAACAAGGTTCAAGTATATAGGTTATTGTGTTCTTTAATTCTTTGTTACAGTCTGGAGAGAGGGAAAAAAATAGTGTCACACAGCCAGAGATTTAAACTGTTGCCCCATTTTTTAATAAGATTATCAGTCAAATGTAATATTGCCTTTGACAAGTAGCTAATTTGTAATGAACATTGACATGGAAATCCCACAGAGCCACCACTGAGATTTGAACTTCAGCATGACAACATTGTCTGACTATTTCCACATTGAAATGATGTTTGTCCTTTTCTCCAAGTAAAGAACGAGGCGTTTGTAAATTCTAAAGAACATTACATGATTAAGACTATCATTTTTATTCATGAACACTTAATATTTCTTTCCGTCTGCTCTTTTTTTTTTTTTTTTTTTAAGTAGCCACGCGAGAAGGGTATTTTGTCACTGTAAACATCTAGTTTCTTCCTCTCTTGACAGTTTAATGTTGTTATCCTTTAATAAATTTGCTGGAAATTCATATTTGCTTTCTTATAGATAGTTATTTATAAACTGTGTTAAAAACTGGAGTAGTTCAGGACTCTTAAAGAGCAAGTACAGTAACAAACAGTGAGGTTGATTTTACTATAACTGGAGAGTGCAAAATCTGGAGCGGCTGTGCATGGCGGCCAATCAACTTCTAACTTCAGCTTGTTCAATTAAGCTTTGATAATAATTTTTTTTTTTTTTTTTTAATGGAAGCTGATTGGTTTCTATTCAGAGCAGCACCAGATTTTGCACTCCCCAGTTTTAGTAAATCACCCCCAATGTGTAGCGCGCACCCACAGAGGGGCCGCTGGAAACAACCCGGGTCTGCCTTACCCCTTCCAGGGGCTGTCAGGCCCACATACCAGTCCCAGAGCACACCGACCAAACACAGGCTTAGTCTACGGATATCTTTTTGAAGTTTTACCCACACAGGTGGGTAGAGGGTTGAGGGTAGAGCTGCACGATTCGGGCTAAAATGAGAATCACAATTTTTTTGCTTAGAAGATAGATCACGATTCTCTCATGATTCTCGTGGCGTATCATCTTTCTCATTAAAACCAAAAAAATTGTGCTAACTTTACTGTTTCGTTCTTTTTTTATTTATTGAAGTGTATTTTTTCCCCAAAAATTGCATTTTAAAGACTGCTGGGCAAATACAGTGTGACATAAAATATTGCATCAACTGCCATTTTATTCCCTAGGGTCTCTGATTATATATATATATATATATATATATATATATATATATATATATAAAATATAAAATGTTTGGGGATTCCAAGTAATTTCCTAGCAAAAAATATTGAATTTAACTTAAGAAAGAAGTGTCGGAAAAAGATTTAGACTTTAAGTGGTTAAACTTCCTGCATTTACACTTGGTTGAAAGCTTGGCAGACTGCCCAGATTATTTGTTTACACAAGACGCCCTTTCCCTTTGATCTAAGAAGTAAGCCTTATGCTGCGTACACACGGGCGGACTGTATGGCCTACTTAGTCCGTCGAAACACATTTCAGAGGACAGTCCGCTCGTGTGTGGGCTTCAGCGGACTTTTTCAGCGTGCAGTCTGGCGTACTAAGTATTTCGGATTTTTCGAAATTCTGTCCGTCATACTTTGGTTTCAGCGGACAATCTGCTCGTCAGTAGGCTAGTTCGACGGACTAAGAATGGCGCATGCTCAGAAAGGATTTACACGGCAGAAGGTTGCATTGCTGTGTATTGGACTTCCTATTTCTAGTCCCGTCGTACGTGCTGTACACGTCATCGCGCAAGCTTTCGACGGACTGTTTGTGCATCCGTGTGTGGTCAAGTCCGTTCATTCGAAAGTAGGACGGACTGTCCGTCGGATTGTATGACGGACTAAGTAGGCCATACAGTCCGCCCGTGTGTACGCGGCTTTAGTTACAATGTTTCAAGTTCTACACTTGGCAGATTGCCCAGGATGCTTTCTTTTGACAGCTGAGTGAGCAGAAAATATCTCCACTTGTTTATATGAAAGAATCACCTACTCTCAGCAGGAGAGATCGTAAGGGGGCGTGAATCGAGATCACGTTTTTTTAACGATTAATCATGCAGCTCTTGTTGAGGGTACAGGATACTCCAGAATCGCAGACAGGTACAGGAGGACAAATTCCCAAGTAAAGTCCTTCACTACCAGTCTTAACCTCCCTGGCGATATTCCCAAGTGTGGCTTGGGGTTAAAGTGGATGTAAACCCAATGTCATCCTTTCTAAACTACTGCCATAGGGGTTATTTATAAGGATATACACGCCTCCTGCATGTATCTTTACCTGTCAAATGTCTTCCCTCTGTCTGCTATTAGACCCAAAAAACTACATATTCTGTGGGTGGGTCTGTTTTCCAGAGCTCGGTGGGCGGAGTCGTGATGTCAGTAGACTCCCCACCCACCTTTACACTCCCCTTGTCAATATGCCTTTTTTCCTGTGTATTTTTTACACTGAACTTCTGCTATGATCTCTAACATCCAGTGAAAAGACAGGAAAGTAACCACATGACTTCAGTAAGCCCAATCCTGCTGAGGTGGGGAACATCCAATTCTGGCAGAGCAGCAGAAGAAAGGAGCGGGAGGGAATTAAAAAAGAATGCATGTCTCTTAGGCTAGTGCACGAGATATGTAAATCACCTGTCAATCACAGCAAGGGGGAGGATTTGACAAAGTTTTTCTCTGTTTGTCAAGATTTATCTCACTGAACAATAAAAGATGATTGCTCAGAGATGGATTAACTCTTTATGGCAAGACTGGGCTCAAATGATAGGAAATCTTATACTCTACATTATGACATTAAAAAAAAAGCTTTTTTTTTCGGGTTTACATCCACCTTAAATTTCAGTACCATTAGAGGTAACCCCAAGCCAAACTCACGATTGCATTGCAGAATCCTGGTACAGTATACTTATCTTGTCCCCAGGATCTTGTGTCGTTGTCAGAAACCGTGAAAACAGACCGAGACAGAAGTACAGTTAAATCACACTTGTTTAATAATAAAAATAAGAGAACAAACGTAGTCAAAACATAGCCAAAGTTCAGTAACCGGAATGGATAGTCAGCCAAGCCAGAAGTCAGGGATCAATCTAGTGGAACAGCAAGCAGGATCTGGAGCCAGAAGGGATGTCAGCAAAGCAAGTCTTTAAACAGGAAGGCAGGAGATGTTTCTTGTGATGTTGACCAAGGTGAAGGCAGAGATCCTCTGGGCTGGATGGCTTAATTAGGCAGGACTGACGAGCAGGATATGATCAACAGCTGAGTAACTGTGGAGAGAGATAGGATCTGGCAGTTCAGAGAAGGAAGGGCTGAGCCCAGCCCTGACAGTCGTCCCCCTGCTGTGTCCTCGGGCTGTGTCCTCCGCTGGATGCTTAGTTCCCTGCGAGTGTCGCAACGCATGGGGGCGGCAAATTCAAAAAGTACACAAAACATAACACATACAATACACTGTAATCTTACAGATTAAATTACTGTATCAAATCATTTCAGATCCCTTTTGTCCCTGGTGTTTTGTCCAGTGCCCTGCATGCAGTTTTTTTATTATATATACGTTTTTTTTTCTGCCTGGAAACTTGAGATTGTCTATAGCAAACCAAAAAGTGTCCCTTTACGTCAAAAGCGGTTTTAGACTAGCTAGAAAGGACTTTCCGTGTGATAGTGAGCCAAAGGGACCCCAAAACACCCTGTTACTTGTAGGACTGTGGCCAATAGTGTAGTGCCAAAGCACAACATTTAACCAAGTAGCGGATGACCGAAGGGATGCCCAAAAATACTACAACAAAGGGGGCAAAAACATATCCAACAACGAAAAGTAAACGGAACAACCCAGGCAACAACAAACCACCAATAAACAACCTAGCCAGCAGATGCAAGCAACAAGGGTGCACTAGTAACAAAAGAAAGGCGGATTCAGCAGATTCAGCCATAATGCCGAACGTACAGTAGTATAGGAGACGGAGCACGCTACCACAAAAAAGCAACTAAAAAGTCTCCCAAAACAAACAGTAAAATAGAACGTCCCCTTGTGCAAACAACCAATTAACAACGCTGCCAGCAGCTAGCCAGCAGATAAAAACGAGGGCGCACCAGTCACAAACAAAAAAAACAGGAGCCCTCATGCCAGAAGCGGCAGGACAAGCCGAAGATACAGGTGTCCACGTTAAACTGAACCGATTCCCAGCCCACGATGATGCCATCAGCTGCCTCCAAAGACCAATGTCTTTACGGTCCCCACACAAGGATGGCTGCACTGCCTTGCTCTGCAGGGGGAAACATGTATGGGGCAGTGCTTACACAGAGGGGGCAATGTGTACTGGTGAGAGCTGGGGGCAGTGGGTGCAGGGGACTGGGGTGGGTCAATTTCTACAGGTGGGAGCAGTGTTGATGGGGGCAGAGGGTGAGCAGTATGTAGAGAAGGACAGCGTGTTTGCAGGGGAAAAGGGGACTGTATGTATATGGAGAGATGTGTGCAGGGCAAATGGCGGGCAGTGTGTACAATTGGTAAATTAATTTGCTCTAAATCTCAGGTTTTTTCATTGTTTCTAATCAGAGGTGTGAAAAAGTATTTACCCCCTTCCTGATTTTTTTTTTTTTTTTTTTAGCCTATTTCTCACACTTAAATGATTCAGATTATCAAAAAATTTTAATATTACACAAAGATAACCTGAATAAATCCAAGATGCAGTTTTTAAATTAATATTTCATTTATTACAGGAAAAAAAGCTGTTCAAACCTGCCTGGCCCTATGTGAAAAAGTAATTTCCCCCTCCCATGCTGAATCATGAATGAACTGTGATTAATCATGATTTTTTAGAAAGCTGAGTTAAATTTAACTTGACACACCCAGGCCTGATTACTGCCAGACCTGTTGAATCAAGAAATCACATAAATAGAAGCTGTCTGACAACTTGAAGCATGCTAACAGATCACAAAAATCCACACATCACACCACAATCTATAAAATATTCAAGAACAGATTAGAAACAAACATGTATCAGTCTAGGGAGGGTTTCAAAGCCATTTCTAAGGCTTTAGAACTCCAGTGAACCACAGGGAGAGCCGTTATCCACAAACTGAGATAACTTGGAATAGTGGCGAATCTTCCCAGAAGTGGCCGGCCTACAAAAACTACTCCAGGAGCATGACGACGACTCATCCAGAAGGTCATAAAAGAACCCAGAACAACATCTAAAGAACTGCAGGCCTCACTTGCCTCGGGTAAGATCAGTGTTCATGATTCAACAATAAGAAAGAGACTGGGCAAAAATGGCATCCATGGGAGAGTTCCAATGCCAAAGCCACTGCTGACCAAAAAGAACACTAAAGCCACGTACACACGGGCGGACTGTATGGCCTACTTAGTCCGTCATACAATCCGACGGACAGTCCGTCCTACTTTAGAATGAACGGACTTGACCACACACTGATGCACAAACAGTCTGTCGAAAGCTTGCGCGATGACGTGTACAGCACGTACGACGGGACTAGAAATAGGAAGTCCAATACACAGCAATGCAACCTTTCGCCGTGTAAATCCTTTCTGAGCATGCGCCATTCTTAGTCCGTCGAACTAGCCTACTGACGAGCGGATTGTCCGCTGAAACCAAAGTATGACGGACAGTATTTAGAAAAATCCGAAATACTTAGTACGCCAGACTGTCCGCTGAAAAAGTCCGCTGAAGCCCACACACGAGCAGACTGTCCGCTGAAATGTGTTTCGACGGACTAAGTAGGCCATACAGTCCGCCCGTGTGTACGCAGCAAAAGGCTCATCTCACATCTACCAAAAAACATCTTAATTATCCCCAAGACTTTTAGGCAAATATTCTGTGGACTGATGAGACAACAGTTTTACTTTTTGGAGGGTGTGCATCCTGTTACATCTGGCATAAAACAAATACAGCATTTCATAACAAGAACATCATACCAACAGTCAGACATGGTGGTGGTAAGTGGGATGGTCGGGCCTGCTTTGCAGCTTCAGGACCTGGACGACTTACCATAATTGATGGAACCATGAATTCTGAGCTCTACCAGAAAATCCTAGAGGAGAATGTCCGGCCATTAGTTTGCGACCTCAAGCTCAAGTGCACTTGGGTTATGCAGCAGGACAATGATCTGAAACACAACATGAAGTCCACCTCCAAATGGTTCAAACAAAGCAAAATTTTGGTTTTGGAGTGGCCTAGTCAAAGCCAGGACTTAAATCCAATTGAGATGCTGTATCGTGACCTTACACAGGCCGTTCATGCTGGAAAACCCTCAGATGTAGCTGAATTAAAAAAAATTTCTGCAAAGAAGAGTGGGCCAAAATAGCTCCACAGAAATATGAAAGACTCATTGCCAGTTATCGCAAATGCTTGATTGCACTTGTTGCCGCCAAGGGTGGGACAACCAGTTAGGTTTAGAGGGCAATTACTTTTTCACATAAAGCCAGGCAGGTTTGGACAGCTTATCAATCAATAGCTTTCAATAAATGAAACCATCATTTAGTATTTACTCAGGTTATCTTTGTGTAATAATAAAATTTGATGATGATCTGAGTTATTTAAAGAGGAAGTAAACCCTGATGAGTTTACTTCCTCTTTCATTCCCTCCAAAGGTAAAGCATAATGGACTACTATGCATCTCATAGTAGTCCATTATGTGTCACTCACCTGACACAGGAGCCAGCGAAGTCACCGCTGTTCCCTGTAGTCCACCGCATCCATCTTCTCGGTGGGTCTCGCTGCTCCGCCGCTGTCATTCCGCGAAGCCGCGATGACGTTACTCCCGCGCATGCACACGGGAGCCCCCACTCGCGGCATATCGCCGTTGACCGCGGCGCACTCAGTGCGCCTGCGCGCCGCAGTCTACAGGCGCATGCGCCGTAGACAGCGGTGCCTGTCTTTCTGCAAATATCTCCTAAACTGTGTAGGTTTAGGAGATATTTCTTGGACCTACAGGTAAGCCTAAATCTAGGCTTACCTGTAGGTCAAAGTGTGTTGTAAGGGTTTACAACCACTTTAAGTGTGACAAATATGCAAAAAAAATAAAAAATCAGAAAGGGGGCAAATATTTTTTCACACAACTGTATGTTGTATTAAGACACACCCAAAATTCAATTTAATCCAACAAGGTACACTTTTTGGCGCTGTGCCCTACGTGCACCGCTAGTCAGTGTCTCTCTAAAGTTCCCCCCATTCTTAGGGTCTAATGTTGGGAGATATGCTGTCTTCTGTTCCCTTGAGCTGCTCCCTCACTCCTACCAGGTAGAGCATAGACCTTTTAATTTGCCTCAACTGCCTGTAGCCGGTGAATGCATAACCCTGCCCCCTCATTACACACTGCCAATCACTGGAAGTCCAGCACAGTTAATTTTTAATGCCGAGTGACATCCTACACGCTACGTCAGGTGCCCTAGTTACTTGCCTGATGAATGGGCCCTATGTGGCACCGAAACTTTGCCGTAAGTGTACTAAGTGACCACAAAATAAAGCTTTGGAACCTTTTGAGGAGTGCTTGGTGTGCTGATGGCATTTCATCACTCTGATCACCTACCCTTTTCCAGCCTCTGGTCATTACAGCACCTTACTGAACAGCCATTTTCAGCAGCGTGTGTGTGGGGAATGTTGTGTTTGGCCATCGCATTGTGGGGTGTGTGGGAGGATGAGGGAAGGATGGGAAAAATGCACCTTCGCCTGTGTAGACAAAAAACCTTGCACTCGCTCTGCAGCCAGCCAATCTGAGATTCTGTAAGAGCAGTCACAGTCTTTACAGCAACCTCTGGTGTCTAACCCTAAAACCACAGCTCTAGGCAAAAGATTCCACTCACAATGTCTAGAGACAGCTCTACAACCAGGTTCCCTGCAATACTCTTCAGGGAAAGGTGTCCCTCTCCAGCCCAGCTTCCTAAGGCAGCATCATCCAGCACATTTTTTGAGTCTAGGTTCCTTGTGGTGGTGGGTCATGTGGTCACCACCAAAGAGCGAAATTCAACCAAAACACAGAATTAACTTTTTGACATGAATAACACTTGACTCAATAGTGTGGCCTTGTTTGGGTGCTTGTGCGGGGCAATTACAGTATAGGATCAGATGACAATGGTAAATTGCTAATACAAAAGGGCAAGGTTGCCACACGTTCTGGTCATCTATGGTGTCCGAAAGTAGAACAGACCCACAAGAAAATGAGATAGGAGACATCCAGAGTGATGATGGAATCAATGCATAATAATAACGCTTATTATTATTATTATACAGGATTTATATAGCGCCAACAGTTTGCACAGCACTTTGTAATATAAGGGGAGACAGTACAGTTACAATACATTATAATACAAGAGGGTTGGGTCCTGCTTACAATCTAATAGGGTGGGACAAATGGTACAAAAGGTAACTGTGAGGGACGAGCTGATGGGAGAGGCTCTGGAGAATTCCTAGAGATGAGCATGGGATGAAGAGACAAAAGTAGGAGGTCTTGGGAGGAGCGGAGAGGATGGTTTGGGTGATATTTTGAGTCAAGATCGGTGATGTAGCTTGGGGCAGAGTTGTGAATGGCTTTGTATATTGTTGTTAGTATTTTGAATTGAATTTGTTGGGCAGCAGCCAGTAAAGGGATTGGCATACAGGAGTGGTAAGGTAGATGTGTCTGGCAGCAGCATTCATAATAGACTGAAGGGGGGATACCCTGTATAGAGGTAGGTCTATGAGAAGGGGTTTGTTGAGAATGTTTGTTGCTGGACTTCCGGATCGTGTGTACACAAGTCCATCTGACAAAAGTCCACACATGCTCAGAATCAAGTACAAGCTGGAGATATAACTAGCGCTCGTAATGGAGATATCACGTATGCCTTGTATGTCACTACATTCGTAATTATTGGCCAACATTTGTGTGACCATGTGTATGCAAAACAAGTTGGAGCCAACATCCTTCGAACAAAAATCCACGGTTTTGTTGTCGGAAAGTCCGTTCGTGTGTACGGGGCATAAGTTGTTTTTTTTTCCTGTGAAAAAAGTAAAACAATAATACACACGATCGGATTTTCCAACAACAAATGTTGGATGTGAGCTTGTTGGATGAAAGTCAGACCGTTTGTATGCTCCATCGAGCATTTGTTGGCAGACAAATGTTGGCTAGCAGGTTCTCAAATTTACTGCCAACAAAACTTTGTTGTCGGAAATTTCCGATCGTGTGTACACAAGTGTGACACACAAAAGTTCACGCATGCTCGGAATCAAGCAGAAGGAGCCTCACTGGCTATTGAACTTCCTTTTTCTTGGCTCATCGTTCTTCTTGTGCATCTTGTGTGTCACCATGTTCCAATGTTCGTAAATGTTGGCCAACATTTGTGTGACCGTGTGTATGCAAGACAAGTTGGAACCAACAACCTTCAAACAAAATTCCACGGTTTTGTTGTTGGAAAGTACGATCGTGTGTACGGGTCATAAGGCTAACAAGGGGCTATTTTTTTGGCACAAGCTCAGGTATGTTCAAAGGAACTTTTCTAATCTTCAGGAGCACATTTCACCCTTGAGCATTACTTTAAAATATCCAAATTTTTCTCTCCACATTGACTTCAACACATGTAGTCAAAATGGTTTGGCAGAAATCTGCTGACTTTTGCTGGAATTCTGATAAAATTAAAACTCTTGGCTGGTTGTTGTTCAATGTTGGCATAAACATGAGATTGTTCTATGGATTGTTCCTTGAATCTTTACCTAAGGCAGTATATATACAGTGCCTTGAAAAAGTATTCAAAACCCCTTGAAATTTTCCACATTTTGTCACGTTACAACCAAAAACATAAATGTATTTTATTGGGATTTGATGTGATAGACCAACATAAAGTGGCACATAATTGTGAAGTTGAAAGAAAATGATAAATGGTTTTCAATTTTTTTTACAAATAATTATGTGAAAAGTTTGGCGTGCATTTATATTCAGCCCCCTTTACTCTGATACCTATAACTAAAATCTAGAACCAATTGCCTTCAGAAGTCACCTAATTAGTAAATAGAGTCCATCTGTGTGTAATTTAATCTCAGTATAAATACAGCTGTTCTGTGAAGCCTTCTGTTCAATTCATCATTCGAAAATGTAAAGAGTATGGCACAACTGCAAACCTACCAAGACATGGCCGTCCACCTAAACTAACAGACTGGGCAAGGAGAACATTCATCAGAGAAGCAGACAAGAGGCCCATGGTAACTCTGGAGGAGCTGCAGAGATCCACAGCTCAGGTGGGAGAATCTGTCCACAGGACAACTATTAGTCGTGCACTCCACAAATCTGCCCTTTATGGAAGACAAAAGCCATTGTTGAAAGAAAGCCATAAGATGTCCAGTTTTCAGTTTGCGAGGAGCCATGTGGGGGACACAGCAAACATGTGGAAGAAGGTGCTCTGGTCAGATGAGACCAAAATGTAACTTTTTGGCCTAAAAGCAAAACACTATGTGTGGCGGAAAACTAACACTGACGTTCGTTGCATACGACGGGACTAGGTAGAGGCCAGTAGCCAATAGCTTTTGTATCGTTATTTATTCTGAGCATGCGTGGCTCTTTGTCTGTCGGAATTCTCTACAAACGATCAGAAAGAGTCAGATCGGATCTTGTTGTCGGAAAATTTTAGATCCAGCTCTCAAACTTTTTCCGTCTTAATTTCCGATGGAAAAAGTCCGATAGAGCCCACACACAATCGGATTTTCCGACAACATAATCCGATCAGACCTTTTCCGTCGCAATTTTCGACTGCGTGTATGCGGCATTAGAGTTTGCAAAAGACTTGAGACTGGGGTGGAGGTTCAACTTCCAGGAGGACAACGATCCTAAACGTACAGCCTGAGCTACAATGGAATAATTTAGATCAAAGCATATTCATGTGATGAATGGCCCAGTCAGATGAATAAATCAATATATATATATATATATCATTTTCCTTCCACTTCACAAGTATGTGCCACTTTGTATTGGTCTATCACATACAATCCCAATAAAATACATTTACGTCACATAGGCCTAGGGGGACGAATGTTGTCGTGGATAAGTAAAATATACTCCCGTCCCCTGGCTCAGGTAAAAGCAAATGGGGTGCTTTCGGCTCCTTTTGACATAAGGAATGGAACCAGACAGGGGTGCCCCTTATCGCCCCTTTTATTCGCTTTGTCCCTGGAACCGTTCCTCTCTACTATTCCACAAAACCCAGACATAATGGGACTTCACATGGGTACTGAGTGTAAGATCTCCGCATATGCGGATGATATGCTGTTCTCGATAACGAACCCTAGAACTTCTTTGCCAAACCTCCTCCGAGAGTTTCAAATTTACGGGGGGCTTTCCCACTTAAAGATACATTTCTTAAAGTCAGAGGCTATGGGGGTCACTGTCCCTCTAGAAACCTTATTAGATTTGTAGTCAAATTTTCGATTTAAGTGGACTCATACGGCCCTAAAGTACTTAGGTACATATATTCCGCCGGACATAGCAAGTATGTTTGCGTTAAATTTCCCCCCCCTTGTTACTAAGATACGTGTTCTCCTTCAAAAATGGCGTTCCGGTCTTCATTCATGGTTTGGGAGATGCAATCTTATTAAAATGAATATTCTTCCTAAATTTATATATCTTTTTCAGGCTCTCCCAATCCAGATTCCAGTCTCATTTTTTAAACAGGCCCAATCTCTGCTTATCCAATTTATATAGGCCCACAAAAAACCCCGACTTCAGCGATCACAATTGACATTAGCTAAACAAAAGGGAGGTTTGGCTCTTCCCGACCTGCGACGCTATTATCAGGCCTCTCATATGGGGCGGGTGTTAGACTGGAACCGTAATCAATTTACTAAGTTATGGGTGCAATTAGAGCAGTCTTACTCTCGTATCCCATTGAAAAGCAATCTGTGGTGCTACAAAGATTTGCCTAAAGATTTGAAGTCGCATCCTATCATAGGAGCCTCACTAAAAGTTTGTTATCGGATTGCTATCCAAAATGCACTTACGACTCTGGTCTCCCACCTAATTTGCTATCCTCGGACACCCAAATTTTGCGCCGGGGATTTACTCCCGGGAATATGACCCGCTCAGACGCGCTAAATTGGACCATGCGTATAAATATGTTATTGACAGAAAATGGCCATCTATCTCAATTCTGATTGACCCATCAGGGAATTTCCAGTTGCCTTTTTGGAGAGCAGTGCAATTACATCACTTCCTCCACTCTTTTCCTAATCCCCAAGAATTCGACCGCCGTCAGATGGATTTTGAGACGCTATGTATGAGTCAGGTTCCTTTGGCCCACATCCTCTCTCAGACATATGCGCTTCTGAATATACCTTCGGAGCATCCCGACTTACCGTGTCTGACACGCTGGGAAAGGGACCTTAATTGCACATTTTCCTCGGAGCAAAGACATCGTATTATTACTCTCGTTTTTAAGTCCTCGCTGTGCACCAAGATGCAGGAAAAGAACTTTAAACTCTTTACCAGGTGGTACTTGACACCAACCAAACTGCATAAATGTTTCCCCTCCGCCTCTGACAGATGTTGGCGCTGTGGGGTAGAAGAGGGTACGTTGCTTCATATATTCTGGTCCTGTCCCAGTTTGATCGACTTCTGGAGAGAGGTCAGACGCATAACACAGAAAGTTACGGAAATCCCAATTCCGGAAGAGGCGGCATTTTTTTCTTCTACATCTCTCACGGATCCCCATTAAAAAATATAGAAAATCCATTCTGAGTCACCTGATAAACGCTGCAAAGTCCTGTATCCCGCTCTACTGGAAACAAAGTTCCCCTCCCTCCATCGTTAATTGGGTCAGGAAAGTAGAAGAAATTAAAAAGATGGAGGACTTGATCCTTACAGCACAAAATAAACAGGAGACCTTTAAACAAACTTGGGACGGTTGGAATGTCTTCATATTCTCGCTGGAGGGATGCCGTCTGTTTTCATCTTAGTGCCCAGGATTTGCCTAATGGGGCCCTTAGGGCAGTGGCTGCCATCAAAACCCTTTTTTTTTTTTCTCTTCCTCTCTTTCTCTCTTTCTTCCCCCCCCCCTCCTCCCTTCTGTTAGGCCGCGTACACACGGGCGGACTGTTCGCCCAACTTTGTTTGTCAAACAGTTTCGGAAAACAGTCCGCTCAAAATTAGCATGGACGGACATGGCCACACACGGCACTTTTTGAGCGGACTGTTTCAGCGAACTGTTTGCCAAACAGTTCGCTCAACTTTTGAAATGAATGGACTCGCCCACGTAAGGCGGAGGCAAATCCGCCCATTTCGAGCGTGTGTACAGGTAGGCGGGGCCCGCGAAGGAGACGTCGCGGGCTCCGCCGCCTGGAATGGACTTAAAGGGGAACCCCAACGCCGAAAAAAATCGGCGTGGGGGTTCCCCCAAAGTCCACAACAGACCCTTGTCCGAGCACGCTACCCGGCCGGCCAGGAAAGGGGGGCGAGCGAGCGCGCCCCCCCTCCTGAGCCGTACCAGGCCGCGTTCCCTCAACATGGGGGGGTGCCTTGGGGAAGGGGGGGCCGCGCGGCCCCCCCACCCCAAAGCACCTTGTCCCCATGTTGATGAGGACAAGGGCCTCTTCCCGACAACCCTGGCCGTTGGTTGTCGGGGTCTGCGGGCGGGGGGCTTATCGGAATCCGGGAGCCCCCTTTAAGAAGGGGGCCCCCGGATACCGGCCCCCCACCCTATGTGAATGAGTATGGGGTACAATGTACCCCTACCCATTCACCTGTGAAATAAAGTACAAAAAAAAACACAACACAGAGAAAAAATATTTTATTGCACAGCTCCGGGGGTCTTCCGTCTTCGGGGGTCTTCTCGCCGGACTCCTCCGCTATCTTCGTGTAGCTCTTTTACTAGCGGAGGAGCCCGGCTTTCTTCCTCCCCGCCGCCGGCCTCTTCTCCCGACTTCGGGGGTCTTGTCCCCCTCTTCGGTTCTTCTGCCGGGCCACCGCGCCTTCTTGTAGCTCTTTTGCAGGCGGTGGCCCGGTCTTCTGTCGCCGCTGCCTTCCGTTCTTCTGTCGCCGCCTTCGGTTCTTCTGCCGGGCCACCGCGCCTTCTTGTAGCTCTTTTACAGGCGGTGGCCCGGTCTTCTGTCGCCGCTGTCGCTGTCGCCGTCGCCGCCTTCCGTTCTTCTTCTTCTTCTTGTTCTTCTTCTTCTTCCCCAGGAGATGTTGACACGTCGCTCTCTCCGGCCGGAATGCCAGAGCCGCGCTGTGCGGTCACTTATATAGTGACAATGGGGCGGTGTCACATGGTATATGTCACATGGGTTGGTCACATGGTGACCCCGCCCCCTTACGATGTCATAGTCCCCATGTGACATCAACCCATGTGACCAACCCATGTGACATATACCATGTGACACCGCCCCATTGTCACTATATAAGTGACCGCACAGCGCGGCTCTGGCATTCCGGCCGGAGAGAGCGACGTGTCAACATCTCCTGGGGAAGAAGAAGAAGAACAAGAAGAAGAAGAAGAACGGAAGGCGGCGATGGCGACAGCGACAGCGGCGACAGAAGACCGGGCCACCGCCTGTAAAAGAGCTACAAGAAGGCGCGGTGGCCCGGCAGAAGAACCGAAGGCGGCGACAGAAGAACGGAAGGCAGCGGCGACAGAAGACCGGGCCACCGCCTGCAAAATAGCTACAAGAAGGCGCGGTGGCCCGGCAGAAGAACCGAAGGCGGCGACAGAAGAACGGAAGGCAGCGGCGACAGAAGACCGGGCCACCGCCTGCAAAAGAGCTACAAGAAGGCGCGGTGGCCCGGCAGAAGAACCGAAGAGGGGGACAAGACCCCCGAAGTCGGGAGAAGAGGCCGGCGGCGGGGAGGAAGAAAGCCGGGCTCCTCCGCTAGTAAAAGAGCTACCGGAAGATAGCGGAGGAGTCCGGCGAGAAGACCCCCGAAGACGGAAGACCCCCGGAGCTGTGCAATAAAATATTTTTTCTCTGTGTTGTGTTTTTTTTTGTACTTTATTTCACAGGTGAATGGGTAGGGGTACATTGTACCCCATACTCATTCACATAGGGTGGGGGGCCGGTATCCGGGGGCCCCCTTCTTAAAGGGGGCTCCCGGATTCCGATAAGCCCCCCGCCCGCAGACCCCGACAACCAACGGCCAGGGTTGTCGGGAAGAGGCCCTTGTCCTCATCAACATGGGGACAAGGTGCTTTGGGGTGGGGGGGCCGCGCGGCCCCCCCTTCCCCAAGGCACCCCCCCATGTTGAGGGCACGCGGCCTGGTACGGCTCAGGAGGGGGGGCGCGCTCGCTCGCCCCCCTTTCCTGGCCGGCCGGGTAGCGTGCTCGGACAAGGGTCTGTTGTGGACTTTGGGGGAACCCCCACGCCGATTTTTTTCGGCGTTGGGGTTCCCCTTTAAGCCCATTCCAGGCGGCGGAGCCCGCGACGTCTCCGTCGCGGGCCCCGCCTACCTTCACACGCGCTCGAAATTAGCAGACTTTCCTCCGAGCGCGAACAGTTTGCTCATTTCGAAAGTAGCCTACACACGGGCGGACTGTTCGCTCAAACACAGTTTCAGCGGACAGTTTTTCGGAATTTCCGAAAGACTTTGTCCGTCAAACTGTCCGCTGAAACTGTCCGCTGAAAGCCCAAACACTGTTCAGCGGACAAGGTTGGGCGAACAGTCCGCCCGTGTGTACGCGGCCTTACTTGTTCTTTTTTGAAAATGTGGAAAAGTGGGACAAACGGCCCCCTTCTTGTATATGGGGATGGCTGGTGCCGGGGGGACATGGGGTTCATATGATCCCGAACCCTGGCACGGCATTCTCATTAGATCTCACCAGGATATGACTTGTGTACGACAGTCTGATAATTGCACTTTTTAATTGTACTGAATTTTGGCTCTCTGGATTGTTTTGTACTTTGTCATTGTATGTTGATTTCTCTTTTCTGGGGACCGTTTCTCTGTTCTGTTTGTACCTGTTTGGAGTCGAATAAAGATTATATTGGTAAAAAAAAAAAAAAAAAATACATTTATGTTTTTGGTTGTAACATGACAAAATGTGCAAAATTTCCAGGGGTATAAATACTGTTTTCAAGGCACTGTAGATAGTACTGTAGAAGGTAGATGGACATGCAGGCATGATATGAGTGTCCTCCGGTATCTAGGTTGTTAAACATGAGCATCCTCCCCAGGTTCTTGTTTGACCACGAGTAATGTGAGTGACGAGAAAGGGAAATACGCATCTAACTATATTTTTTGTACTTACTGTTATTTCCCACAATAAGCCCCAGGTTAGGTTAGCAGTTGATCTAAAGACTGTCATCCAAAGTCTATGGGCACATGAAGGCTAATTTTATCCTCTCCCAAGACTTAGATCAGCACGTGGTCAGAACACAATAGAGCCAACTGTCATTCCTCTTGACAGACAGTTCAGTCATTTCCAATCGGCATTGACATGAAGCTCCAGCAGAGCAACTGCTGTGATCTGAACTTCAATCTTATAATGCCACCATGTCCAGTTTTGAATGGCATTGTTCTTTTCAAAGTATGGCACTATGAGGCAGATTACTGCTTCAGTACGATATTCTTTTTTTCTTTCTAAATGAGTTTCTCATTCCTGAATCCTGAGTTATGGAAGAAGTTGTCTATTGTCTCAAAGCTGCTGTTACATTTCACTGTTTTCAGAACTGACCTGTGCGGTTCCACATAGACCTCTATGAGATTATGTTTCTAGGCTCCTGTTCATATGATTCATGTCCCAATATTGCTACAAGCCTTGACCTCTTTTTTAATCCTGTCTTGTGATTATGTACCTTGTGTTGCTGCTGTCAGAGCTGTTGCCGAGGCATATCCGAGGGCCGCAACCTGGGAGCAGCAAAACCCATCACTAATTGCAGGGTGCTCTGATTACTACTTTAAGACCAGTCCTTTTTCTGACATTACTTATAACCCCCAAATATTATATATGTTTTTAGCAGAGACCCTAGAGAATAAAATGGTGGTCACTGCCAAATTTGTGTATTTGCGCAGCAGTCTTTCAAACACAATTTTTTGGGAAAAAATACACTTTAATGAATTTAAGAAAAACCAAAACAGTAAAGTTACCCCATTTTTTTTTTTGGATAATGTGAAAGATGATGTTACGCCGAGTAAATAGATACCTAACATGCCATGCTTTAAAATTGTGGGCACTCGTGGAATGGTGACAAAATATTGTACTTAAAAATTTCCATGGGCGACGCTTTAAATTTATTTACAGGTTACCTATTTGCAGAGGAGGCTTTATACTATCATTATTGCTCTTGCTCTAACGATCGCGGTGATACCTCACATGTGTGGCTTGAACACCATGTACATATGCGGGCATGACTTGCGTATGGGTTTGCTTCTGTGCGTGAGCTCAGACAGATGGGGTACTCTAATTTTTTTTTACTTATTTATTTTACTTTTTTTTTTACACTATCCCTTTAATTTGTTTTTGATCACTTTTATTTCTATTACAAGGAACGTAAACATCCCTTGTATAACAAATAAGCAGGACCTCTTTATTGAGAGATCTGGGGTCAAAAAGTGCAGCCCCAATAGTGCCCAGCTGGGATGCCAGTCAGTGCCCATCAGCGCCTGCTCATTAGTGCTGCCCATCAGTGCTGCCAATCAGTGCCACCTATGCGTGCCGTCTATCAGTGCCCATAAATGCTGCCTATCAGTGCCCATCAGTGGCACCTATCAGTGCTCATCAGTGCTGCATATCAATGCAGCCTATCAGTGCCCAGCAGTGCTGCATGTTGGTGCCACCTCAACAGTTCCACCTCCTCAATCCCCCCTCATCAGTGTCCATCAGTGCAGCCTCATCAGCGCACATTAGTGAAGGAGAAAAATGTATTATTTGCAAAAAACTTTAACAGAAACTAAAAAAAAAATTATTTTTTCGAAATTTTTGATATTTTTTCATTTTTTTTAAGCAAAAAATTAAAACCCCAGTGGTGATTAAATACCCCCAAAGGAAAGCTCTATATGTCTCAAAAAATGATAAAAATGTAATTTAGGTACAGCATTTCATGACCGCACAATTGTCATTAAAAGTGCAACAGCATTGAAAGCAGAAAATTGGCCTTGGCAGGAAGGGGGTAAAAGTCCCCCGAAGGCAAATAGTTAAGGGAGAAAACAAAAATCCCTTTAAGCCCGAGACTTAGACGCTTGCTCCGGTCTTCCAAGGGCTTAGAGCTCAGTAGGAGCTATCTTGTCCTCACTTGGCTTCCAGCCAAGGCATCAGAAAGATTGGATCGGCTGCAGACTTAATCCGCTGTACATACAATCCGAAAATCGTGCGAAAAATTTGAATCGTTCGTACGATAATCAGACCGTTAGTACAGAGCTTTAGAGAGCCAATCAGGACAGTTCATCCAATATTATTCTATCGGACACGCACTGAAATTTTGTTCGTACGATGTCAGATCGTATGATTTTCATTTAATCATTACAGCTGTCATTCAAAAATCCAATACAAATGCATTACAACACATTACATCACTTGCAATTTTTTATTCTGGTGTATGAGAATTTTCGTGACTTTAGTAAATGCATCAGATTTGACGTGAGATTAGCATGCAAAAAAAAAGGGACAATGATTCGTCCGATAATCTCATCGTGTGTATGTGGCATTACCGACGGCTCCAGTAAGCTCAGAGATGACTGGGAAGCTGCGGGAGGGACAGCTCTACCACTGCCTATAAAGGCCCATGCACACGATCTGACTTTTTGACAACAAACATGCAAATTAGCTGTTTTGGAGCAACATCCGACCGTGTGTACGCTCCATCTGACAAACTTTTTCGGTTTTCATCGAACTTTTGTTGGCTGTGCGAACAGACAAACTTTCTGGCAACAAAAGTCCGATGGAGCAACGTCCGGTCGTGTGTACAGAAAACCATAGGACTTTTGTACAAAGTACAAACACGCATGCTCAGAACCAATGCAAAAGATCAGACAACAATACAGAATTTGACCAAAGGTGGCGGTAAAGAGCAGAAAAACCACGTGATTTGGTGAAAGTTGGCTGAAAAAGTCCTGCCGTGTGTATGCAATACAAGTTCACGGCCGACGCCCTGTGTACAAAAATCCACTGGAAAGTTTGTACAAAGTCCGATCGTGTGTATGAGGCTTAAAAGTGATCCCTCAGTGAATCTGCCACTGGGACCTCCTGTATATGAAAGCCGACCGCCTGACTGAAAAAAAGATACAAGGGCTTTGGCAGCTACAGTACCTGCCGCTGATATTGTGTTTCCAGCGTGATGGGATCACGCTGGAAATCACCGCTGCGAGGCTGTGCTTCTAAAGATCGCCGCCCAACGAGATTCCGCGCAGGCATTGGAATCCATTGGGGGCGAGAGGGAGGAGCGACAGAGCTCGGCGCTGGCTCCCGCGACAGGGCACGCAGGCGTCAATCTCGCCGCTAACAGCAGCGAGATTGACACAATATCGGCGGCACCTACTGTAGTTGCTGTCATAACCCAGATATTTAACGTCAAAGTGATGACGTACATTTACAGATGGGCAAGTGGCCAATACCAGATGGCTCCTTAGATTCTGCACCTTAGCTTGCTTTAGGGTTTACATTCACCTGGCAAGGACCACTGTTACCATAACAGCTACGTAGAGATGTGCTATTGTTTCCAAAACTTCCCATATTACAATTCCCCAATGCAATGCTAGATAAACATCATCCCTATTTATGGGGTCCAAAATTCCAAAAGATTTGGAAGAATTAAGGTGTGGCATTAGCAGTTACCAACAACCAGGGGCATTGCTAGGGGGTGGCTATTGGGGCTATAGCCCCGAATCTGGGGCCCATAGCCCCCGAGTCTCTTGCAGGGTCCGTGCCTAACCAGCGGGTCGCGGCTGCTGCGGCAGGGGGGCTGGCTGCATGTGAGAGACGGAGGAGAGGAGAGAAGCGATCTGGGGGACGAGCAGAGATGACATCTCTCTCCGCCCGCTCCACATCACATCTGGTGGCCGGTGACATGGCAGGTATCAATCTGCACATGGTGTCAGGAGACATGGCAATCTGCACATGGTGCCCGGAGATGTGTCAATCTGCAAATGGTGCCAGTAGACTGGCAATCTGCACATGGTGCCCGGAGACTTGTCAATCTGCAAATGGTGCCAGTAAACTGTCAATTTGCAAATGGTGCCAGGAGACATGGCAATCTGCACATGGTGCCCGGAGACATGGCAATCTGCAAATGGTGCCAGTAGACTAGCAATCTGCAAATGGTGGCAGGTGACGTGACAATCCACATTTAGAAGCAGGTGACAGTCAGGGGCGGACTGACCATTGGGCTACTCGGGCACTGCCCGAGGGCCCCATGCCACTAGGGGGCCCCATCAGGGTTGCCAGCCTCAGTAAAACCAGGGACAGTATGTAAAAAATTGTGTTTTGTTTTTTTACATCTGTCTCTGAAATGTCCCTTACTGACATCCTTTTGGTCTAAAAATACTGATATTATAGCTGCCCCACCTCTCCAGTACCTTCTCAGCCAATAGAAACATGTCTGTGTATACTGTGTGTGTGTGTTTGTGTCTACTGTGTAGCCCCATAATCTCTGATTGCCTGGAGGCCCCATAATCTCCTATTGCCTTGGGGCCCCATGAGTTGTCAGTCTGCCCCTGGTGACGGTGGCAAGTTATGGTGAGTTGAACCACTTCTTCCATCATATATTAGAATGTAACAATAGAAATAATGCACTTCAATCACCCTGACACCATATCAACCATGGTGCCATGATGATTGAAATGCCAACACCAGCCATCGCCCACAAAAAATAGCTTACCCCCCCTACACGGGCATGCAAAAAGGTTGGTGACTGCTGCTATGGGCTCTAGCCCCAGATCTTTTGCAGACCTAGCAATGCCCCTGCCAACAACTATCTCCTGACATAAATAGAATATACATCTACGTAAAGTCGTTGTTGCAACTCTTCCTCAGCAGCCTCCATGATGGACGTTTGACACAAAAAATATGGAACAACCATTGCTTGCAATCGTCTCGAATGACCAAGTCAAAAAATAAATCTATACCCAAACACTTAGAGCCCTTTCACACTGGGGTGTTGGGGGGGGGAGGGGCGTCAGCAGTAAAGAGCTGCTATTTTTAGCTGCGCTTTACCGTCATTTTAGCGCCACTTTTCGGCCACCAGCAAGGCTCTTTTAACCCCCGCTAGCGGTCGAAAAAAGGGTTAAAAACGCCCGCAAAGCGCCACTACTGCTGGCGCTTCGGCAGTGATGCCCAATGACGTCAATGGGCAGGGACTCTTTAGGAGTGGTGTATACACACCGCTCCTAAAGCATCTCAAAGATGCTGCTTGCAGGACTTTTTTTGACGTCCTACCAGTGCAGCGCCCCAATGTGAAAGCACTCTGGCTTTCACACTGGAGTGAGAGGAGAGGCGCTTTACTGGCGCTTTGCAGGGGCTATTTTTAGCGCTATAGCGCCTGTAAAGCGCCTCAGTGTGAAAGGGGTTTAAAAGTGGTTGAAAACCCTTAGATATAACCAGTGAAGAGACTGACCTCAGGTGATACACAGAAATGAAACAAATCCTCCTACACAAGTTGTATCTATTTATCTGCAGTCTTCTCTACAGCTAGAATTTGAATTTACAAAGCTTGTGTGAGAGATCAGAAAAAAAGGGGGGCAGAGAGCTGAAATTACACTCTGCAGAGCTCAGTGAGGAGAGCTCTGGGAGATGATTGGAGGGAAGACCCTACCCCCCCCCTCACACAGAACCCAAGAACAGAGCCAAGGTTGTCAATCTGCTGGAGGTCTTTCCCCATCACCATTTTTCTCTTGATGTCAGGAAAACCTGTGAATCAGACAGCAGAGGAACGAAGCAGCAGCTTTTAACCACTTAAGGGCCGCCCCACGTGCATTTACTGCAGCAGGGTGGCCCTTAAGTGCAAAATCACATACCTGTACGTGATTCCTGTTGCTGGTTATGGGGCGTGTGTTCCCTCGCACCGCCAGAGCTGTGCTCCTGCTGTGATTGGACACAGCGGGAGCTAATCAGCAGGTCCGGCAGCCATGATGGCCACCGGGCCACCCGCGATCATTCACAGGAGAAGCAGAATGGTGGTCTCCCCATGTAAACAAGGCAGGCCACTGTTCTGTCACAGAGGGAGAGAGAGATCTTGTGTTCCTGCTAATCAGGAACACAGATGTCTCTCTTCTTCCGGTCAGTCCATCCCCCACACAGTGAATGCACACCGAGGGAACACAGTTAACCCTTTGATTGTCCCTGATGTTAACCCCTTCTCTGGCAGTGTCATTTATACAGTGACAGTGCTTTTTGTTTTTAGCACTGATCACTGTATTGGTGTCACTTGTCCCTAAAAAGTATCACTAATGCCTTGTACACACGGTCAGACATTCCGACAACAAAATCCGACGGATTTTGTCCTAAACTGGTGTTGTATACACATGGCCAGACAAAGCTGTCGGAAAATCCGATCGTTCGGAACGTGATGATATTCGTTTGTTACGACGGGACTAAGTTGAGGCTAGTAGCCAATAGCTTTGGTCCCGTAATTTGATCTGCGCATGCGTGGCACTTTGGCCGATCGGAATTCTCTACAAACGATCGGAAAAAGTCAGATCGGATTTTTTGCTCGGAAAATTTGAGATCCTGCTCTCAAATTTTGTCTGTCGGAATTTCCAATGGAAAAAAGTCCGTTAGAGCCCATACACGACCGGATTTTCCGACAGTATAATCCGATCGGACCTTTTCCGTCGGAATTTCCGACCGCCTGTACAAGGCATTAGTGTCAGATTTGTCCGATGCAATGTCGCAGTCCCGCTATAAGTCGCTGATCACCGCCATTACTAGTAAAAACAATTAAAGAAATAAAAAGTCCATAAATCTATCCCATAGTTTGTAGACGCTATAACTTTTGCGCAAACCAATCAGTATACACTTTTTGGGACTCTTTTTACATATTAGCTTAAATTGATGGAGAAATTAGATTTTTTTTTTTTACATTTTTTTTTTATTGAGTATGTTTAATAGCAGAAGGTAAAAAATATTGTTTTTTTTTTTTTTTGTTTTTTTTTCAAATTGTCTGCCTTTTTTTTGTTTATAGCACAAAACATGAAAACCACAGGAGGTGATCAAATAAGAATATAAATTTTGTTTGGGTGCAGCGTTGCACGACTGCTCAATTGTCAGTAAAATTGACACAGTGCTGTATCGTAAAAAATGGCCTGGTCATGAATTGGGGGTAAATCTTCCAGAGATCAAGTGGTTAAACAAGTGGCCAAAAGAGCTCTAAAGGGTTAAAGCACAGGCAAAAAAAAAGACAAACATGGGCTTCTTTGCAGCAATCAGAAACAACTACATGCGCAAAGACAAAGCACCCAATATAAAGGTTTTTCGCTCCTATTTGTAGGTGAACACTCGTATTTGCTGTTGATTGAAATCACATTTATAAAATATAGTCTTTATGGAGTGTACATGTTATTCCAAAAAAAAAAAAAAATGTGCAGGAATGATGGGAAATATTTATTTTTTTCCTCTTCTCTCTTCAAATATGTTCAAAACCAAGATAAACCATAGAGCGAGCTTTGATCTTCCGTCACACTGACAGTTGTGTGTTTAGGAAATTTCCATATTAGAGCGTAATTCTTAGAAAGAAAGAAATCTGTTTTCTAAAATTAATTAAAGCTGAACTCCAAGAAAACAGCTTCATGTGTGTGTGTGTATGCATGGATTGTCCTATTCTAAAGCCCTGTACACACGGTCGGAGATTTCAACAACCAAATCCGTCGGATCTTGTCCGAAGCTGTTGCATACACACAGGCGGACAAAGTTGTCGAAAAATCTGATCTTTCAGAACGTGATGACGTAATTTCGTTACGATGGGACTACATTCAGGCTAGTAGCCAATAGCTTTGATGTAGGAATTTGATCTGAGCATGCGTGGCACTTGGTCCGATCAAAATTCTCTACACATGATCGGAGTATGTCCGATCGGCCCAGTTGGTCGGGAAATATTTCCAATAAGTTGGAAAATTGGGTCCGACGGAATCAGTCCGATGGAGACCACACACAGTCGGATTATCCGACAACACGGTCCGATAGGACACATTCCAACGGATTCTCCGACCGTGTGTACAAGGGCTAACACAGCCAAGGAGGAGACACCACCATCTCTGGTAGGGTTCAGGACATAGGCGAGCGCACCTTAATCACTCCATGAGCTTTAGCATTATCGCGCTGCGTGTCAGCAGGAAGATGGCAAAGATCTCCCTCTTACCGGCTCTGCCATAAGAGTCGATAACTTCTCACTTCTCTTTCACTGTGCCAGTAGGGAGATCAATGTGCCGGGGTCATATGTATGTATGTAGAAACACATGTGTTTGAGCATTAGGGTGCACACTCTAATGCAATAGGTTGTGCACACCTACAGTGCCTTGAAAAAGTATTCACCCCCCCCCCCCCCCTTGGCATTTTTTGTGTTTTGTTGCCTCGCAACCTGGAAATAACATGGATTGTTTGAGGATTTGCATCATTTAATTTACAGAACATGCCCACAACTTTGAAGATTTTTTTTTATATTATTATTATTGTGAAGTAAACAACAAATAGGACAAAATAACAGAAAAAGTCAATGAGCATAAGGCCCCTTTCACACGGGACGGATCAGTAATGATCCGCCCCGTGATGATCCGCTCGCTCAACGGGGATCGCTCCGTTGTCCCCGCTGAGCCGGCAGCGGACAGGGCGGTCTCCGCGCACTGTGCAGGGACCGCCCTGTCAGCTCTCCGCTCTCCTCTATGGGGATCGGATGAGCACGGACCGTCTGTCCGTGTTCATCCGATCCGCTCTGCAGACAGATAGAAAAATAGGATTTTCCTCCATCTGCAGAATCGGACTGTTGTGGAGGCGGACAATAGCGGGTGTCTGTGGATGTTCATCCGCAGACACCCGCTGTCCCATAGGGATGCATGTATGTCCGTATTTCATCCGCAAACGGATGGATGAAATATGGACATAATGTCCGCATGTGTGAAAGGGGCCTAACTATTCACTCCCCTAAAGTCAATATTTTTAACCTTTTGCAGCTGTCGCAGCTCCAAGTCACTTTGGATAAGTCTCTATGAGTTGCCACATCTTACCACTGGGATTTTTGCCCATTCTTCATTGTAAAACTGCTCTAGCTCCTTCAAGTTGGATGGTTTGTGCTTATGAACAGCAATCTTTAAGTCTGACCACGGATTTTCTATTGGATTGAGGTCTGGGCTTTGACTAGGCCATTCCAACACCTTTACATGTTTCCCCTTAAACCACTCAAGTGTTGCTTTAGCAGTGTGTTTGGGGTCATTGTCCTGCTGGAAGGTGAACCTCCGTCCTAGCCTCAAATCACACACAGAGTGGTACATGTTTTGCTCAAGAATATCCCTGTATTTAGCACCATCCATCTTTCCCTCAACTCTGACCAGTTTCCCGTCCTGACTGCTGAAAAACATCCCCACAGCATGATGCTGCCCCCACCATGTTTCACGGTGGGGATGGTGTTCTTTGGGTGATGTGATGTGTTGGGTTTGCACCAGACATAGCGTTTTCTTTGATGGCCAAAAAGTAAAATTTTAGTCTCATCAGACCAGAGCACCTTCCTCCATACATTTCGGGAGTCTCCCACATGCCTTTTCACAAACTCAAAACATGTCATTTTGTTTTTTGCTGAAAGTAATGTCTTTCTTCTGGCCACTCTGCCATAAAGCCCAACTCTATGGAGCGTACGGCTTATTGTCGTCCTATGTACAGATACTCCAATCTCTGCTGTGGAACTCTACAGCTCCTCCAGGGTTACCTTAGGTCTCTGTCCAGTCTCTCTGATTAATGCCCTCCTTGCCCGGTCCGTGAGTTTTGGTGTGCGGCCGTCTCTTGGCAGGTTTGCTGTTGTGCCATGTTCTTTTCATTTGGTTGTGATAGATTTGATGGGGCTCCTAGGGATCATCAGAGATTTGGATATTTTTTTATAACCTAACCCTGACTTGTACTTCTCAACAACATTGCCCCTTACTTGTTTGGAGAGTTCCTTGGTCTTCATGGCAGTGTTTGGTTAGTGGTGCCTCTTGCTTAGGTGTTGCAGCCTCTGGGGCCTTTCAGAAAGGTGTGTATGTAATGACAGATCATGTGACACTTAGATTGCACACAGGTGGACATCATTTCACCAATTATGTGACTTCTGAATGTAATTGGTTGCACCAGAGCTTTTTATGGGCTTCATAACAAAGGGGGGTGAATACATACACACATGCCAATTATTATTTTTATATTTCTGAAAAATAGTTTTATGTATATAGTTTTCTAATTTTACTTCACCAACTTAGACTATTGTGTTCTGATCCATCAAATATAATTCAGATAAGAAATTAAACATTGAACTAAAGGCTGTAATGTAACAAAATAGGTAAAAAGACAAGGGTGTGAATACTTTTGCAAGGCAATGTATGGTTCAGGAATACAGTGGTGCCACTTATCGCCTAAGCTTGCTGATTGGACAGTGAAGGTGTTGCAAGGCTTTGATAAGTTACCAACTCTGCTCACTGTGCTCTGATCTGTCTGCATGTTCCGGGTCAGAACATGTGCATGCATCAGAACCTGATTGGCTCCTAGAGCTGCCCACCTATCTCCCAATTTGCTATCCTGCTATGCAAGAAATGACAAGAGGCTAATAGCAAGACGGATTCAGGTACCTGTTTTTAGTTGTAAGTAAAATGCATTTTATTATTTTTTTAAAGGACCCTAAAGGGGAAGTTCCACTTGATGCCATCCCCCCCCCCCTTCTGTTTTGGCATTTTTTTGAGGGGGGTGGGTACTTGGGTTTGACAGGTACCCTCTCCCACTTCCGGTCGGATCCTGCTCCTGTTTGTTCCCACTTGCAATTTTGTGATTCCGCACTTCGCTCATAGGGCCTATTCATTTCACTGGGCTGCCCTATGCGCATGTGTCACCCAAAATAAACTCCTTCTCCTTTACAGGATATTTTTTAAAGGTGTGTTTTGCTGCTTAGTTCATGGTCTTCGTTCACATTGATGCCACTTTGAAATCGCGCTACTTCAGTTGGAAAAAAAAAAAATTACTTCAAGCCTAGACCGCAAGTGATGCCATGACGTCACTCCGGTCCTCCAAGACTATAGAGGTGATCAAAGAGTATCTACTCTTTGATCGACCTATGGGAGTAGCCAGTGTTCCGTCGGAATCGGCGACCCATCAGATTAGGTTAACGGGAGTGACGTTTCGTCAGCTGCGCATGCGTCCATCGCTGTCAGGTTTGCTAATCTGACAGAACACTTGCAGTCGGAAGAAGGCAGGGGACATTGTGTTACACCCAACTACGTCTTGAATTTACCAGTAATTTTAGCAATAGCGATCGTATATAAATAACTATAGTATGTTGACATCTGTGATGATGTTTTGATGTTACATTTTTGAAGAAGCTGGACGCCAGCAGTAGAAAAGTGGCGGAGGCCATGTTGGTACACCCCGCACTGCTCAGCGCTAAACTTGAAAATGAAACTTCCAAACAGCATCACAGATGTCAATATACGATATTTATTTATATACGCTCCCTTTATTGCTAAAATTACTGCGAATTTCAAGACGTAGTTGGGTGTGCTAAGATGTCCCCTGCCTTCTTCTGACTGCAGGTGATCCGTCAAATGAGCAAGCCTGGTAGCGGTGGGTCAGGTCACCGATTCTGATGGAACACCGGCCACACCGTTCTCTGTGAATAGGCGGAAAGCACGAGAAACACTGGCAAGTGGTGGGAGGTCGTCCTGTGACGTGACGTCACTTCCGGTCCAGGCTGGAAGTCATTTTTTTTTTAAAGCAAAATGCTTTCAAGGATAAAATAGAGGTTTGGGGTCTTTTGGACCACAGATCTCTCCATAAAGAGGACCTCGCATCCTTATTTCTATTAATTATTATAAGTTTACCATCCTTGTAAGAGGAATAAAAGTGAAAAGTGCTAAAAAAAAAAAAGTCCCCTCCCGCCGATTTGGAAACCGTTTCAGCAGCTCATTAGACGTTCGGAATGGTTTCATGAGAAAGCCGTCCGCCGGCTGCAAAAAAACGGTACTGGGGTTATTGCTGATATCCTCATTCATTCTAGGTTATGCAATTGGCAACAGGATACATTATACCAGTTATCTCTAGAGAATAATGATAGATAGCTAGATAGATGCAGTGGTTTTGCAAATAGCAGCCCGGATCCTCTTCTTCTCGGGTCCCCAGCTGGAACTCCTGGCTCCTCCCCTTTTATCAGTGCCCCCAATAGCAAGCCACTTGCTATGAAGACACTGGCGCTTGCTCACTCCCAAGCCCCGCTCTATGCATCCATAAGACACATAGCTGTGGCTTGGCCCCACCCCCCTGCTCTCTCCTCATTGGCTCACTGCCCGTGATTGACAGCCTTTGAGGAGAGAGTGATTTGATCTAGTGACTGCTGGATCAAGAGGGGGCTCAGGTGAGTATTAGGAGGGGCCTGTGGTGGGAGTAGCACACAGAAGATTTTTTTGTTCATAGAATGCATGAAGGTAAAAAACCTCCAGCCTTTATAACCACTTTAAGCTGGCAGAGGCTGCTAACGTAGATAGATAGATAGATAGATAGATAGATAGATAGATAGATAGATAGATAGATACTTAGATAGATAAAGAATAACACAAGGCTCATGTGCAGTGATGTCATCATGAAAGGAGGGACATCACCATGGGTTGGGAAATAGATTAGGTGTAATTTCATTTTAACCCCTTGCCGACCAGCACATGACAATATACGTCGGAACAATGACATGTCTGGGCAAATGGGCATACAGGTACGTCATCTTAAAACTGTGGCATAGTGGGCATAGTGGGCACGCGCGCCCATCGCATACTCCATGAGCGTGCCCACGGATCTTGTGGAGTCAATGTCCGTCCGGGGCCCGCAATCGTGTCAAGGCATTTCCCTGTTCTGCCTAGCAATATGACAGAGATCTACTGCTCCCTGTCATCGGGAGCAGTGATCTCTGTCATGTTCTAGTGAGCCCACCCCCCTAACAGTTAGAATCACTCCCTAGGACACACTTAACCCCTTGATCACCCCCCTAGTGTTTAACCCCTTCCCTGCCAGTGTAATTTACACAGTAATCAGTGCATTTTTATAGAACTGATCGCTGTATAAATGCCAATGGTCCCAAAATAGTGTCAAAAGTGTCCGATGTGTCTGCCGTAATGTTGCAGTCATGATAAAAATCGCAGATCGCCGCCATTACTAAGAAAAAGAAATGAATAATAAAAATGCCATAAACCTATCCCTTATTTTGTAGACGCTATAACTTTTGAGCAAACCAATCTATATATGCTTATTGCGATTTTTTTTGATGTAAAAAATATGTAGAAGAATATGTATCGTCTTAAACTGAGAAAGACATTCGTTTTTTTTTTTTATATATATTTTTTTGGGATATCTATTATAGCAAAAAGTTCAAAAATATTGCTTTTTTTTTTTCTAAATTGTCGCTCTTTTTTTGTTTATGGCGGAAAAAATAAAAACCGAAGAGGTGATCAAATACCACCAAAAGAAAGCACTATTTATGGGGGGAAAAAAAGGACATGAATTTTGTTTGGGTACAAGGTCGCACGACCGTGCAATTGTCAGTTAAAGCAACACAGTGCCGTATCGCAAAAAGTGCTCTGGTCAGGAAGGGGGTAAATCCTTCCGGGGCTGAAGCGGTTAAATAAAAAGTAAAAGTGACTGAATTACCAAATAAAAAAAAGAAATAAAAAAAAATTCCTTGAGTGTCTCATTGCTATGATGAAAGACATGACAGTAATGTAATGTTAGTGATGTGGATTTATGTTGGTACCCTGTAATGGGACAAGGCGGGGATTAATAATACTGTTCTCTCCACGCCATGTGTACTGCCTGGCAATCATTCAGCTTACTCTAGCTGAAAAATAAGAGTCTTTCTGTACTATTGCAGCCCATGTTAATTACTGTCATTGTCTCATCAGAGGTCTGTGTACAATGACAGATACAGATGACTGAGACACTGAATCCCTCTGTCAAGGACATCAGCTGATGAGAAGACTGTCATATGATATCTGATACAATCATTACTGCTTTACTTCCTTCGTTGATAGATAGATAGATAGATAGATAGATAGATAGATAGATAGATAGATAGAAATATAAGATAAGATTAAATAGATAGATGGATGGATAGATAGATAAGATAAGGTAAGATAAATAGATAAGATAGATAGATGATGCAAGGCTGAGGCTCTCTGGGAACTCTGATGTAAGGGGGGTTCTCTGGTGACCCTGAAACAATAAATCAGTTTATACTTACAGTGGAATAGTTTTACTTATTTTTTTGCGCAATTGTGTATAGTTTACATACTGTTTTTGTGTGTGTTTTCAAAATTAAAGTGGGCCTTTCTGGATGAAGTCCAGGCCAAATTTTTGTCCCAGTCTAGCCCTGATCATGTTTAATTAAATGAGTAGGGATGAATCAAACTGCCCTGGGTTTGGCGAACGTCAAAGAGGTTTGGATGCCAAACCTGAACCCCATTAAGTTTAAAGGGAGCTAAAACTGTAAAATTAAAAATGTACATCACAAAGATGCACCCCTTCGCAGGCAGTATTGGGGCACCTCCCAGCCATGCTATTTAAATGAATTGGACATTTTTAATGTTTCAAATTTTTAATGTTTGACTTTAAGCATTTAAAAATCACTGCTCCTGACCAAATTAAATGTAAAAAAATATTTTTAATAATATGTGTTGGTACATGTTTGCCACCCTTCTTTCCTCCTATCCCTCCCAACAACCCTGCCACCCACCCCCATTAAAGGATTTTTTTTGTTTGTTAAAACCCCTTGCCTATTAGCCCAGAAAATAGGCATTTTTAATTGATCAAATTTCAATAGGGTTTGGGACCCAAGCTTCTTTGAAATTTGCCAAACTCTGCTCAAACCAAACCCAGGGCAGTTTGGCTTATGCCGTGTACACACGACCGGACTTTCCGGCAGACTAGGTCCGGCGGTCTTCCCGACGGACTTTCAGCGGAGTTCTGATGGACTTTCTGAACGAACGGACTTGGCCAAACATCATCACACAAAAGTCTGATGGATTTGAACGTGATGACATACGACCGGACTAGAATAAGGAACTTCATAGCCAATAGCTGCCCTAGCGCCGATTTTTGTCCATCGGACTAGCATACAGATGAGCGGATTTCTCCATAGGAACTGGGTCCGGCGGAGTTCCGGTGGAAAAATTTGAAACATGTTCTATTTCTAAAGTCTGTCAGATTTTTGGACAGCAAAGGTCCAATGGAGCCCACGCATTATCCTTACTATCTACCTATTATCTATCTGTCTATCAGTCTGTCCATCTATCTATCCATGGTGATGTATCTCTCTATAGCCATTTGTTTGCTTATACATTAATCTTCCATCTGAGATAATGTGTAGTAATGTCATCATACCTTTTACAATGTTATCATGGCTCATGAATCTTGAAAGTTAACCTATACTGTATCACGGAATCTATCTATCTATCTATCTATCTATCTATCTATCTATCTATCTATCTATCTATCTATCTATCTATCTATCTATCTATCTATCTATCTATCTATATCTATATATCTATCTATATATCTATCTATCCATCTTGCATTTAGATAAGCTTTTTCTCTGTGAAATCAATTCGGGGAAGGCAGGCGAGCATGCAATGATGAAATGGCTCTTTTTTGATGCACTCCGTCTCCTCAGTCAGCATGGGGTTGATGATGATAACTAATTAGGCTGTTAATGCTTTTGCACAAGACAAGATCCTGATTCCCAGCCAACAAGCCTTGTTTTGTAAGGGTGCTTGACAACCTTACCATCAGCTTACCTTTGTAGCTAGAACACAAAAAGAGTGACTACTTCATTTCCACTTCATCCTCAAAATACTGTATCTTCTTAAAGTTGAACATGAGTTAGTTATCTTCGGCGTGTGTATTTAATGTTCACTCTGGGTGAAATGACCACAGAGAACGATGATGTTTTTAAGCTGGCCATAGATGGATAGAAACATGAGCGGATCAGCAGGGACTGCTCAGTTTTTTTCGATTAGCCCCGCTTTAGTCTTGGCTGCTTATGACTCTACCTTTAGCCTGGTGTGTTTATTCTGGTTCTTCATAGTCTAGCATGGCTTCTTAAAAGTTGGCTCTAGTTTTGGGGTTTAGTCTTTGGTTCCCACTAGGGCTAATGCCGCGTAATTCCGTCTGACTTTCCGACGGGAAATATTTGATGTGAGCTTGTTGTCAAAAAGTCCGACCGTGTGTATGCTCCATCAAACATTTGCTGCCGGAAATTCCGGCCACAAATGTTTGAGAGCAGGCTCTCAAATTTTCCGCCAACTTCACCTGTTTGTGTGCACAAGTCCGTCGCACAAAAGCTCACGCATGCTCGGAATCAAGCAGAAGGAGCCACACTGGCTATTGAACTTTGTTTTTCTTGGCTCATCGTACTTCTTAATCACAAGTTCTCACGTTCGGAAAATTTGTGTGACCGTGTGTAAGCAAGACAAAGTTTGAGCCGACATCCTTTGGAAAAAAATCCACGGTTTTGTTGTCGGAATGTCCGATCGTGTGTACGCGGCATAAAGCTGGCCATACATGGACTGAAATTTGCACGGTTTAGCAATGACTGGTTGATATTTGATCAATTTGTGACTTCTGTTCAACCACCCTGTTGGATAAAAGCCATTCAGGCAATGGGCTGCAGTGCTGATCTTTGAATTTTGAAAGCGGGGAAGTCTTCAAGGACAGTGCAGCGGGAAGGATTCAAGGCAGATGGGGGAAGCAGGTCCGTTTTTTGTCATTCAAGCCGCGGGTTGGCCCATGTATGGCCAGCTTTATACCACATTGGATTTGTGTGTTAAAGTAAATGTAAACCCTAATGTTGAACTTCTACTTGCTACCTTTTGAACTGTTAAATGTTCTATTGAAAGCACTTAGTTATATCTTTTTGACAAGTATAAAAAATACCTGGCATGTACTAACAGGTTAAATTTAACGGGAACTATAGTAAACCCAAGCTATACCATTCAAATAGACACAGGGCCCCGTCCCTAACCAAGGGATGAGTACGGGAAGACATATGTCGAGGTCCTCAACCACAAGCATACCAAGAGCATGCTCGCCACCCCCTCCCCTTCACACACCACACTAGGTTGTTGTATACAAAATAAGGCTTCTGGTGAAGGCCAGGGAGTCAAATCCACTGCCCGTCATTCTCCCTTTCCTACCCCTCTTCCCCTTCTTCAACCCTCACATCCATACAACACCTTAGCTTAGTTCTCCAGGGTAAGTCCTAATATCTAATACCATCACGCTGTTCCTGATGGTACACTCCTTCAACGCAACTGGGATTTAAAGGCCAAAATGTCAAGGAGAAAGGTTATAGACAAAATAAGGCTTCTGGTGGAGGCCGAGGAGTCAAATCCCCTGCCCGCCATTCTGCCTTCCCTACCCTCCCCCCCTTATTCTACAATCACATCCATACAACACCTTAGCGCTTAGTTCTCCAGCGTAAGTCCTAATATCTAAAACCACGAATACCATCACGCTGTTCCTGATGGAACACTCCTTCAACGCAACAGGGCAGCACTTAAACCTATACCCCACACAACCACATAATATATTAACCAAGCATAAGAACCCAACCCCATTCTCATCGACACTATAAATTGAACGGGGATTCCTAATATATAAAGTGTCACCCTTTATGAACTCAATGGTAGAGGAGCTTCTTCTTTTACTTTTTTTTCATATTTCGATTTACTCTTGATACGTTATTAGGTATTAAGACGGAGCTGCTTTTGTTCTTCATGCATAAGTTCTATACTACATATCTACACCAAATACTGTTTTGTATTTACGTATTGTTTGCATGATGACATTTTAATCTACTTTTATTTTCCTCAATAAAAATTTATTGGGGAAAAAAAGAAATCAACGTAAAAAAAAAGAAAAGAGAAACAGGTTACTATGATGGTGTTAAAAAAAACATTGGCAGTTAATACTGCTTCAGAGTCTAAGTCTAGGTGAATATAAAAGCTACTAATTGACACAGGTGTGCAACCATTTAGGCTGGGTTCACACCACTGTGGCTCGGAGACCCGGATGTGATTCGCACCGCACTGCAGTGCAAATCACATCCGATCTCTGTGCTATGCGAGTTCAGCCATACAGATAGTATGGCTGAATTCGCATCGCACCCGCTCCAAACTCGCACAGGACCCTTTTTTTGGTCCGCAGCAGAATCGGATCGCATGGGTGTTCACACCATGCGATCCGATTCCTGTCCGAGTTTGCAGATCGCACTGCGATATGCAAACTGATCTGGAGGTGTCATTAACATTTCACTGACACTCCCAGCAGTCCGCATAGGGCAGTGTGAACTGCCGGCGGGAGGCATGTGATGCGGGAAAACGCAGCGGATTCGCGGCGTTCCCGCATCGCTCCGGTGTGAACCCAGCCTTATACATCATTAAATTAAATTTTTTTATGTTTTCTATGCAAAAAAATATGTATAAAAATACCCATTGATCCTACAAGAAAGCCATTGAGCTTATAAATTCCTGTGCTTCTGCTACGCTTATCAGCACAATTGGTTATCAATCTCCGCCTGCCCAGTTCAAAGCTGTGGACTACAGAACACCTCCTCCTCATGTTATGAAGAACTAAAAAAACTGTACTCCTACCTTCTCCATAAGCTCAATCCTCACAGTTATTACCTTTTGTACCACTTGCCCCTCCTTTTTAGACTCTAAATTGATTCTAATTGATTGATTGATTGATTCTAGAATCTAATAGATTCTATGATCAGTGTCCTCCTAATCCTCTATTGAATTGTATTGTACCTGAATCATTTATTGTTACAGGGGGTCCCCGGGTTACGAACCCGTTAGGGACCTTTCTCCTGTTTGTAACCCGGAAATGTTCGTAAGTGGGCAGCGAATGCGCAGAACGACAATTACAGACAATTCCGATGTTCCGTCTAGTGCCGTTCGGCAGATGGTCCGTGCAGAATGGCAGAGGGTCGCGGCAGCACCCTGTTCGTAAATAGGAGTGGTTCGTAAGTCGGGGACCCCCTGTATTTTGTAAAAGCGTTGCGCAAACTGTTGGTGCTATAAAAATCATGTATAAAATAATAATAATATTTATAAATATACTGCATATAAATATATATTATACGTATATAGTATATATTAATTTCACTTTATTGCGTAGCATTTTTTCCTCCCCTCCTTTTTCTGCTTTCATATGCTTCTCTAGATATTTTATAATCATTTTAAAGTAGTCATTATCTGTAATGTTTATGTATGCTAATATCATTTTAGATAAATATTTGATTATATTAATGGGTTCATATGTTGTTAGCCCTGAAGAGGTGGGGCTGTTATAACCCCTGAAACACATTGGATGAAATGTACTAAAACTGGAGAGTGCAAAAGCTGGTGCAGCTGTGCATAGTAGCCAATCAGCTTCTAACTTAAAGGGATTGTAAAATCTCATGGTTTTTCTCCTTAATACGTTCTATGCATTAAGGTGAAAAACCTTTGGGGCTGCAGTTGCCCCCAGAACCCCCTCCCTTTTTTCTTACCTAAACCCATCCGTTCCAGCGATGTGCACGAGCCCAGTGGCTCAAGCCGCTGTCTCCGTCCGCATTGGATAGGATTGATAGCAGCAGGAGCCATTGGCTGTCAATCACATCCAATGACAAAGGAACGGGGGGCGGGGCTGAGTCGCAGGACTTGAGAGTGCGCCTGCACGGGCACCTCTTTGGGAAGCAGCTCTCCATGGGGGCACCAGATGAAGGAGAGGAGCCAGGAGGGCTGCCGGGGCACTCCAGAAGAGGCGGATCGGGGTTGCTCTGTGCAAAACCCTTGCATAGAGCAGGTAAGTATAACATGTTTGTTATTTAAAAATAAAAATAAAAACCGAACATTTACAATCACTTTAAACTAGTTCAATTAAACTTTGACAATAAAACCTGGAAGCTGATTGGTTTCTATGCAGAGGTGCACCAGATTTTGCACTCTCCAGTTTTAGTAAATCAACCCGATTGGCTTTTCTCTCTCAATCTTAACCACTTGCTGACCAGCCACCGCAGTTGTACTACAGCAGAAGGGCATGGCTGGGGCTGAAACAACGTTATACAACATCGCTTCACCCTGTAGCCACTAGGGGCCAGCTGCTCGCCCCTCGGAGCCGATACGATTGCAGGGCTCCACTCCCGTGATCGCTCAGGACACATGGAGAACCGGGATCTGTGTGTGTAAACATACAGTTTCTGGTTCTCTGAGGGGAGAAGTGACAGATTGTCTGTTCATACAGAGTATGAACGATCTATCTCTTCCCCTACACAGTCCCCTCCCCCGTTCAGTTAGAACACATACTAGGGAACACATTTAACCCCTTGATCGCCCCTAGTGTTAACCCCTCCCCTGCCATTGACATTTTTACAGTAATCAGTGCATTTTTATAGCACTGATCGCTGTATAAATGACAATGGTCCCCAAAATGTGTCAAAATTGTCTGTGTCTGCCATAATGTCGCAATCACAATAAAAATCGCAGATCACCGCCATTACTAGTAAAAAAAAAAATGAATAATAAAAATGGCATTAAACTATCCCCTATTTTGTAGATGCTATAACTTTTGGGCAAACCAATCAATAATCGCTTATTGCGTTTTTTTTTTTACCAAAAATATGTAGAAGAATACGTATCAGCCTAAACTGAGGAAAACAATTGTTTCTTTATATATATTTTGAGGATATTTATTATAGCAAAAAGTAAAAAATATTGCGATTTTATTCAAAATTGTCGTTCTATTTTGTTTATAGCGCAACAAAAATAAAACCCGCAGAGGTGATCAAATACCACCAAAAGAAAGCTCTATTTGTGGGGGAAAAGGACGTAAATTTTGTTTGGGTGCAAAATCGCACGACCGCACAATTGTCAGTTAAAGCGACGCAGCGCCAAATCGCAAAAATTGCTCTGGTCAGGATGGGGGTAAAATCTTCCGGGGCTGAAGCGGTTAAAGGGGTTGTAAACCTCCATTTGCAAGTTGTACCTATAGGTAAGCCTAGAATAAGGCTTACCTACAGTATGTGTACTGTAAATATCTCTGTTTAGGAAATATTTACTTTATACTGTGCCCATGATGTCATTGGCGCATGCGCTGTGTTTTTCTGTCCTGTCCTGCTGGGGAGATTTTTTCCTTCACTTTTTGGCCTTTGTAGCCTCCCATTTCTGTTTTGTATTTCTCATTTTAGACAGCTGTTACTAGAACAATTGTCTTCATTGGAAGATTTCTCTTTACCTTTTATTCTTGTGACAACTAAGATTTCCTTGCCCTTTCTGTCTCAATGACAGTGGACACCGGTACAAATAAAGAGGGTAAATCTCCCCAATGAGTACATAGACAGCAGTAAGAACTTGGCAGAGGATCCCTTTCTCACTGTACACTCATACACTTTGGAACAAGTAGTGCCTTCATTCTTGGCTTTCATTGAGCACCCATAGTTGGCAGGCCTCAGGAATATCACATATTTCGACTTTGCAGAGTGGCCATTTTTGAACACACAGCATTTGTACAGATTGTAATGCAAAGGTGGGCATAATTTATTTATTACTTATATAGGCTGTACACATTTCACATATTGGTAGAGTGACTCCTCTTGTACTTGTTCTTCTTTCTTCTTACTTCTTCTTCTTTCTTCTTCTTTCTTTTTCTTCTTCCTTCTTCTTCCATCTTTTTCTTCTTCCTTCTTCTTTTTTCGTCTTCTTCTCCCTTCTTCTTCCATCTTTTTCTTCTTCCTTATTCTTTTTTCATCTTCTTCTTCCTCTTACTTCTTTTACTTCCTTCTTCTTCTTTCGTCTTCTTTCTTCTCATTTTTTCCTCCTTTATCTTCTCCTTTTTTTCTTCTTTCCAAGTAGAACCAATTGAGTTCCTCATGAATTAGGGGTGTAGAACTGTGGCGGCTGGTGGATTCTTCTTTTGGTGAGGTGGCAAACAAACAACCCCCCCCCCCTGGCGGCGCGGCACTGAGGCAGCACCTTCCCCTCGGCACGGTCCAACGGAGCTGTGGTGTCCTCTCCTCCTCTGCTGGAGTGTGGGCAGGGGCAGCTCCGGGGTCCTCTCCTCAAGCTTCCTCTGCTGCGTGTCTCCTCTTCTGCCAAAGTGCTAGGCATCCAATGGGATCTCCTGATGCTTTGGCCTCACAACCTGCCTCCTGATTGGCGGGGAGGAACTTTAGTGTTAAAATTGGCGAAACGGGGGGGGGGGGCTCGGAGCGCAATGATCTGCGTTCCAAGACCACCCTTTTTTTTGAAGCCGCTGGCTCTAATCACCACACCGCATTGGAATCCATGGTTCGGTGCCCTGATATGAAGATCAGGGGACTGGATGCATAAATAGGGGAGGTGGCGCTTGTGCGCCCTCTATGGCTGGGCTGCCACTGGTGCAGACTGTCTTTAAATGATCTTTAAATGGTGTCATCACCAAAAATATTTTGTAGCCTTCTGTGGAAGTCTGTGGAAGCCTGTACCCCTCCTTTATCTAGAACTCAGTGACAGCTTGTTGCTTCAGCTTGGAACCCTTTATTTACCTGCAATGAAAAAGAAGAAGAAGAGTTACCAACATGTGAAATTTGAACAAACTATGTAAGTTGTTAAAAAAGGTATGTCCACTTTTGCATTACTTTTGGTACAGCCCTCGTAAATAGCACCATAAATTTACACACCCCTTTACAAAATTGCATATTTGCTCAATGTTGATTAAGTCAATTTGGTCATTAGATTGAAAAACTCATGTATTAGTGGAAGTCCTAGGACATACTCTTTGGAACACAGAAATGCTACAACCCTTGGCTTTCAATTAACACTAATGCTGCGTACACACGACCGGACTTTTCGACAGCAAAGGTGTCGTTGGATCATGCGTGGGCTCCATCGGACCTTTGCTGTCCAAAAATCTGACGGACTTTAGAAATAGAACACGTTTCAAATTTTTTCGCCAAAACTCCGCCAGACCCAGTTCCTATGGAGAAATCCGTTCGTCTGTATGCTGGTCCGACGGACAATAACCGACACTAGAGCAGCTATTGGCTACTGGCTATGAACTTCCTTATTCTAGTCCCGTCGTACGTCATCACGTTTAAATCTGTTGGACTTTGGTGTGATTGTGTGTGGCCAAGTCCGTTCATTCGGAAACAACGCCGAAAGTCCGTCGGTAAGACCGTTGGACCTAGTCCATCAAAAAGTCCGGTCGTGTGTACACGGCATCAGAGTTAGCAGGCCTTGGGGGGAAAGCCCGCATTTCCACTGTACATAATGGCTGTTATTAGTGGAAAATGGAACACTAAACGGTCAGGTGGCTAAAAGCAAACAACTTGAACTTCCATGTGTGGTCTTCAATCAAATTTTGTTTTCTGGTATACATAGCACGGCCTACTTTGAGATACTTAATGACCTTGATGAATACTTGAAGATCAATAACAATTTTATGTCATCAAAAGATTGATACACTTTTTTTTTCCTCCTCCGGCATTGTGATACTAGAGGTTGAAAGTCAAAGCTTGCCTTGGCCTGCCCTGCCTTCTATAAACAGAATTCACGTATGCGGGCTGGTAAATAACTGATGAACTCACTTAGCTGTGATTATAGATTTTCTCAGAGCTTCTTTATACCACAATCTGTTTTTGATTCTTAATTCAAGGTTGTCTGGGGGTAAGTTTGCCAACTTTTTTTTTTTTTTTAACAGTAAGTGTGAAGCCAGCCAGCGGTTCAGTCAACCTTTATGCCAGGCAGACATGTGGTGTACATAACTCAAGTTGGTGGTTACAATATTCGGTACATTACAGGGCCTGTTCTGTTAATGATTTTTTTTTCGCGTTTTTACAGTTCATTGTGTTGTAAGTACTACATAGATGTTAAAGCTAAACTCCAGGCAGTGGCGGAACTACCAGGGTCGCAAAGGTTGCACTTGCATCCGGGCCCTGGCGTTCCGCCACTGTGGGGGGGGGGGGTCTAAGAGCCTGGACTGTGTCTCCACTGCATGGCTGCTGGCTGAAGTTGTAAGCAGAGAGTGTCTGTTTCACTCTCTCTCTTATACTGCCCAAACCCAGTACTGACAGCCAGCCCGGCTGCCTGCCCCCACAGGGATAGGAGACTATGAGTCACTATCTCCTATGACTAGGAGATAGTGACTGGAATGAACCCCCTCTCTCTCCTACCTAATGTAAGGGGTGCTCTTTGGACTCTGATGTAAGTGGGGGATTTGGTGAGCATCAGAGTTCCTCTTAAAACTAGAGTCCGCAGTATTCCCCCTTCCCAGAGCACCCCTTACATCAGAGTTTCCCTTTACATTAAGGTCCACAGAGCTCCCACTTACAGCGAAATTCTGTGGACTCTCGTGTAAGGAGGGCTCTGTGGACTCTAATGTAAGGGGGGCTCTGCAGACTCTCATGTAAGGTTTCTCTGCAGACTCTGATGTAAGGTAGGCTCTGTGAACTCTGATGTAAGGGGGCTCTGCAAACTCTCATGTAAGGGGGGCTCTGTGGACTCTAATGTAAGGGGGGGCTCTGCAGACTCTCAGGTAATCGTGCTCTGCAGACACTCCTGTAAGGGAGGCTCTGCGAACTCTGATGTAAGGAGTGCCCTACGGACTCTGATGTAAGGGGGGCTCTGCAGACTCTCATGTAAGGGGGCTCTGCAGACTCTCATGTAAGAGGGGCTCTGTGGACGCTGATGTAAGGGGGGCTCTGCAGACTCTGATGTATGGGGGGGCTCTGCAGACTCTGATGTATGGGGGGCTCTGCAGACTCTGATGTATGGGGGGGCTCTGCAGACACTAATGTAAGGGGGGCTCTGCATACTCTGATGTAAGAAGGACTCTGGGTACCCTTATTAAAGGGGAATTCTGGGAACTATGATGTAGGTGGGGGCTTTGGTTACCAGAGCCCCCCTTATATCAGAATTACCCTTTACACCAGAGTCTGCATTGTTCCCCCTTACATCAGAGTCCCCAACTTACATCACAGTTCTCAGTGTTTCTCCTTAATTCAGAGTCCCCAGAGTTCTCCCTTACATCAGAGTCTGTAGAGCCTCCCCTTACAGTGTAAGGGAACTCTACGAGTTCAGGTGTAAAGGGGAACTCTGTGGATTAAGATGTAAAGGAGAAGTCTGCAAGTTCAGATGTAATGGAGAACTCTGTGGTTTCAGATGTAAAGGAGAGCTCCACAGTTTCAGAGGTAAAAGGGAAATCTGCAAGTTCAGATGTAAGGGGGAACCATGTACATTCAGATGTAAAGGAAGAACTCTGTGGACTCTGATGTCCCCCTGCACAAGGAGAGAGAGCAGCAGTGATTGGTCTTTATTACAGGAAGCTCTACACAGAGGGGAAGTCTCACTCTGGATTACTGCACATATCTGGAAGAAATGCACAAGGCAGATTCAGGGAAGAATACACATGACCTTTGTAGTTAGGCAATATTTGTTTATCTTGGAGTTCAGCTTTGGCGTAGACCCAAAGTAAGACATCCTTTGCTGTTTGGTGTTAGTTTGGTATGGCCTTCTCACCATAACTTGTATAGTTTTACAGTCTAATTGCAGCCAGTATAAATACTCGATTGTGTGCTTGTATCTGCTTGTTGTTATTCTCTACAGAGCATGTGTCAGATATAGAGAAAGATTGCAGACCTCTGAGCCAGTTAGACTCTGCTATACTACCTAATGTTGTCAGTCTCACACAGTAAACCTGCTTACAGGGGGGATAATAAAAGGATAACTCCATGTCCTGCTTCTTCCAATCAGCATGCAGGGGAGGGGCTCTGTACAGCTTAATTGCAGTGGAGGTAAAAAGACTTGGCTGGTGCTCTCTGTTCTTTTTACAGTGATGAACAGGAATAAAAATCAGACGGAACTTTTCAACTTTTGCTATGCTATCCAAAAACAATGCTTTGGCTGAAGGTTTTGTTAATGACTCAAATCTTCTGACTCTAGTTTTCCTATTTTATCCCCCCCCCCCCCCATTTGGGACCACGGCAGCCTGGGGGCACCTACAACATTATAAGCTAATAATTATTATACAGCGTGGCCACCATACGTACTGTCCATGCATGTCCCTCAGCATTGTTGAAAAAGTTGCCTAGACTGTCATACACCATCACATTGAACAAGTGCTTCTGATGGATAAAGCTCATTTAAATGTGTACAGAGGAACTGGACCAGATAATGAAATTCGTATTTTTTGTCCTGGATTATGGGTAAGCCTCAAGGAGTGCGAGACGTTTGATAAAATCCATACATGCTTGCTACACCATAGCCAAGAGGATGAATACGTATTGATTACCTTTCTAGGAGGTTTGGATTGTAATGGTCCATAAAGAAAATAAAAAGCAATGCTTTATGGCAAGAGCTGGCCAAACAAGAGAGTCAGTGTGTGCAGATTTTGCTTAATATAGTGATAGTAAACCCTGGATTTGGATTTTTATGTGCACCATTTAGGATAATGGTTGCAAATGTTTCGGACCTCGTGGACCACTAAACTGACAATTTAGAATCCTGTGGACCACTAACATAGATTTTACATGCCTTATACACACAGTGCTCTGGCTCTCTACCCCCTCCCCCTGGATCACATTACTGTCTTATACACACAATGCTCTCTGCCCCCTCCCCCTGGAGCACACTACTGTCTTATACACACAATGCTCTGGCTCTCTGCCCCCTCCACCTGGATCACACTAATGTCTTATACACACAATGCTCTCTGCCCCCTCCCCCTGGAGCACACTACTGTCTTATACACACAATGCTCTGGCTCTCTGCCCCCTCCACCTGGATCACACTAATGTCTTATACACACAATGCTCTCTGCCCCCTCCCCCTGGAGCACACTACTGTCTTATACACACAATGCTCTGGCTCTCTGCCCCCTCCACCTGGATCACACTAATGTCTTATACACACAATGCTCTCTGCCCCCTCCACCTGGATCACACTACTGTCTTATACACACAATGCTCTCTGCCACCTCCCCCTGGATCACACTACTGTCTTATACACACAATGCTCTGGCTCTCTGCCCCCTCCCCCTGGATCACACTAATGTCTTATGCACACAATGCTCTCTGCCCCCTCCCCCTGGATCACACTACTGTCTTATACACACAATGCTCTCTGCCCCCTCCCCCTGGATCACACTACTGTCTTATACACACAATGCTCTCTGCCCCCTCCCCCTGGATCACACTACTGTCTTATACACACAATGCTCTCTGCCACCTCCCCCTGGATCACACTACTGTCTTATACACACAATGCTCTCTGCCCCCTCCCCCTGGATCACCCTACTGTCTTATACACACAATGCTCTCTGCCCCCTCTCCCTGGATCACACTACTCTCTTATACACACAATGCTCTGGCTCTCTGCCCCCTCCCCCTGGATCACACTACTGTCTTATACACACAATGCTCTCTGCCCCCTCCCCCTGGATCACACTACTGTCTTATACACACAATGCTCTCTGCCCCCTCCCCCTGGATCACACTACTGTCTTATACACACAATGCTCTCTGCCCCCTCTCCCTGGATCACACTACTCTCTTATACACACAATGCTCTGGCTCTCTGCCCCCTCCCCCTGGATCACACTACTGTCTTATACACACAATGCTCTCTGCCCCCTCCCCCTGGATCACACTACTGTCTTATACACACAATGCTCTCTGCCCCCTCCCCCTGGATCACACTACTGACTTATACAAACAATGACCTTTGCCCCCTCCCCCTGGATCACACTACTGTCTTATAAACACAATGCTCCGACTATCTGCCCCCACCCCCCTGCACTCTGCACCAAGCTGCTGCCTTACACAAACTCATTGTAGAATCTCACCTCCTTATCCAGCCATTATGTGCTTGAGCTCCATGCTCCCTCACACAGAGGTCAGCGCTGCTATTGGAAGCCCCCTCCTTCTTCACCTTCCGCTCTTGCCACTACTCCTGGTGCCTCCCTCTGAGTTCACAGGAGTCGGATCTACATCGGTATCGGTATCAATGGTATACTTCCACCACAGTTCTGATTTGCGGCAGAACCCCTGGGGACCACCAACATTTTCTTGTGGGCCATCAGTGATCCATACTAGCACATTATGCCTTTTCCTTGCAGGGAGAACGTTTTTTTCTTTTCTCTACAAGTTTACTACAGCTTTAAAGGGTCAGTGCACCCAAAACTTAGAATGGTGGGCAGAGCGATGGAAATAATTCCTTTATACTTCTGAGGAGAAATGCACATGTAGAATGAATTTATAGCACAGATACAGCCTAACATTACAAAGCTGTTTTTTGCAACCCTTATACAGTACAGCTATTTCAGTTAGTTGACCATTGTCAATACATATTATGAAAACAATGGTGTCCATTGGGTTAAGGCCTATGGTTTTCATAGACTGCACTGATGATGGCCAACTAGCCTAAGACAGATGGATGCAGTTTGGAAAAAATTTCTCTATAATATAAGCTGTGTCTGTACTAAGTCAGTAGTTCTACATGTCCAGTTTTCTGGTGTTTCCCATTTGCCCCCGTTTGCAGGCAACAGTCCCAGTTTTGACAAGTTTGTCTCTTCCAGTATAAGTAGAAGGTAAACAGTGGTGTCCGCCTGTATAGTTCCACCACCTGATCTCTGCAGTCTGGAGTGATACCCACCTTGTGATTTCACCTGACAGCATTGGAGGCAGCGAACTGGCAGGTGAGAGAGATGGGTGCCTTTCGTTGGACGGTGAGGTTGTGATTTCTACTGCACACACCAGATACAGAAGAGAAGGAAATGCTCATATGTGCTACAGCTGTATCCAATGGCCCACATGACCATATCTGAGCTTGGCTCTACTGTCTATCCCCATACAGCATGAGCTTGCAAAACTGGCAGTGTGAGGAGGTATTTATTATACTTCTTAGCCCAGCCTTTTTCAACCAGGGTGTCTAGGCACCTTGGAGTGCCTTCTGGGTTCTTCAGGGGTGCCTTGCCCAAATTGCCCAAAAATTGTGTACAAGGCAGCGGATTAATCAAACAGCATCCTTGTTTTGCCCTCCCACCCCTCTCTGTCAGTACTAGGGTCACGTTGGCTGCATGGGGGAGACAACATGAGGAAGAAGAAATACTGAAATACTAGTCAGTATCAGCGTGCAAAAGTATATTTGATGTGAAAGAATAAATCATCTCTGATGTTGGTTGCATTACACACTGGGGACCCCTGCACTCTCAGCATTGCACATTCCTGAGCCCTGCGCTCTGTATGTTACTTATCCATGACCCCTGCATTCTGTGCTTTATCAAGGAAAAGGAAATAATAGCTATGGTGCAAAATTGGTGTAAATTCATGTTGGGAGAGAGAAAAAAAGGAGCATGTATAGCTCCAAAAACGCGTAACCATGCCCACTTTACTGACGTCATCCACTGAGCTCAGCCGAGTCTACCCGAGCCTGCTGAGTCCTATGCAAAAGTCTGCCAGCCACATCCAGCTTGCACCCCAGTGTGGTTCTGTCCCCGCCACTCATATCCAGCAGCTTCCTGGCGTAGCTCTGCATAGTCTGGCTATTCTCCCTGCCAGAGTGTGCTAAACCTGGCCGCTTCCCGGATGGGAAAAAGGTTTATAGACCGATATGCCTTCTTGTCATCTAATACAGTGAGCGCATAATTGTTATTTTTGATGCTTTTATTATGTTAATAAATGGCTGCACTAAGATGATGGTGCCATCTTCCTTTTGTTTTGTATACACTGACCCCTGCACTCTGTGCATTACCTATTCCTGACTCCTGCACTTTGTGCTTTACCCACTCCTGTTCCTTGAACTCTGGGCATTCTACGCTCCTGGCAGGGCTGGGCTCAGCCCTTCCTTCTCTGAGCTGGCCGCTCAGCTGTCGGCTAATTGCCAGCTTCCATCTCTTTCCACAGTTACTCAGCTGTTGTTAATGATCCTGCTCGTCAGTCCTGCATACTTAAGCCGTCCAGTCCAGAGGAGCTCTGCCTTCACCTTGGTCAACATCACAAGAAACATCTCTTGCAGTCCTGTTTAAAGACTGGCTTTGCTGACATCCCTTCTGGCTCCAGATCCTGCTTGCTGTTTCACAACTTTGATCCCTGACTTCTGTCTTGGCTGAGTATCCATTCCGGTGCCTGAACTTTGTCTATGTTTTGACTACGTTTGTTCTTTTTACTTTTATTATTAACCACTTTCCGACCGGCCCTTTGCTGAAAGACGGCTACAGTGTGGTCGGCTTATTCTGGGAGGACGTCCCTCGGGCATGCACCTGGAAACATCTGTGACCGCCTTGAGACCCGGCGAATCACAGGTCACGGTAAATGGCTGCTGGTAGCAGCCGTTTACCACGTGATCGCTCTGTCAAATAACGGAGCGATTACTTGACGCCGGTTCCTCCCTCCCCTCTCTGTACCGATCTGTACAGTGTGAGGGGAGAGATCATTTGCAGCAGCGCTGTGGGCACTACAGATCCAGCCCATAGCGCTTCTGGAGGAACCGGAGTCATGACATGACTGCTTAGTGCCCATACTCTGCAATACTCTGCCAATACTCTGCAGTACTCTGCAATACTCTGCCAATAATCTGCAGTACTGTGCCAATACTCTGGCAATACTCTGGCAATACTCTGCAATACTCTACAATACTCTGCCAATACTTGCCAATAAATTTTAACAGAAACAAATAATTTAATTTTTTTTACAGAATTTTCCGTCTTTTTTTCATTTATAGCGCAAAAAATAAAAAAACCCAGCGGTGATTAAATACCATCAAAAGAAAGCTCTATTTGTGTGAAAAAAAGGAAAAACATTTCATATGGGTACAGTGTTGCATGACTGAGTAATTGTCATTCAAAGTGTGAGAGCACCAAAAGCTTAAAATTGGTCTGGTTAGGAAAGAGGTTTAAGTGCTCAGTAGTCAAGTGGGTAAACAAGTGTGATTTAACTGTACTTCTGTCTCAGTCTGATTTCATGGTTTCTGACAGCTCCTGACCCCTGCACTATATGTGTTACCCATTCCTGACCCCTGCGCTATATGTGTTACCCACTCCTGACCCCTGCGCTATATGTGTTACCCACTCCTGACCCCTGCGCTATATGTGTTACCCACTCCTTACCCCTGCACCAGGGCCTTTTGAAGGAATTTGGGGGCCCCAAGCAAATGGACATGGAGCCTCCTCGCCCTCATTAAATGATAAGAATCAAATGATAAGTGCAAAGTCCAAAGAATGCTATGTGTCACATGAACTAAAAAAAATGCATGGGCACCAATAAAGCAGCAAATCCTGGTGCAAAGTTCAATGTAATCCGGGGGAACACAGTGGCAAATGCTGTATATAACTAGTGCCAGCATATATTAATACAGTCCATGAAATAAGTCCAAAAAGTGCAATATGCAAAGGAAATCCAATGGTGTCTAATCAAGCTGTGAGCAACAGGTCTTGATGACTGCCCCCCCGTGTTCTTTTTACCCCCCCTACCTACCACGTACCCCATGGCAGGAGATTCAGTTTTCTGTTCCCGGCCGGCCGGACTGAAAGGAAATGAGCACTCAGTGTGTGCACTTCCTGTCAGTCTGGCCGGGAACAGGAAACTGAATCTCCTGTACCACTTGGTATCCGGTCGGACTGCAGGAGGAAGGAACAGGAGCTCGACCACGCTACAGGCCGCAGCATTTATAGGAAGCAGCGGCGTGGCAAGGGCCCACCCCGCAGGGGCCCCAGGCCAGCTCGGGGCCCCAAGTAATTGTTTGGTTTGCATGTTGCGATGGGCCTGCCCTGCACTATATGTGTTACCCACTCCTGACCCCTGCACTATATGTGTTACCCACTCCTGACCCCTGCGCTGTGTATATTAGGCACCCTTGACACCTGCACTTTATGGTTAACAGTGGGCATGAGTCAGTTGGGGGGGGGGTCCCTGATGTGAAATAATCCCCCTGTTTTTGAATCTGCAATCTAGGTGAGACATGCACATACCTTATCTCTCAAAAACTAGGAAGAAATGTTTGAACTGGAGTTCCAATTTAGGCCAAGTGTTTCGTTTTGTTATGGCGGAGACAATAGTTATTTTTAGCAGAGGTAAAAAAAACTAAAAAAGAGCTTTTCTGTTGTGTTGTACACATCTAGTACGTCAATGACCTGCCTTTTCCAAATACAATATGTTTGGATAGGCGGCCCTCCTAAATCCAGTATTTAGTATTCATATATTTATGCGGCTCATACAGCATCTTACCGCGGTGTAAAGTACAAATCAGGTTGGTAACATTTTGTTCAAGCACTTCAATTAGAGCGCAGTTAGTAACCACGGAGAGCTTGTTAGAAACAGTTTTCCACTGGTGCTTAAGCTGGACTCTTCAATTATCAAAACAGATGCTTGCCAAAAGCCACAAGACCAATTTAAAAGTAGAATTAGTTCATCAGTAACAACTGTTCTGAGACATCTACATGGATCAGCCTTCTGAGCTGCATGGAGAGTCGACGGTGGAACTGAACACGCTTATGTCTTTATTCAGATCCGTCATACGGCAGTAGAGTGCATCTCGAAATATTGCATTTATTAAATTCATTACTGTTCTCTGCTTAGTCGGAGGCTGCCTTTTTTTTATTATTTAAATAATCAGCTTTGTCCTAATTTGCAGTTACAATGTGAAAGGCTCAGGACATTGATAATCTTTAGAACTTCTATTCCTACCCTGTAAAAATTGGGCCTGCTTGCGCTTAAAGGGACCTGGTCACAAGAGTAATGGCTGTATTGTCACAGCTTAAAGAAGTTTTTCCAAACCTTTTTTTTACCCCAGAGGAACCCAGTGGCGGCCAGTGGAATTTTTTTTGTTTGAGGGGGGCAGCAAACAGTATGCCAACCCCCCTGGAGGCTTCTCCTACTTGGAGGCGGCGGCCTTCCATTCTCCTGCTCTCTATGGGTCATAACAGCAATGGCAGCTTCCATTTCTTCCCTCCTCCTCGGCCAATCGGGAGTCTTCTCTTTTTGGCTAATCGGAAAAAGGGTCCCACACCCGCTTCTGATTGCCTGTATTGAGGATCAGTGTTTTTTGAGGGGGGCAGCAAACAGTATGCCACCCCCCCCCCCCCCATCGGGCGGTCAGTCAGTAGCACTTAATCCATCCCCTGGAGGCTTTTCCTACTTGGAGGCGGCGGCCTTCCATTCTCCTGCTCTCTACGGGTCATAACGACAATGGCAGCTTCCATTTCTTCCCTCCTCCTCGGCCAATCGGGAGTCTTCTCCTTTTGGCTAATCGGAAAACGGGTCCCACACCCGCTTCTGATTGCCTGTATTGAGGATCAGTGTTTTTTGAGGGGGGCAGCAAACAGTATGCCACCCCCCCCCCCCCCATCGGGCGGTCAGTCAGTAGCACTTAATCCATCCCCTGGAGGCTTTTCCTACTTGGAGGCGGCGGCCTTCCATTCTCCTGCTCTCTACGGGTCATAACGACAATGGCAGCTTCCATTTCTTCCCTCCTCCTCGGCCAATCGGGAGTCTTCTCCTTTTGGCTAATCGGAAAACGGGTCCCACACTCGCTTCTGATTGCCCGTATTGAGGATCAGTGTTTTTAACAGCGAATATTTATTGCTGTTGTAACACATCTGGGTGGGCTCCGGTCTCACTCTCTGCGACCTGAGCCCACCCTAATTTGAAGCCTATGGCTCTAATCAGGTGCTTCAAAAAGAACCCTGACCGTTGTAATTCATGCGCCCGGTGCCCTGAAAGGGGTCAAACGCATGAATAGAGGGTGACCACGGTGGCCATGGATAACTTCATGCTATGGATGAATTTAACCATTGCATATAGGGGGTGGTGAGGAGAGAGGGGGTGACGCTTGGGCACCCCTAATGGACGGGCCGCCCCTGGTGAAACCCTTGAAATAATATTCTGGTCTAACAGCATTCATGCTAAAACCAGATGTAGCACCCTTCAAAATAGGTTACTACTGTAGGTTGGTTAGGTAAATTTTTAGTTCTTTTAGCTCCTCAGTAATCAGTGGAGTAGTGTTTGATTGGGCTGTTCTGGCCGGCTGAAGGTTTGATTGCTCCCTCCAGCCTTCTAGAGAATACTAGATTTTTTTTGGGAGGGGCGGCAAACAATGCACCCCCCCCCCCCCCCAGTCAGTCACCAGACCTGCACTTACTCCATCTAGGTCGCCGGCATCGCTATCTCTGGGTGATGGGTGGTGGCTTCCTCTGCATCTCCTCCACCTCGGCATCACGGCGGCTTCCGCTGTGCGTCTCCTCCCTCCTCCTAGGCAGCCAATAGAATCGCTTCTCCTCTCGGCCAATCGTGTGATAGGACCCGCTTCCTAAATGGGCCAGGAGGAGAATCAGGAAGACAATAGAAAATATAAATTTTCTACACAACACAACAAAAAAGGGCCCACCCTTTTTTGTAGCCTTTTAGAACCCCATTGGAAACCATGCGTCATGCACACCACATGTACTATAGGGGGCCAGATGCATGGATGGGGGCGGCGTACCTGCGCCCTGCATAACGGGCCGCTACTGCAAGGCAGCCTTTAAAAATGATGGGCAATCTCGAGGCACCCCATTGTAAAATGTAAAAACTATTCTAATAGTTTTACATAATGCAGCAACACCCACAAATGAGACACCCAACGTTAGATGTGATTTATTCTTCCAAAGCAGTTTTTGCAAACTGGTACTAACTAGTATTCCAATGTTTCTCTCCCCCCTCAGTTTTTCTCCATCAATCAGCTAATGTGACCCCAACACTGATGGAGAGGGGCAGGGGGGGAGCGGTCAAACAAGTATGCTGTGAAGGTGACTCACATGCTCCCTATCAACTGTTAATGCCATTGGTCATTAGGACACCGGCAGCTAGAAGGTTGTAGTGGTGCACAATGAAAACATGCTGGTTTGTATACAATTTTTGGGCAATTTTTAGGCGTTTTGCCACCACACCCCTGAAGAAGCCTCAAGGCATCCTGATTGAAAAAAGGCCATGCTAAGCTATTGCTAGACTTGCCAGACTTCACAAGTCTGTTGCAGAATTGCAGCAAGTCTGCACTGAATGACTCCAAATCAGCTTTCTTTGCAAACATTCTGCTGCAATTTCTGGTTCAGTTATGTTGTGCAATAGTCATCCCACAACAAGGGCCATTGTGACCTGCAGAGCTCTTGCTGTAGACTCCCCATTGCAACTTTGCTCTTGCTAGAGACTTGCAACGCACATTTGCTACAAATTGGAAAAGTGTCAACTAGAACTTATGCTTCAAGTGCTCTGCAAGTGTACAGCTTGCCAGGGAAAATGTGCAGCAAGTTAACAGACTTACAATTCAATAAATGTGTGGTAAGTTATCCTTGCTACCTGGGTACTAGTATTAAAAAAACAAATAAATAAAAAGTCCAGTATATATCTCATTGTTTGTACACACTATATCTTATCACTTATTGGGATTTTTTTTAACAAAGCCATGTAACAGAATACATTTTGGCCTAAATGTATGAAAAATTTTGATTTCAACTTTTTTTATTTTTTTTTTGGATATGTTTTATAACAGAAAGTAAAAAATATTTTTTTTTTTTTCAGTTTATGCTCTTTTTTTCATTTATAGCGCAAAAAAAAATAAAAAATCTCTGGTGATCAAATGCCACCAAAAGAAAACTATTTATTGGAATAAAAATTATATACAGTGTTGCATGACCGCGCAATCACCAGTTAAGAGAAAATTGGCTACTGGCTATTGAACTTCCTTTTTCTTGTCCCGTTGTATGTGTTGCATGACCGCGCGATCACCAGTTAAAGTAGCGCAAAACAGATTGTCCGTCTGTTACACTATGGTGTTATCTGCTAGGCTTCTTTGAAAGGAAAAATTCAATCCTTTCATGTCTAATGCGTGAGTTTCACATGATCGAAATTCCGGCCAGAAAAAGACCAATGAGAGCTTTTCATCGGAAAATGCGACCGTGTGTATGCTTCAAACGGAAATTTAGCTGTCCGAATTTTCGCCAGGCAAAAATTTATAGCATGTTCTCAATTTTCCCGACGGAAAATCTTTCTATCGGAAATTCCGATCGTGTGTATGCGATTCCGACACGCCAAAACTCACGCATGCTCAGATTCAACTACGAGACGGAAGCTATTGGCTACTGGCTATTGAACTTCCTTTTTCTTGTCCCGTTGTATGTGTTGTACGTCACCGCGTTCTAAACAATCGGAATTTGGTGTGACCGTGTGTAGGCAAGACAGCTTGAGTGAAATTCTGTCGGGAAAACCATCAGAGCTTTTTCCGACGAGAATTCCGATCGTGTGTACGCGGCATTAGCCTATTTCTGACATTTGTTGCTTACAAGTTAAAATCCATATTTTTTGCTAGTAAATTACTTAGAACCCCCAAATATTATATATTTTTTTAATCGTCGCCAATGGCAGCTGAGAAAAAACGGAAGTGACGTTGTAAGTGTGGAGCTGTCACCACTTGGTCAAAATTGGTGGTCAAAAAAAAAAAGACTACTGCCCAATTGGGCAATATTATCTTCATGAACCTGAATAGGTTGCGCCCAAACAAAATTGATGTCCTTTTATACCACAAATAGAGCTTTCTTTTGGTGGTATTTAATCACCTCTGCGGTTTTTATTTTTTGCTCTATAAAAAAAAAACAATTGTGAAAAAAAAAGCAATTTTTTTTACTTTTTGCTATAATAAATATCCCCACAAATCCCCATAAATTAAGGCTGATCTTCTACATATTTTTGGTAAAAAAAAATCGCAGTAAGCCTATATTGATTGGTTTGCGCAAAAGTTATTGTGTATACAAAATAGGGGATAGTTTTATGGCATTTTTATTATTAATTTTTTTATTAGTAATGGCAGCGATCTGTGATCTTTACCGGGACTACGACATTATGGCAGACACATCGGACACTTTTGACACTATTTTGGGACCAGTGACATTTATACAGCATTCAGTGCTATAAAAATGCACTGATTACTGTGTCAATGACACTGACAGGGAAGGGGTTAAACACTAGGGGCGATCAAGGGGTTAAGTGTGGCCTAGGGAGTGTGGGGGGGGGGGGTTGTCTCACTAGAACATGACAGAGATCACTGATCCCGGTGACAGGGAGCAGTAGAGCTCTGTCACGTTGCTAGGCAGAACAGGGAAATGCCTTGTTTACATAGGCATTTCCCTGTTCTGCGGCTCCATGACACGATCGCCGAGAGACCAAAGGACATCGAGTCTCGGCACGGTCACGCTGTACGCTACCACTGCCAATTAACCGGTTCCCGACCAGCGCACGACGATGTACGTCGACAGAATGGCACGGGCAGGCATATTGGCGTACAGGTACGTCCAATCTTCAATGCCGCCCTGCCATCGGGAGCGGCAGTGGCGGCTGGTGAAGTTTTAGGATGGGGGGGCGCAAGACCCCGCCCATCCACAGTTGGCCCCTCCCACTTCTCATAAGCCACACCCAGAAATTTCCAAGATTATAGTATGAATTTACATAGTTAAAGGCCCCGTTATTACATCTGATTTACCTGCGTGGGTGTTCTGGCATCACATTGTAACAGTTAGATGAAAACTGTTAATGCTCCCAATTTCAGAACTTCTGAGAGAATTTAGTTGCATCTCCTGTTGGGCTTTTCCAATAAATTCAGGTGAGGCTTGCGTTCCTCACAGCGGCATTGTCTCCTCCGAATGCCTGATTAATACGCAGAGGAGAAAATGTTATTCCCCTTCAAGAGATGGGAGCGAGAGCAATTTAAGGATCATTTTCCTGGCTGGAAACACACACACACACGGACACACACACACAGGGATGGATGGATGGAGACACACACACACAGGGATGGATGGATGGATGGAGACACACACACACAGGGATGGATGGATGGATGGAGACACACACACACAGGGATGGATGGATGGATGGACACACACACACACAGGGATGGATGGATGGATGGACACACACACACACAGGGATGGATGGACGGACACACAGGGATGGACGGACACACAGGGATGGACGGACACACAGGGATGGACGGACACACAGGGATGGACGGACACACAGGGATGGACGGACACACACACAGGGATGGACAGGCATGTCTCACCCTCGGCTTATACACGAGTCAATAAGTTTGCCAGTTTTTTTGGGGGTAAATTGGGGGCCTCGGCTTATATTCGGGTCGGCCTATACTCGAGTATATACGGTATTTACCCCAAGCATGCTGCAATTACCTAGTGAGCACAGTGGACTTGTAATGGTTGTGCTCATGTTAGATTGGCAATGTATGGGTGTTATAACCACCTGGAGTATTTCACTGCCTCATACATGCTGAAAGGTGGCATTATGCTTCAAAGTCACAATTTTGACAACAAAATTGTGTTAAATGCTCTGCTAGTGTAAAATGTGATGCTGAAAGTGCATCTATATTGCCTGTTAATAACTGTAGTGCTGATAAGCAAATATTGGACTATTCAATTTTATAGCAACAGAACTTGTTTGCAAAAAGTATGGATCTTAAAGCCCCAAAAATATCCAAAGAAGTCTGAAGCTAATTGCAAAAAAATACTTGCGAAGTGACTGTGCAGTATCTGAGTAAAGCCTTCATGTTCTTTTTTGGGCACACTCAAGCACAAATCCTGTTCAAAGCCAGGACTGTCTATATCCTAACGGTGGATACAAGATTTTCAAAACGGACACAAGCTATATAGTGCTTTAATAATGTTAATTTAGATCGCATAAGAACAGATGTTATTGCTTTCACTTCCCCAGAAACATACAGAAAAGTAGGGGCTGTACCTGCACGTTAACTAACACACACACACACTTAAAGCTTTGATGGGGCTGGTAAAAATTACTCTTTGTTTTTCTCTCAGAGCTAAGGCTATAGCATATTCTGCACACACTGTTTTTCCAGCCGACGTATGAGCAGAGACGAGGACAGACTGGTTGTTGTCGATGCACAGAATAGCCTCTCTCTGAAAAGCATCAAGTATAAATGGATATTCCTTTGCAGCTTGCCCAACCTGTGGTCTAAGAGGCACATACTCATCATCAGCAGGCAATGCGACCTCATGTGTGCAGGCCTCAACTGTATCGACTTCTTGGACTTTTATCCTGGGCATTAAATCTGCCAGATTTATCTCGTCTGCAGCTGATGAATCAAGCTTCAATTTCTTCCCCAATATGCAATCCTCTGGTCCATCAAGAGAGATGGCTTAGCGTTTTGGGACCGCTGCATGGCCCTTTTTTTTCTTCCCTCTAGCGGTGGAGGTGGTCGGGCAGTGCCGTTTTACACACACACACACACTTACCTGACTGTGTCACCTCCGCAGCCGCTCCTCACACCGCTCTACTCCTCTTACTTCCTGTTTCCTCTCTCAGGTGAGATGGGATAGAGAAGACAGGAAGTGACATCTGAGTCAACTCAGATGTCAATCAACCTTCCCCCCGGCCGTAGTAACACATACTACAGCGCCGGGCGGAAGCTACTCAGCGCTTCAGAAAGCGCCCTGAGGCGGGCTAAACGCCCGCAAATGAAGCGCCACGCCTGCAATCTCATGATTGCATTGGCGTGGCGTTTCCCGGCGTGCACTGTGACCGGCGCTCGAGCACTTCCTTAAAGACCGTTTTTTTTTGTTTTTTTTTTAAAGGGGCAGTTTTAAAACTTTTTTTTTTTTTTGACATTTTTTTTTTTTTTTTTTTTTTTCCACACAGGGGGGGCGGCGCCCGGGCGCCCCCTATGGACGGGCCGCCACTGGGGAGCGGGCCACCGGGACCCCCGTGAGTCCAGTCGCGGGACCCGCGGGCATCCCGCGATCGTCTCACGGGACGGCTGAATGGAGGAAATGCCGTGTAAACAGCATTTCTCCATTCTGCCTAGCAACTAGTGACGCTGATCTCTGTTCCATGTGATTGGAGCAGAGATCAGTGTTCACTAAATGAAAGCCCAACCCCCCCACAGTTAGTAACACACCCCTAGGAACAGTTAACCCCTACACTGCCACCCACTGGTTAACCCCTTCACTGCCAGTGTCATTTACACAGGAATCACTGCATTTATATAGCAGTGATTACTGTATAAATGACAATGGTCCCAAAAATGTGTCAAAAATGTCCGATGGGTCCCCCACAATGTTGCAGTCACAATAAAAATCGCTGATCGCTGCCATTACTAGTAAAAAAATAAAAAGTTAAAAATTATTAATAAAAATGCTATAAAACTATCCCTATTTTGTAAACGCTATAACTTTTGCGCAAACCAATCAATAATCGCTTATTGTGATTTCTTTTTTACCAAAAATATGTAGAAGAATACGTATCGGCCTAAACTGAGGGAAAAAAATGTTTTTTTATATATTTTTGGGGGATATTTATTATAACAAAAAGTAAAAAATAATGCGTTTTTTTCAAAATTGTCGCTCTATTTTTGTTTATAGCGCAAAAAATAAAAACCGCAGGGGTGATCAAATACCACCATAAGAAAGCTCTATTTGTGGGAAAAAAAGGATGTCAATTTTGTTTGGGAGCCACGTCGCACGACTGCGCAATTGTCAGGTAAAGCGACGCAGTGCCGAATCGCAAAAAGTGGTCTGGTCTTTGACCAGCAAAATGGTCCGGTCTGTAAGTGGTTAAAGGGGACGTACAAGTACGCCCATTTGCCCACCGCTGCCATTGTGCCGACGTATATCGGTGTGCAGAAGTCGGCAAGTGGTTAAATCGGAGTCAATGGCTTGGTATTTTTGACAGCTATTTTATCTAAGCCCCTGTACACACGGTCGGAGATTTCGACAACCAAATCCGTCGGATTTTGCCCGTCGGATTTTGTTCGTCGGATCTTGGCCCGAAACTGTTGCATACACACAGTCGGACAAAGTTGTCGAAAAATTCGATCTTTCAGAACGTGATGACGTAATTTTGTTACGATGGGACTACATTCAGCCAATAGCTTTGATGTAGGAATTTGATCTGAGCATGCGTGGCACTTGGTCTGATCAAAATTCTCTACACATGATCGGAGTATGTCCGATCGGCCCAGTTGGTCGGGAAATATTTCCAACAAGTTGGAAAATTGGGTCCGACGGATATTCCGACGGAATCAGTCTGATGCATACCACACACAGTCGGATTATCCGACAACACGGTCCAATAGGACACATTCCGACGGATTCTCTGACCGCGTGTACAAGGGCTAAGAGAAATTCCCAAAACATGGCCTGTTGGGGGTATTCGAGGACTGAGGTTGAGAACCACTAGCCTAAAGAACCAAAAATGCAGATGGGCCGTACTTTTCAACAAATCAAGAAAAGATTTCCAATTTGAAGGTACTGTCATTAAAATCGAAGTAAACCCATACATTTACCAGTTTCAAAAAACAGTTACGTGTCTGAGAATGTAACTATCACATTGGTTGTGCTCTCAACCAAACTGTCAGACCATCAAATGGCTGGTTTGATAACTGATCACATGTGCAGCATCATGGCAACTGAAGATTAAAGAGAGGCCAAGATGGTGGCTTCCTTGGCTGAAAACAATAGGAGGGTTTAATTCCACTTTAAGAGAGATAAAAACAAAGTCAGGAGGTCCTAGTAGTCTTCAAAGTATGGCTGATTGTGGAGATCCTCCGCTTATGTTTGCTGCGACCCGGTCCCAGAGATGTTGGGACCATATCTTAGATGTCAGCCTTGGCTGAGGCTAGAACAGGAAACCGGGGTAACTCTGCAGGTTTGGAAGATAATATTACAATATTGGCCAGTAGTTTTTTCGTTTTGTTTTTACCACCAATTTTGATCAAGAAGTGGCAGATTATCCATACTCAGCCCATTGCCCACCCCCCTCATCCATGGGCCCCATAGCAGTCACCCGGGGTGCTATGTCTCTAGGAACACCCTTGTCATTCTGAGCCGTCATCAGGGATGAAATGGATTTACTTCCAACCCATGTCCAAGGGATGAAATATTTGTATATTGTCCATTATCCTATATTGATCTTTGTATCAATCTATCTGTAAATCTCCTATAAGTTTTTCCTCTTACAGAAGCTTAGCAGATAACACCATGGTGTAACAGGCGGGACAATCTGTTTTGTCCAGCTTTCTTAAAATAGACAGGAAGCTAGTTAAATATACTAAGTTACAACAAGCATTTGCAAATTACTACGGCTCACCGCCTGCGTGAGTCATCCCGTTAAAAGGAAATGTGCAAATATACCTAATTTCTGAGTAAGGCTAATGTTAACTTTGCTGTTACAAATGCACAAATATGCCAGCCCAGTAATTAAAGTGTAGTGTATTTTCACTAGTTGTAAATTTTGACTTAGATATGTTCTATGTACCTTTCTTTTTTTTTTTTTTTTTTCTTCTTTTTATTGAAATTTTATAAAGTGCAAAAAACATAGTAGCAGCGGCCTCAAGACTGATGCCACAATAACAAGCCTCACAAGGCCAAAACTTACAGAAAGCAAAACTACTTCCTGGCTAAATAACATAGACCTTCTGTGTGATATTTTCACAAGCTGGCTCTGCTCTAGACATGTGCAATTAGTTTCTTTCCAAATTCATTTTTTTATCGATTTTCGAAAAATTAGTTAATTCGGAAACATCTGAATTATTACAAAAACCCTTTTTAACAATTTTTTTCCCAAATATTGGTAAATTTGAATATTTGAAAATTTGGAAATTCTTAAATTCGGAAACCCGAAAATTTGAAATGGCAGAAAAATGGAAAGAGGACGGCCGCACTCCAAAATAAGGCCTTTATTGAATAAAGCTTGATGCATACATCAGAGACACAAAATTTGAAAATCTGAAATAACTAAGTAATAATAGCTAATAATAGCTAACTATTAAATTATAGGTATTGGAATTTCCTTTCAAGTTTGTCTGTTAGTAAATACAAATTTATCCGAAGTTACGAACTATCCGAAATAACTAATGCTTTATCTAAACAAATGGAACGTAATGAATAATAATAATAAATAAGAATAATAATAATAATAATAATAATAAAAACTTTTTTTTTTATTATTATTATTTATTTTTAATTCCTTCCGTTCCATTTGTTTAGATGTGGAATTCGTTATTTTTTATAATTCGTAACTTCAGAAAAATTTGCATTCGTATAAATTATAGGTATTGGAATTTCCTTTCAAATTTGTCTGTTAGTGAACATTACGTTCATTAACAGACAAATTTGAAAGGAAATTCCAATACCTATAATTTATACAAATGCAAATTTATCTGAACTTACGAATTTTTGCAAAATAACGAATGCCGTATCCAAACGAATGGAACACAATGAATAAGAATAATAAGAATAAACTTTTTTTAATTATTATTAATTCCTTCGGTTCCATTTGTTTAGATGTGGCATTCATTATTTTGGATAATTTGTAACTTCAGATAAATTTGCATTCATATAAATTATAGGTATTGGAATTTCCTTTCAAATTTGCCTGTTAGTGAACGTAACAAATACAAATTTATCCAAAGTTATGAATCATCCAAAATAACGAATGCCGTATCTAAACGAATGGAAAGCAATGAATAATAATAATGAATAAGAATAATAAGAATAAAAACTTTTTTTTATTATTAATTTGTTCTGTTCCATTTGTTTAGATGCGGCATTTTTTATTTTGGATAATTCTTAACTTCGGATAAATTCGTACTCGTTACGTTCACTAATAGCCAAATTTGAAAGGAAATTCCAATAACTATAATTTAATAGTTAGTTATTGTTAGTTATTCCTTAGAATTTTCTTTCTTTCGAATGTTTGGATTTTCTTTCTTCTTTTCGGATTTTAGGATCTTCAAATTTACAAATTTTTCGAATTTGTGAATTTATGAATTTTTAAAAAAAATTTCGTTCATGACTCGAAAAACGAAAAAAGAACCAAAACAAAAAAAAAAAAGAAATGCAACTAAAACTAAAACAAACACATTTTTCGGCAGCAGCACATGTCTACCCTGCTGTATTTTCATGACTGCATTAAAAAAAAAAATCAGTTAGTAGATCAGCCACTAGAGGGAGCAAATACTTTATTGGCAATTACCCTGCTTCTCTTTTTAACAGCTGTAGAGATGAGCTCTGCCACACAGGGAGTGCATTGTTTTCAGCGTTTTGGCAAACTTATTGGTTTACATTGCAAGAATTAGCAGTGGGATGCAACTAATGTAAAAAATATAGAAAAGTGATGGCAAAAAAAAAAAAGTGCCCCATTTTTTATACATGATTTTGTAGTTTTTTTTTTTTGTTAACTTTTTTGTCTGCCTATAGATCTGTTTGTCTTAAACATGTTTGAATCCACTTATTGTTAATCTACCTTATTCCAAGCATCAACTACTGGCTTTATATTGAAAATACTGACCTCCTGAACCGTATTCACCACCTCGATGTATTTAAAGGTTTCAGTCATGTGTACTCTTCCCCTTCTCTCCTCCAAACTGTACATATTATGTCCCTGATATGTTTTATCCCTGACACCTTTCACCATTTTTGTTGCCCATCTCTGGACTTGTTATTAGGGCTGCGGAAATTAACGATTAGTTCCTCTATTAATTGTTAATTTTTTTGATCGATCAAAATTCTTTTGATTGGTACTCACCTCTCTGCCAGTTTCCGGGTCTTCAGGGAGTTCCATTGGAGATTGACGTCATTGGACTCCTCCCCCCTTCCCCAAGTGCCTCAGTTTGCTAACGAAGGGAAGGGGGGAGGAGTCCAGTGATGTCGAAGTTCTGATTGAACATAACGCGTACAGGGGGAGGGCCTACGCATGACATCACCTGCTGCTGCCCTATGGAACTAACACAATTGCTGGCTTTGAAATCTTATACTTAAGCGGTGAGCACTTAGATCTTTTCTTTCTACCCATGACCTGGTGTCCTTGTTGAGATCTAAGGAGACGTGAGAGAAGTTTATGGTCCATGTTAACCCTTTTGATACCCACTTGCATGGCCACCTGTTTGCACAGGGGTCCATGCCATAAGGTGAGAGTGATTAGTTAGACCGGAGGTGGAGGGATTGTCACGCTACTGCGGAAAAAAAATGACTTACGTCAGTGCTACAGTTTGAATTTGAAACGTATTTGTGTAAACTGTGAAGTTAAGTCATGGATTGTGGAAACTAACTAGTGTCTGGTGATTGTATATAGTGTATACCACATTTACCACTGACTAATGCAGAGTTGCAATGCAAGAAGATCAGCCAAAAGTAGTTGGATCTGTATGTGCGTTATAATTAATCGAAATTAGTCGATAAATCATTTTTAAAAAACGATTAATCGAACACAAAAATTTGAATCAGTAACAGCCCTACTTGTTATACAATATTTATATATACAGCCGGTAAAATTAGTATTGACACGTCACCATTTTTCTAGGTAAATATATTTCTAAAGGTGCTATTGACATGAAATTTTTACCACATGTTGGTAACATCCCATGCAATTCATACATACAAAGACACCAAAACAAATATGCATACCTCCGCTCCCAACTGTCCCTGATTTGGAGGGACTGTCCCTAAGTTTGGACCAATATCCCTCTGTCCCTCTTTCCTCCTCATTTGTCCCTCATTTTGGTCTGATCTATATAGTTGTATATAAAATGCACTTTTTATCTTTCAAAAAAGTGTTTCCCAGAACTAAAATTTTCATCCAAATTCTAAATTGCTGCATTTGTACATTTTAAAAGCCAATATAAAGGAATAGTAGTGGTAAAAAAAAGCACTTGTTCCTTTTCACCCGCCCTTACATAACTCCCTCCCCCGCCTTCCCTTATCTCTTTCTCTCTCTTCCCCCCCTCACATTTCTCTTTCATTTCTTTCCTAACCTGAATGTGTAAATAGTGAATTTTAAGAGCTGGGCTGTGGGATAGGGCCGGGTTGGGTAACAAACTCGGCCTGATTTTTGTTTTCTGCATACACTGTAGCACTAAGGATCCCAGCCCACGGGAGAACTTGGTATATCCCTGCCTTTTTTTGATTCAATGCTTCAATGACGAATTCTGTACCATATGTGATTTACACATTGTTGTTTTGCTTCATTTGTTTTATGTCTTAATTTCTTCAATAAACTTTCAAATGGAAAAAAAAAAAGGGCTCTCGGTGATGGGCTGTCCAGTTTTCGGGTTGAAGTGTCCAATTTTTCGGTTGGGGAAGGGTCCATGGAGGGCTCTGGAGCCACCACGTGTCAGGTGTGGGGTGTGTCGGCTCTCCGTGTCCTGTTCGGGGTCTTGACGTATGTTGTAGTGCGCCACCGCCGTGGGGTGGGGATTGGCTCCTTGCCGGGTGTCTCTGGACGGTGCGCTCTGTGGGATCGGGCCGGGCTGCGTGCGTCCCTCGCTCGTCCGCAGGTTCCGCCCGCGGGCCGGATCGCATTTCGGTCGGGCTCCGGTGGTTTTGCGGTGCCTGGTCCGCCGTGGGAGGGAGGAGAGAGGGGCGCTCCAGGTACTGTGGAAACGTTTACTTAAAGATGGGGTAAAGTGGGAAATGCACTTGCAGGGGTGCTGCAGGGTTGGGCGTCTCGCGGTGGGAGGCGCCGGCCTGGCGCGGCTCTCCGCGGCGGTGCCCTTTCGCCGGCTGGTCTGTTCGGAGGCAGTGGATGGCGTGTCTCGCCGCCCGCTCGCACGCCGTTTGTTGCCTCTGGGTGGGCCGGCTGGTGGAGGGGTGTTGTCGTGGGGGGTTGCGTTCGGCCGGCGCCTCCCACTGTGGTGTGCCTGGTTTTGCGGTGCTTTTGTGGGTGCATTTCTTATTTTATTTTGTTTTTGAATGGGCGTTTTTGCACTGTTTGGAGCGTTTTTTCTCTCCTCCTTCTTGTGGTGGACCATGCGTTGCAGGGTCGTTGGAGCCTGGCTGGGGTGTGGTTTGGCTTGTGGGCGGGGGCCTGTGGGCGGGTGGGGGGTGCGCGCGGCTTGGCCTGATCTTGTGGAGCGTGTTGTTTGGAGGTGTTTGGTGGGGAGCCGGTCCTCGCTTTGTGGTGGTGGTGCACTGTGGTGTGTGTTGGGACTTCGAGCAGGATGCGGAGAGTTGATGTGTTTTGCGCCTGGCGCGTGGTGGTTCTGGAGTTTTTTGTGGACTTTTCTTTGATTGGAGGGTTGGGCACTTTGATTTGAAAATTGGACACCTTGTTATTGAGAGTTTTTTTAGCTCATTTTTCTATGCAGTTAAAAAAAGCACTTGTGGATTTAAAGCGGGAGTAAACCTGCAGATGTTTTTTTTTTCTACCTGCAAAGCAAAAGGCATCATTATGAAATACTTACCTTAGAACGAGGCCCCGACATCTGGCCCGATCCACGCCGAGGGAGCTGACATGCTCCCTCTGCGTTTCTTCCGGGTATCGCGGCTCCAGCGCTGTGAGTGGCCGGAGCCGCGATATTGTCACTCCCACGCATGCGCACGGGAGATTTCATCCCGGCCGGGTCCCGCCACTGCTGGGCTTTCAGCCGAGAATCCCCTTGTGCGCATGCGCCGCTGCAGTCAGCGGCGCATACCGAGGGGAATATCTCCTAAACCGTACAAGTTTAGGAGATATTTTTTTTACCTTCAGGTAAGCCTTATTATAGGCTTTCCTGTAGGTAAAAGTAAAAAAAATGAGTATACAACCACTTTAATTAACCGTTTTTTTGGGGTTAATTCTCCTTTAAGAGGGTGTGGCAGGGGGTGTGTCCTATGCCTACATACGTTTGCTAGTAGGTGTCCCTCATTCCCATCTCAAAATGTTGGGAATATGTTCAGAAATGAAGTTCTGTGTAATAAAATGGAATGACACAGGGAAAAAGTATTGAACACGCTAACTAGAATTTATTTAATATTTGGTACAAAATCCTTTGTTGGCAATGACGGCTCCAAGACGCCTTCTGTATAGAGAAACCAGTCGCATGCGTTGCTCAGGTGTGGTTTCGGCCCATTCTTCCACACAAACAGTCTTCAAATCTTGAAGGTTCTGTGATCCTCTATGATCTCAGATCTTTAGTTCTTTCCATAGATTTTCTATTGGATTCAAGTCAGGTGATTGGCTGGGCCATTCTAGGAGCTTTATTTTCTTTGAAACCAATGGAGAGTTTCCTTGGCTTTGTGTTTGGGATGATTGTCTCACTGAAATGTCCTCCTTCGTTTCATCTTCATCATCCGGTAGATGGCAGCAGATTTTTATCAAGAATGTCTTGATACATTTTTCCTTTCATCCTTCCTTCAATCATATGAAGTTTGCCAGGACTGTATTCTACAAAACAGCCCCACCATGATGTACCCACCTCCAAACCTCACTGTTGGTATGGGGGGTGTTTTGGGGCGATGAGCCCTTTGACTTCCAAACATGGTGTGTATTATGGTATCCAATGAGTTACATTTTGGTCTCCTCTGACCAGACTATATTCACCCCGTATTTCATAGACTTGTCTAAATGTTGTGCAGAAAACTTTAAACGAGCTTCACCATGCTTTTTCTTCAGCAATGGAGTGTTGCGTGGTGAGCGTGCATACAGGCCATGACAGTTGGGTGCGTTTTCTTTAAAGCAATTGTACCTGCTAATTCCAGGTCTTTCTGAAGCTCTCCACAAGTGGTCCTTGGCTCTTGGACAACTCTTCTAGTAATTTTTTTCACTCCTCTTTTAGAAATCTTGAGAGGAACACCTAGTTTTGGCCGGTTTATGGTGAAATGATGTTCTTTCCGCCTTCTGGATTATGGCCCCAACAGTGCTCACTGGAACATTCAGAAGTTTAGAAACCCTTCTGTAACCAATGCCATCAGTATTTTTGCAACAATAAGGTTGTGAAGGTCTTGAGAGAACTCTTTGCTTTTACTCATCATGAGAGGTTTCTTGTGTGACACCTTGGTGATGAGACACCTTTTTATAGGCCATCAGTTCTGACTGAACCAGCTGATATTTGCACAGACAAGGGGCAGGATTGCTTTCTAATTACTGAAAGTTGCAAGCTGGTGTCTTGGCTCTACATGCCTATTTGCACCTCCCTTTTTTCATGTGCTCAATACTTTTTTCCCTGTGTCATTCCATTTTATTGCACATAACTTAATTTCTGAACATATTTGTTTTGGTATCTTTGTATGTATTGATTGTATGGGTTGTTACCAACATGTGGTGAAAATGTCATAGCGATAGCAATGATGTCATATTGATGTACCTTCTACTGATGTACCCTCCTGTACCTTTTGTATTGTACTGTAATTGTGTTGTCCCCCCCTATACATTGTAAAGCGCTGTGTAAACTGTTGGCGCTATATAAATCGTGAATAATAATAATAATAATAATAATAATGTCATAGCATCAATACAACCTTTAGAAATATATTTACCTAGAAAAATGGTGACATGTACTTATTTTACCCGCTGTATAACTTGTGGTGCTGCCCCTCTTCCTGTCTGAGCTCTCTTGTACAGGACATTTTAGGAAGCATATAACAAAACAAAATTCAGATGCTTATACTACCCACATTTTAAAATACATTTAATATACTGTATACTTGTACGTATTCATGTTTGCTTTTTTTTGTGTATTTGTCTAGATTCCAGCTTCATAAAAATTGTACAGACATAAAAAAAAATATATATATATATATATATATATATATATATATATATATATATATATATAAAATTAAACTCCAGACATAAAATACATGATGCAGCATTTATTTTTTGTTATTTCCGTTAGCAATAATTTGGTGCTAGACATGTTTAATAAAGTTTGTGTCTGCCTAGAACCCAGAGGGAACGATCTTTTCGTAAAACGCTCGCTCTCTCAGTGAACCTTGACTGTGTTTACTTTATCGTACTGCGGCAACCTCATAGTAAGCAAGCCTAATAAAGAGACCCATTCATACTCCTACGTGAACTGTGTCCAATTTTCCCAACACACTGGCTTTCTTCATGCACAAATAGTTTTTTAAATTGTCCCCCAGCATTGCGGCGCGCGCTTAGCGTCCTACAAATGAGCACGCTGGAGACCGGCTTCCTATTAATCTTTTTTGCTGCTTCTTAAAGCTGAACTCCAAGCAAACAGCTAAGCACACCAATGAATTACATACTGTATGCAGAGATGTCTCGTTTGCCAACCTATCTGTATTTCCGTCCATCCAGTCCTGAGATTTTCACAGCTCTGTCACACAGTACAGCTCTGCCACCGCCCCCCAATGCAGTGAGGGAAAAAATATTTGATCCCCTGCTGATTGTGTGCGTTTGCCCGCTGACAAAGAAACGATCAGTCTATAATTTTAATGGCCGGTTTATTTTAACAGTGAGAGAGGGAATAGCAACAAAAATATCCAGAAAAGTGAACATAACAAATACGAATTTATCCGAAGTTACGAATTTTCCGAAATAACGAATGCCGCATCTAAACGAATGGAACATAGCGGATAATAATAATAAATAAGAATAATAATAATAAAAACTTTTTTATTATTATTATTTATTATTAATTCCTTCGGTTCCATTTGTTTCGATGCGGCATTCGTTATTTTGGATAATTCGTAACTTCAGATAAATTTGCATTCGTATAAATTATAGGTATTGGAATTTCCTTTCAAGTTTGTCTGTTTGTGAATGTAACGAATACAAATTTATCCCGAAGTTACGAATTATCCGAAATAACGAATGCTGTATCTAAACGAATTGAACGTAATGGATAATAATAATAAATAATAATAATAATAATAATACAACTTTTTGTTATTATTATTTATTATTACTTTGTTCCGTTCCAATTGTTTAGATGCGGCATTTGTTATTTCGGATAATTCGATAATTCGTATTCGTTACCTTTACTAACGGCCACATTTGAAAGGAAATTCCAATACCTATCATTTAATAGTAAGCCCTTGTACACACGGTCGGACATTCCGACGGAAAATGTCAGATCGGACCGTGTTGTCGGATAATTCGACCGTGTGTGGGCTCCATCGGACTGTTTTCGTCGGAATATCCGACCGACAAAGTTTTAGAGCTGGGCTATAAAACTTTCCGACAACATGATCCGATCTGACTTTGTCCGATCATGTGTAGAGAACTCCGATTGGACAACGTGCCACGCATGCTCAGATCAAATTCCTAGACCAAAGCTATTGGCTACTAGCCTGAAAGTAGTCCCGTCGTAACGAAATTACCTCATCACATTACGAACGATCGGATTTTCCGACAACTTTGTCCGACCGTGTGTATGCAACACAAGTTTCGGACAAAATCCGACGGATTTTGTTGTCGGAATGTCCGACCGTGTGTACAAGGGCTTAGTTATTGTTAGTTAGTTATTCTTTAGAATTTTAGTTCTTTCAAATATTTGGATGTTCTTTCTTCTTTTTCAAATTTACAAATTTTTGAATTTACAAATTTTCGAATTTACGAATTTGTGAATTTATGAATTTTCGAATTTTCAATTTACAGGTTTTTTTAATTTATGAATGATCCGAAAAATGAAAAAAGTACCAGAAAAACGCATTTCAAAAAAAGTTATAAACTGATTTGCATTTTAACCACTTCTGCACAACGATGTACGTCCCTACTTTGAAGGGGGATATCGTTGTTATGGCAGCAGCTAGCTGCCACAACCCCGGTATCCTCTTCTTCAACCGGCGGTCCAGTTTCCGATAATCTGCGGCAGATTCGCAGCCAGATACTTTTATCGCGGAGGGAGAGGGCCCCCCCTCCCCGCCGTGCTCCAGTGCCCTCCGCCGCTTACTGGAGCCATCAGCAGTGGTGGAGGCCATCGGATCTTCTCCCTTGCTGTGCATGGAGACAGGTGAGGAGAAGATGGCCCCCCACCCGTCTCCATAACAATTCTGGGGCGGAAGCGACGTCAAAACGTCACTTCCGCCCATAGCTCTTAAAGGGCGATTTATTTATTTATTTATTTATTGCATTTTAGTGTAAATATAAGTTGTGAGGTCTTTTTGACCCCCAGATCTCATATTTAAGAGGTCCTGTCATGCTTTTTTTCTATTACAAGGGATGTTTACATTCCTTGTAATAGGAATAAAAGTGACACCATTTTTTATTATTTTTTTTAAAAAACTGTGTAAAATTAAAAATAAAAGGTAAGATAAATAAGAAAAAAAAATGTAAACGTGCCCCGTCCCGCCGAGCTCGCGTGCAGAAGCGAACGCATATGTGAGTAGCGCCCGCATATGAAAACGGTGTTCAAACCACACATGTGAGGTATCGCCGCAATCGGTAGAGTGAGAGCAATAATTCTAGGCCCAGACTTCCTCTGTAACTCTAAACATACAACCTGTAGAATTTCTTAAACGTCACCCGTGGAGATTTTTAAGAGTAAAAGTTTGTCGCCATTCCGCGAGCGGGCGCAATTTTTGAAGTGTGACATGTTGGGTATAAATTTACTTAGTGCAACATTATCTTTCACAATATAGAAAAAAATGGGCTAACTTTACTGCCGTCTTATTTTTTTAATTAAAAAAAGTGTATTTTTTCGCAAATATGGTGTGACAGAAACTATTGCAACGAGCGCCATTTTATTCTCTAGGGTGTTAGAAAAAAAGAATGTATAATGTTTGGGGGTTCTAAGTAATTTTCTAGCAAAAAAAATGTTTTTAACTTGTAAACAACAAATCTCAGAAAGAGGCCCAGTCCTTATAGTGGTGTATACCCTTTACAACCACTTTAATCTACAGGCAAGCCTATAATTAGGCTTGCCTGTAGCTGCACTGGATATCTCCTAAACCTGCACGTGGCGGCTCCCGCGTGCATGTGCGGGAGTGGCATAATTGCAGCTTTGGCCAATCACAGCGCCGGAGCTGTGATACCCAGAAGCAAGCCCCGGGGGACATGTTGGCGGCCTGAGAGGGAGACGAGGATGGCTGCGGGGGATTCGTTCTCGGGTAAGTAATTCACAATGAGCTAGTATGCTATGCATACTAGCTCATTATGCCTTTATCTTGCAGCGTGTGTTTTTATTTTTACAGGAGGGTTCACTTCCTCTTTAAGTGGTTAATGATTGAAATAAGTATTTTATTCCCTATCAATTAGCAAGATTTCTGGCTCCCAGGTGTCTTCTATATAGGTAACAAGCTGAGATTAGGAGCACTCTCTAAGCCCTTGTACACACGGTCGGAGATTCCGACAACCAAATCCTTCGGATTTTGTCCGTCGGATTTTGTCCGTCTGATTTTGTCCGACGGATTTTGTCCGAAACTGTTGTATACACACGGTCGGACGAAGTTGTCGGAAAATCCGACGTGATGACGTTATTTCGTAACGACGGGACTACGTTCAGGCTAGTAGCCAATAGCTTTGATGTAGGAATTTGATCTGAGCATGCGTGGCACTTTGTCCGATCGGAATTCTCTACACATGATCGGAGTATGTCCGATCGGAGCATTTTGTCGGAAAATATTTCCGGCAAGTTGGAAAAGTTGGTCCGACGGATATTCCGACGGAAACAGTCCCATGCAGACCACACACAGTCGGAATATCTGACAAAACGCTCCCATCGGACACATTCCGACGGAATCTCCGACCGTCTGTACAAGGGCTAAGACCTGGTTCACACCTATGCATTTTTGTAGCGCATTTTCCATTTTGCGGAAACACATTACAGTCCGTTTAAAATGGTCTCCTATGGCTGTAGTTCACATCTGTGCATTTTATGGAAAGGGCTAGGGACTTTTTTTTTCTTCTGTTTTTTGGTTCCATAGACTACAAAGGATGAAAAGCATGTATTGAAAAATGCAAAATGCACTTGCAATATGCAAACTGCAACCTGCATAGCTGTGAAGCAGGCCTTAAAGTGAGTGCTCCTAATCCCAGCTTGTTACCTGTATAAAATACACCGGTCCACAGAAGCAATCAATCAATCAGATTCCTATCTCTCCACCATGGCCAAGACCAAAGAGCTGTCCAGGGATGTCAGGGACAAGATTGTAGACCCAAACAAGGCTGGAATGGGCTTCAACAGTTGCTGTGATTATTCGCAAATAGAAGAAACACAAAAAAACTGTTAATCTCGGTCTAGGGCTCCATGCAAGATCTCACCTCGAGCAGTTTCGAAGATCATGAGAACGGTGAGGAAACGGCCCAGAACTAAACAGGAGAATCTTGTCAATGATCTCAAGGCAGCTGGGACCATAGTCACCAAGAAAACAATTGGTAACACACTACACCATGAAGGACTGAAATCCTGCAGTGCCCACAATTTCCCCCTGATCAAGAAAGCACATGTACAGGCCCATCTGAAGTTTGAACATCTGAATGATTCAGAGGAGAACTGGGTGAAAGTGTTGTGGTCAAATGAGACCAAAATCGAGCTCTTTGGCATTAACTCAACTCGCCGTGTTTGGAGGAGGAGGAATGATGCCTATGACCCCAAGAACACCATCCCCACCATCAAACATGGAGGTGGAAACATTAGGCTTTGGAGGTGTTTTTCTGCTAAGGGGACAGGACAACTTCACCGCAGCAAAGGGACGATGGACAGGACCATGTACCATCAAATCTTGGGTGAGAACCTCCTTCCCTCAGCCAGGGCACTGAAAATGGGTCGTGGATAGTTATTCCAGCATGACAAAGACCCAAAACACACGGCCAAGGCAACAAACGAGTGGCTCAAGGAAGCACATTAAGGTCATGGAGTAGCCTAGCCAGTCTCCAGATCTTAATCCCATAGAAAATATGTGGAGGGAGCTGACCAAACCTCAGCCTCGAAACCTTAATGACTTGGAGGGGAGCTGCAAAGAGGAGTGGGACAAAATCCCTCCCGAGATGTGTGCAAATCTGGTGACCAACTACAAGAAACGTCTGACCTCTGTGATTGTCAACGAGAGTTTTGTCACCAAGTACTAAGTCATGTTTTGCGAAGGGGTCAAATACTTATTTCACTCATTAACCACTTGACCACTGGGCACTTAAACACCCTTAATAACCAGACCAATTTTCAGCTTTCGGTGCTCTCGCATTTTGAATGACAATTACTCAGTCATGCAACACTGTACCTATATGAAATTTTTGTCCTTTTTTTCACACAAATAGAGCTTTCTTTTGGTGGTATTTAATCACCGCTGGGTTTTTTATTTTTTTGTGCTATAAAAGAAAAAATACCGAAAATTCTGTAAAAAAATGAATTTTTCTTTGTTTCTGTTAGAAAATTTAGCAGATTAGTAATTTTTTCTTCATTAATTTTGGCCAAAATTTATACCACTACATATCTTTGGTAAAAATAAGTACAAATTGGTGGATATTATTTGGTCTTTGTGAAAGTTATAGAGTCCACAAGCTATGGTGCCAATATCTGAAAATTGATCACACCTGAAGCACTGACGGCCTATTTCAATTCTTGAGACCCTAACATGCCAGAAAAGTACAAATACTCCCCAAATGACCCATTTTTGGAAAGAAGACATTCCAAGGTATTTAGTAAGAGGCATGATGAGTTTTTTGAAGTTGTCATTTTTTCCCACAATTCTTTGCAAAATCAAGATTCTTTTTACTTTTTTTTTTTTTCACAAAATTGTCATATTATCAGGTTATTTCTCACACACAGCATATGCATACCACAAATTACACCCCAAAACACATTCTGCTATTACTCCCGAGTATGGCGATACCACATGTGTGAGACTTTTACACAGTGTGGCCACATACAGAGGCCCAACATGCAGGGAGCGCCATCAGGTGTTCTGGAGCACCCAGGACAATTCTGACATTTCTCTCCTACATGTAAAAATCATAATTTATTTGCTAGAAAATTACATAGAACTCCAAAACATTATATATGTTTTTTTAGCAAACACCCTGGAGAATACAATGGTGGTCTTTGCAACTTTTTATCTCGCACGGTATTTGCGCAGTAATTTTTCGAATGCTTTTTTTTGGAAAAAAAACAGTTTTGTGCTTAAAAAAAAAAAAACACAGTAAAGTTAGCCCAATTTTTGCATAATGTGAAAGATGAAGTTACGCTGAGTAAATAGATACCTAATATGTCACTCTTCAAAATTGCACACGCTCGTGGAATGGCGCTAAACGTCGCTACTTAAAAATCCCCATAGGCGACGATTTAATTTTTTTTTACTGGTTATATGTTTTGAGTTACAGAGGAGGTCTAGGGCTAGAATTATTGCTCTCGCTCTAATGTTCACAGCGATACCTCACATGTGTGGTTTGAACACCGTTTTCATATGTGGGCGGGACTTACGTATGCGTTCGCTTCTGCATGCGAGCACATGGGGACAGGGGCGCTTTAAAAAAAAACATTTTTTTTTATTGTTCATTTTACTTTATTTATTTTAGTTTGACATTCTGTCCTGCTGTTTACAGCATGGGATACATTACACAATAATGCTCCACCTAGTGGCCTCTCCATGCTTCTCAAACTTCGTGGGTGCACAGTGCGTGGTTTCCTACTGTAGCTGTGTGCCCTGAGTTTAAAGCGGTAGTAAACCCGCAATTTTTTATTTTATTTTTTTAAACCTGCAAAGCAAAAGGCATAATGAGCTAGTATGCACCGCATACTAGCTCATTATGAAATACTTAGCTTAGAACGAGGCCCCGACATCTGGCCCGATCCACGCCGAGGGAGCTGACATGCTCCCTGTGCGTTTCTTCCGGGTATCGCGGCTCCGGCGCTGTGAGTGGCCGGAGCCGCGATATCGTCACTCCCGCGCATGCGCGCAGGAGATTTCATTCCGGCCGGCCGGCCACTGCCGGATTTTCAGGCCGAGAATCCCCTTGTGCGCATGCGCCGCTGCAGTCAGCGGCGCATACCGAGGGGAATATCTCCTAAACCGTACAGGTTTAGGAGATATTTTTTTTACCTACAGGTAAGCCTTATTATAGGCTTTCCTGTAGGTAAAAGTTAAAAATTTGAGTATACAACCACTTTAAACGGCCAAGAGCGACCACTACTAAACTGGAGCCAGAAGAGGAAGCACTGCCATTTATGTGACTGCTGGGGGTGCATTATTGTAAAGTTTAGCCCATCCTGCAAATGAGAAGACAGAAAGGAAAGAAGAGGGACTGCCGTCTAGCAATGATGAGCTTGCAGGGAAGCTGTGAAAGCCACCAGCCAATGCAGGCATTCCTTGCCCCTTGCGTATGTGCAGCTGCAGGGCGGGGCATGCCTCCACTACCCATGATTGGCTATTGACTTTGTAAGCTTTGAATAGCTCAGGTGTTGTTGGGCATGTTTCCGAACACGTCATCCCTAAAGTTTAGCAGCGTGGAGGATCAAGAAAGTTAAAAAAAAATAATAATAATTTGGTCCACTGGGGCAGGAGCCAGGTCCCCAAACCCTTAACCACAACCGGCCCGGCCTATAGCAAAATGACGGCCGAGCAGGTCTTGTCTTTGCATTGCTAAAGTTGCCATCACCATGTGATGAGTAATGCCTCGTACACACGATGGACTTTTGTTCGAAGGGCATTGACCCAAACTTGTCTTGCATACACGCGGCCACACAATTGTTGGCCAACAATTACGAACGTAGTGATGCACTACGTGTTTTTTCAGCTCTTTAGCGCCACCCTTTGGGCTCCTTCTGCTAATTTCATGTAAGTAGAAGTTTTGGTGAGTGTTGATTCATGCTTTTCTTCTTCTTCACGTTTTTCATTTTGCTCTTTTCAGTTCGTTACGGTTCTTCAACCAGACATGTTGCGAAAATCGGAGTAGATAACATGTTATTTATTATTGGCCTTGGAGTTATTGCTTTGATATTATTTTTTGGGTCAAATAATGATTTGATTTGGTATGTTTTCTATATTTTTGGATGCATAGAATGCACTTTTTGGTTAAGTTCTATTGGCAGATAGCATGTCTAATTTTTTTTTTTTTTTTTTTTTAATGCACAATAAAAAATAGTGTAGAATAATACTTGGCTATGTGTTTTACTACAAATGACAGTTTGGGAGTAGGCAGTTACATTTAAAAAAATACAATGTACAATTGACAAGGGACACCAACATAGTTGTATCTTTGATCTTAAAAACTACGGATAATGGTGTTGTGGTAACTTTCCCAAAAAAAAAAAAGCATAATGATATTATTCTTGATATCACTAGAAAAAAAAAGCCTTTGAAAATTAGTTTGCAAAAACTCCATCAGTATCACCAGCAAAGCAGCTTCATTATTATCCCATTAAAGAAGAAGAGAATTGTGCGCTGCATTTCAGATTTCATAATTTGCCGCGTCACGAATGTCAATTCTCCATTACGAACGCTAGTTTACAAGACCGACCGCTTTTGGCTCGTCCTTGCTTCCGAGCATGCGTGTTTGTACTTTGGATTTTTGTCCAACGGACTTGTGTACACACGCTCGCAAAATCCAACAACAGACATTTGTCCGCGGAAAATTTTAAAACCTGCGAATCAATATTTGTCTGCGGAAAATCCGACAACAATTGTTCGATGGATTGTACACTTGGTCGGATTTACCGCCAACAGCCTGTCATCACACATCTGATCGTATGTATGAGGCTTTTAGGCCCGTACACACGAATGGACTTTTTTGACAACAAACGTGCAAATTAGCTGTTTTAAGGCAACATCCAAACGTGTGTACGCTCCATCGGACAAACTTTTTCAGTTTTCATTGAACTTTTGTTGGCTGTGCGAATGGACAAACTTTCCAGCAACAAAAGTCCGATCGTGTGTACAGAAAACCATTGGACTTTTGTACAAAGTACAAACACGCATGCTCAGAACCAATGAAAAAGATCAGACAACAATACAGAAGTTGACCAAAGGTGACGGTAAAGAGCAGAAAAAACACGTGATTTAGTGAAAGTTGGCTGAAAAAGTCTTGCCGTGTGTATGCAATACAAGTTCCCGGCCAACGCCCTTTGTACAAAAATCCACGGGAAAGTTTATACAAAGTCCGATCGTGTGTATGAGGCTTTAAGCCTCATACACACGGTCGGACTTTGTACAAACTTTTCCGTGGACTTTTGTACAAAGGGCGTGGTCCACAAGTTTGTATTGCATACACACGGTCTGACTTTTTGACAACAAACACGAACGTAATGACGTCACAACGTACTGACGCCGCTTCAAAAGAGGACGTTCAATGACTCCAGCGCCACCTTTGGTGAACTTCTGTATTGTAGTCTGATCTTTTGCATTGGTTCTGAGCATGCGTGTTTGTACCTTGTACAAAAGTCCGATGCTTTTGCGTACACACGGTCGGACTTTGCTCCATCTGACTTTTGTTTGCAGAAAGTTTGTCCGTTCGCACAGCCAACAAAAGTCCGATGAAAACAGAAAAAGTTTGTCCGATGGAGCGTACACACAGTCGGATGTTGCTCCAAAACAGCTAATTTGCATGTTTGTTGTCAAAAAGTCCGACCGTGTGTACGGGCCTTTAGACTAACTAGGATGACCAGTGTGTAGAGAAGGCAGGCTGGAATTTAGACCATAATATGTGCAAATCATGTATAATGAGTTTCTCCAGGGAAACTATAATAGTTTGGCGTCAATTTAATTATATTTTGGAAGTGAACTTGTTTGTTCGATATGCAGGGTCAGGCAACAGATTCTCTTTAAAGCTGCCCCCCCGGTAGCATCTTAAGGCCCATACACACGATCAGACTTTTTGACAACAAACATGCAAATTAGCTGTTTTGGAGCAACATCCGACCGTGTGTACGCTCCATCAGACAAATCATACAAAGGGCGTCGGCCCTGAACTTGTATTGCATACACACAGCAGGACTTTTTCAGCCAACTTTCACCAAATCATGTGGTTTTTCTGCTCTTTACTGCCACCTTTGGTCAACTTCTGTATTGTTGTCTGATCTTTTGCATTGGTTCCGAGCATGCCCATTTGTACTTTGTACAAAAGTCCTATGGTTTTCTGTACACACGATCAGACTTTGCTTCATCGGACTTTTGTTGGCTGTGCGAACGGACAAACTTTCTGGCAACAAAAGTCCGATGGAGCAAAGTCTGATCGTGTGTACAGAAAACCATAGGACTTTTGTACAAAGTACAAACGGGCATGCTCAGAACCAATGCAAAAGATCAGACAACAATACAGAAGTTGACCAAAGGTGGCAGTAAAGAGCAGAAAAACCACATGATTTGGTGAAAGTTGGCTGAAAAAGTCCTGTTGTGTATGCAATACAAGTTCAGGGCCGACGCCCTTTGTACAAAAATCCAAGGGAGAGTTTGTACAAAGTCCTATCGTGTGTATGAGGCTTTATAAATACTTCCCCTTCATCTCCCTACTGCTCCATTTGCCACCAGGAATGAGAAGAAGAGGCCTGGTGTAAGCTCCAAACTAATCACAGCTGAAGCTTTTACAGGACTAAAAACTGTCTCCTCGCCCCCCATGTACAAACTGCAGGTCTGCAACACATACAGGTCTTGTCCCTCCCCCAGCCTGTAACTGGACAGTGAAAAGAGAAGCAGTAGACTGGTGAACTCATCTCTCTGTCATTCTCCTCTCTCCTACTAGAAAAAAAAAATACCTTTTTTTGTACATGAGCATAGATTGGCTCATTGTGCTGCTTCTTCCTCTCCCACTGTGAGTGACTGTTGTACAGTGGACTGCATGAGGTGGATTCTAGGTCCAGTTCCGTTACTTACACCGCTTGCATTTAAAACAAAAACAAACATAAGGATGTAATAATGAATACAGAGCTGCATTAATGTGTGTATTTTAGATCTGGATTTCAGCTTTGCATTTTAGCTTAAAATAAACACATTTTATTGGGTAACATACTGAGAACTGAATGCATTAAACTTTTTTTTTTTTTTTTTATCTTTCAGAATGAAGAATAAATTTTGGTATTTTGAGTTCGGGACATCTGAAACCTTCTCTGCAACATGCAAAAAACTGCATGAAGCAATTGAGCTAGAAGTAAGTGATTGGCGTCTTTAAATCCTTTATTGCATAATGCAATCAGTACATTGTGTGGGGTAAAATATGTTTAATTTTAACATTAAAGTGTTCAAGAATATATACTTTTTCAAAGAAATGCATGAGTCTGATAGTGCTTGTTCACACCTGCGTTAGTCTCTGAGGAACGTTAAGATTTCTCTTCAGGGAGTATTTGGCCGATGTCGAGGAGGCGTTGTGTTGCCTCTTCATGACCTTGAACACCACACTAGTGCCCTGCAACCTCATGCTTTGTATGTGGTTGAAGGACCCTTGCACAGAGGCCCCATTTACTTGAATGGGTCAAATTCGGCAGGCGCTACACCCACCAAAAGTAACAGAGGGTATCATTCCTGCTACGGCCATGAAGCAAAGCATCATGGTTGTGGAATGTGAACACCCCCAGCAGGTAAAGGTGAAGCAGTTGGGGCATGGGACGTTACTGCCCCTGAACTCCTAGTGTGAATGAGCCCTTAAAGGGCAAGACCAGAAAAAGCTGATATCTAAGTTATAGGTAGATGCTAGTGGACTTAAAGAGGGAGTCTGCCGGGAGTCCGCCGTTTTTTTTTTTTTTTTTAAAAGCCAGCAGCTACAAATACTGCATCTGCTGACTTTTAAAATAATGACACTTACCCGCCCAGCGCGCCCGCGATGTCGGCACTCGAAGCCGATCTCTCGATCGTCTCTTAGGTGCTGCCGCTGCCATCTTGGGTATGGGAATCAGGAAGTGGAGCCTTTCGTCTTCATTTCCCGGTTCCCTACTGCACGTGCGCGAGTCGCGCTGCGCAATAAGGATGGTCCCCTCTGTCTCTGGGATTCGTGTGTTTCCCAGCAGGCAGTGGGGGACCTTCTGAAAGGGGCGTAGATTCTGCGGAAAGGGGCGTACCTTCTGCAGAATCTACGCCGGAAGTGGGTGCAGATACCTGTACTGTACAGGTACCTGCACCCCACTCCCCCCTGAAAGGTGCCAATTGTGGCGCCAGAGGGGGGGAGGGTTCCAATGAGCGGAAGGTCCACTTTAGGGTGGACCTCCGCTTTAATATATAGGCTAGTTTCTACATTATTGTGAAAAGTATGCGTCTCCCCCCCATTAATGAATTTAGGTGATTTCAATAAAGGGTACTGTTTATGCTACAGCACACAAACCCATTTTAGATACTTGAGGTCTTCCAGCCTTGTGGTAACAGCTTGGTGAAGGCCCTTTTCTGTTCCAGCATGACTGTGCCCCTTTGCACAAAGCCAACTTAATAAAGACATGATTTGGCCAGTTTGGTGAGGAGAAACTCAAGTGTCCTTGCTCAGAGCCCTGACCTCAACCTTACTGAATCTTTTTGGGATGAATCGGAACACGGATTGTGAGCCAGGTCCAACATCGGTAGCTGTCTTCATAAAACGTTTTTTTGGTTGAATGAGCACACATTTCTATAGACACACTACACAATCTCATGGAAAACCTTCCCACTAACCCATAAAGCTGTGATGGTGAGAGGTTCACAGACATTTGATTGTATAGTGTACTCTCTTGGAGATTCCAGAAGTGACTAATTCCTGGTGTAGCCACCCTGCCCTAAGCATGAGTGGTTTATCAAATTTAGTACTGCCTGACTTTATCCCGGTAGTGCGTAATTGATGGATGGCACTGCTTTCCTTTAGTTTGTCTAATTCTATCCCAATCGCTTACTCCTACAAGAGTGTCCGTGGTAATAGAGAGGCAATAGGGCTGGAGCATGAATATTTGTATCCTACTCTGGCCAATCACTTGGAGTTTTCTTACTGGTGCCTGCTGCGGAAGGTATAATTATTTGGATTACCCTTGAGGAGAGGGTTTTCTCCTCCGGGGATAAGCCTAGGGAGGAGTGCTGTGAGTGTTGCTTTCCTCCTAGGCCTATTGTCTTGGGAGGGCTACACATGTTTAACCACTAAAATACAGGGCACTTTCGCCCCCTTCCTTCCCAGCCCAATTTTCAGCTTTCATCACTCTCACACTTTCAATGACAATTGCGCGGTCATGCTACACTGTACCCAAATGAAATTTTTATCATTGTGTTCGCACAAATAGAGCTTTATTTTGGTGGTATTTATTCACAACTCCGTTTTTTATTTTTTGCGATATAAGCACAAAAAAAGCGGAAATTTGGAAAAAAACAATATTTTCTTTTTTCTATTTTAAAAGAAATCCAATAAAATCTAATTTTGGCATAAATTTAAGCCAAAATGTATTCTGCTACATGTTTTTGGTAAAAAAAAAATTCTGTTAAGTGTATAATAATTGGTTTGTGTGATCACGGACATATGTACGCAAATGATCATGTACAGATGTGTGCAGGTGATCACGTACATGTGTGTGCAGATAATCATTGGAACATGTGATTTTAGTGGGACATATGTGGGGGACATGTGTTTTTTTATTTTGGGACATGTCTTTTTATTATTTGGGGACATGTGTGTTTTGGGGACATGTGTGTTTACACTGTAGGTTTATACTAGACTGGTGATCAGTTAGTAAAAAGCTGTAAAAACAGCTCATACTCACTGATCACCAGCCGGCTGCAGCGATCTGCTCTCCTCTCCTCAGCGAGGACTTCCGTGTGAGGAGAGGAGAGCCGATTGCCTAGCAACCGGCTGTTTGTTTACATCACATGACGGCCATGATTGGACACGGCTGTCATGTGATCAGGAGGGCCAATCACAGAGCCCTCCTGCCGATCCGAGATGCGCCGTGTCCAGATGACACGAGCGCATCGGGATCGCGCTGCTGCGCAGGCACGCGCGCGCGCGCGATCCCCCTCCTTCTGAAGGACGTTCCTTAAAGCGGTTCTGCACCTAAAATAAAAATATTAAAAGCCAGCAGCTACTAATATTGCAGCTGCTGACTTTTAATAAAATCACACTTACCTGTCCCAGGGTCCAGCAATGTCGGCAGCAGGTGGCGAGGGATCGCTCGTCTCGCTGCTGCCCCCGCCGCCATCCTCTGTCAGGGAATCGGGAAGTAAAGCATTACAGCTTCACTGCCCGGTTCCCTACTGCGCATACGCGAGTCGCGCTGCGCGTCTCTTATGGTCCCCGCTGTGTCTCTGGGAACTGTGTGTTTCCCAGAACACAACGGGGGAGGGGGGGGCAGGGCGTCTGCGAGGGTCTGCGGCGGTCTGGCCAGAAGACTGCACCCCCCTCCCCCCTGAAAGGTGCCGATTGTGGCACCGGAGGGGGGGAGGGATCAGATTAGCGGAACTTCCCCTTTAGGGTGAAGAACCACTTTAAAGTCCAGTCAGAAGGAGGCGGCTCCCACCCAGCCGTATATGTACATTGACCGGGTGGGAAGTGGTTAAAGGCCAATCCTGGGTCAAGGTCTGAAGCTGTCCTGTCTGGAATGGAGGAAGCCGTACTCAAGCTGGTATACCAGGATCTCTGCTGAAGTCTTGAATAGCTGTGAGAAGCTGGAGCCCCTTAGGGGACTAGAAACTGGCTTGGAGAATGCATAGAGCGCTCTGCTCACTGGCCAAGCTACTACTTAATTATAGAAATGTCAGACTCACCTTAAAGCAGAAGTAAAGTTAACAAAAAAAAGACTTACCTTGAAACCAAGCCCTCCAGCGGCCTGCTGTCACTGCTGACAGGGCTTCTGTCTTCACCCAGTCTTTCTTTCCTTGTTTGCGGGCTGCGGTTCCTTGAGTGGCTGAGCCACAATGACGCATGCGCGCGGCACATGGCTCTGAAGGAATGGCACGGGTATGCCGTTCCTTCAGAGAACAAGCACCAGTGACGTCACCGGCTGCAGAGACAATGAATATCTTCTAACATTTAGGAGATATTCCTTGAACCTACAGTTAAGCTTTATTATACGCTTACCTGTAGGTAGAAGCAGAGCTTTTTTTTTTAGCCGGAACACGAGGGAACGCAGTTCCGACACCTCAAGAAATGACTGTATGTAATGGGAAGGGGTGCTGGGATGTGCTGTAGGGTCTATTGATGCTGTTTGTTGGGGGATATACAGTATTCTAGCTTGAGGGAGTCTATTTTTGCAGGGGGACCTGCTGTTGCTGGGTGTGGGTCTCATATTTCTGGGCGGCAGTTGTTGCTGGGAGAGATCTACTGTTGAAGGGAGGGGTCTATTGTTGCTGGCTGACGGAGAGTCTATTGATGCTGGCTGTGGGGAGATCTGTTGTTGCTGTCGGGAGTCTATTGTTGCTAGAGTGGAAATAATGTTGCAGGTGGTCCATTGTTAAGGGGAGCTATTGTTACTGGCTGCAGAGGATCTATTTTACTGCTTATCTTGACCAAATTCCATACAAATTACTTAGCACCACAAAATGATACTTGGTTCTGTATTGTCCAAGGAATGGTGCTTGGAAGTGGGTAGGGGGTGGAACCAAGGAATGGTGCTCAGAGGTGGATAGGGGGCAGAGAAAAGGGGTGACTCTGAGGCTGGGTTCACACTGCTGCGGTGTACGAGATCGGATGTGATTCGCACCGCACTGCAGTGCAAATCACATGCGATCTCTGTGCGATACGAGTTCAGCCATACAGATAGTATGGCTGAATTCATATCGCATCCGGCCCAAAATCGCACAGGACCCTTTTTTTGGTCCGCAGCAGAATCGGATCGCATGGGTGTTCACACCATGCGATCCGATTCATGTCCGCGTTTGCAGATCGCACTGCAATATGCGAACTGATCTGGGGGGTGTCATTAACTTTTCACTGACACTCCCAGCAGTTTGCATAGGGCAGTGTGAACTGCCGCCGGGAGGCATGCGATGCGGGAACCTGCAGTAGATTCGCAGCATTCTCGCATCGCAGCAGTGTGAACCCAGCCTGAAAGGGGGAGTTCCTGCACCTACAGTGCATATGGAAAGTTTTCACAGTGCTTCACTTTTTCCACATTTTGTTATGTTACAGACTTGTTCCAAAATGGATTAAATTCATTATTTTCCTCAAAATTTATATTTTTTTTAAATCTTTGGAAATGTATTAAAAATGAAAAAAAAAATCACGTGTACATACAGTACGTATTCACAGACTTTGCCATGGCACTCAAAATTGAGCTCAGGTGCATCTTGTCTTCACTGATCATCCTTGAGATGCTTCTACAACTTGATTGAAGTCAACCTGTGGTAAATTAATTTGAAAGGCACACACCTGTCTATAGAAGGTCCCACAGATAACAGTGCATGTCAGAGCACAAACCAAGCCATGAAGTCCAAGGGATTGTCTGTAGACCTCCGAGACAGGATTGTATGGAGGCACAGATCTGGGGAAGGGTACAGAAACATTTCTGTAGCATTGAAGGTCCCAATGTGCACAATGGCCTCCATCATCTGTAAATGGAAGAAGTTTGGAACCACCGGAACTTTCCCTAGAGCGGTCCTCCCAGACAATCTAATTGATTGGGGGAGAAGGGTCTTAGTCAGGGAAGTGACCAGGAACCCAATGGTTACTCTAACTCCAGTGTTTCTCTGTGGAGAGAGGAGAACCTTCCAGAAGAACAACCATCTCTGCAGCACTCCACCAATCAGGCCTGTATGGTAGAGTGGCCAGACGGAAGCCACTCCACAGTAAAAGGCACATTACAGCCCACCTAGAGTTTGCCAAAAGGCACCTAAAGGACTCTCAGACCATGAGAAACAAAATTCTCTGGTCTGATGAAACAAAGATTGAACTCTTTGGCCTGAATGGCAAGCGTCATTTCTGGAGGAAACCAGGCACCGCTCATCACCTTGCCAATACCATCCCTACAGTGAAGCATGGTGGTGGCAGCATAATGCTGTGGGGATATTTTTCAGTGGCAGGAACTGGGTTGCCACATCATCCCTTTAATCCAGGACACACATTAATTACACCTGTTCAGGTGGCTAATTAAGGTGGTAATTAAACTCACTTGGTGCCTTATCTGCATTAAATCAGCCTCAGAACCTGTGGAATTCATATGTGTCCTTGATTAAAGGGATGAAGTGGCAACCCTACCCTAAGCACATAGCCAAGATAACATAGGAGTGGCTACGGAACAACTCTGTGAATGTTCTTGAGTGTGCCCAGCCAGAGTCCAGACTTGAACCCGAATGAACATCTCTGGAGAGATCTCTCTGGAGAGATCTGAAAACGGCTGTGCACCGACGCTCCCCATCCAACTTTATGGCGCGGGAGAGGTCCTGCAAAGAAGAATCTGCCCAAAAATAGGTGTGCCAAGTTTGTAGCATCATATCAAAAAGACTTGGGGCTGTAATTGGTGCCAAAGGTGCTTCACCAAAGTATTGAGCAAAGGCTGTGAATACTTATGTACATGGGATTTTTTTTTTTATTATAAATTTGCAAAGATTTCAAACAAACTTCTTTCATGTTGTCATTATGGAGTATTGTTTGTAGAATTTTGAGGAAAATAATGAATTTAATCCATTTTGGAATAAGGCTGTAACATAACAAAATGTGGAAAAAGTGAAGCGCTGCAATACTTCTGAGAAAAAAAAGCCCTGGGCAAAAGTGTCCAATGGGACTTTACTACCACTTTAAAGCTTTGTAAAGCTGAGAGTGGAAACTGGTGTCTGATTGGAGCTCTGCTCTGGGTATCTATTGTTCTAAACCCTCTCTCTGTGTTGATCAATTGCTATCTAATAAATATAATTTATTTGCCAAAGTTAACAGGCACCCACCGTCTTTCATCCAGGGGCGGCCCATCCGTTAGGGGCGCACAGGCGCCGCCCCCTCTATCACACCACCCCCCTATATGTATTATGGATAGATTGGCCGTCGTGGGCACCCCTTATTCAGGCATCTGGCGACTTTTCAGACACTGGATGCCTGAATTACAGAAGCAGGGGTGTTTTTTTGAAGCAACTGATTAGAGCCATAAGCTCCAATAGGCTTCAAATTAGGGTGAACTCAGAGCGCAGTGCATTGCGATTGGAGCTCACCCAGGTGTGTTAGAAAAGCAAATGAATATTTTCTTTTCTAACACCGAACCGCCTCTCCGCCAATCAGGAAGCGTGGGTCTAATACCCGTAACCTGATTGGCAGAAGAAGAGATGCACAGGAAGTATGGAGGACACAGCAGCCGTCGCCTGACCCCCACCCACCACCTAGATGGGGTAAGCGCTGATCAGAGAGTGAGTGGGTGGGCGGTGGGGTCACAGTGAGGCTGCATATAATTGGCACAGTGGCTGCATATGATAGGCACAGTGGCTGCATTTGGTGGGCACAGTGGCTGCATATGATGGACACAGTGGCTGCATTTGATGGTGCAGTAGCTGCATTTGATGGGCACAGTGGCAGAATATTATGGGCAAAGTGACTGCATTTGATGGGCACAATGGCTGCATTTGATGGCACAGTGGCTGCATTTGATGGGCACAGTGGCTGCATTTGGTGTGGCACAGTGGCTGCATATGATGGGAACAGTGGTTGCATTTGATGTGCACAGTGGCTGAATTTGATGAGGCACAGGGGCTGCATATGATGGGCACAGTGGTTGCATATGATGGGCACAGTGGCTGCATATGATGGGCACAGTGGTTGCATATGATGGACACAGTGGCTGAATTTGATAGGCAAAGAGGTTGCATATGATGGGCACAGTGCCTGCCTATGATGGGAACACTGACTGCATATTATGGGCACAGTGGCTGCATTTGATGGGCACAGTGGTTGCATATGATGGGCACAGTGGTTGCATATGATGGGCACAGTGTCTGCATATTACAGGCACACTGAGTGCATATGATGGGCACAGTGGCTGCATTTGATGGCCACAGTGGCTGCATAGGATGGACACAGTGGTTGCATATGATGGACACAGTGGTTGCATATGATGGACACAGTGGCTGCATTTGGTGGGGCACAGTGGCTGCATATGATGGGAAGCAGTGGCTGCATATGATGGGGAGCAGTGGCTGCATATGATGGGGAGCAGTGGCTGCATTTGATGGGGAGCAGTGGCTGCATTTGATGGGCAAAGTGGACAGTGCCTGCCTATGATGGGCACAGCGGCTGCCTAGGATGGGCACAGTGGCTGTATATGATGGGCACAGTGGCTGCATTTCATTGGCACAGTGGCTGCAATGGATGGGCACAGTGGCTGCATTTGATGGGTACTGTGGCTGCATATGGTGGGCACAGTGGCTGCATTTCATTGGCACAGTGGCTGCAATGGATGGGCACAGTGGCTGCATTTGATGAGCACAGTGAGGCTACAATTGATGTTTCTTTTCAGTATTTTTCAGTTTGTTTGCTAGCACACCCTGCCTCTGGGGGTCCCTAACATTCCTCTGTGGATCAGGGTATTGCTACACTGGCAACATGCCCTGCACCTTTGAGCCCCACTCCTTATATTGCATTGTCCGTAATTTGAGATAAATGAAAAACAGTGATATTCTGTTGTAATAACCATGACACGTGAGAGAGGCTGGGGGCTCCGGTGAAGAGGTCTTCTCACTGAACTACTTGAACACTAAAAATAGGTGATGAGTCATTTAAACTGTCAGTTGGAACCCAAGAAGTGAAATACCAGTTTAGACGTATATAGAATCTCTAATGTAATGTTTCTTAATATTATTAAAATGTGTAATGCTTTATGAAAGCACACACTAATCGGGGTCACTTTATCCAGGCACCCCTTCACATATAGACATTTATTAACCACATACACTCACCGGCCACTTTATTAGGTACACCTGTTCAATTACTTGGAAGAAACTCAATACATTTAGGCATCTAGACGTGGTGAAGATGACTTGCTGAAGTTCAAGCCGAGCATCAGAATGGGGAAGAAAGGGGATTTAGGTGACTTTGAACGTGGCATGGTTGTTGGTGCCAGACAGGCTGGTCTGAGTATTTCAAGAACTGTAGAACTATAGGGATTTCCACGCACAACCATCTCTCGGGTTTACAGAGAATGGTCCAAAAAAGAGAAAATATCCAGTGAGCGGATGTTGTGTGGAGGAAAATGCCGTGTTGATGTCAGAGGTCGGAAGAGAATAGGCAGACTGGTTCCAGATGATAGAAAGGCAACAGTAATTCAAATAACCACTCGTTACACCCAAGGTATGCAGAATACCATCTATGAATTCACAACACATCGAACCTTGAAGCAGATGGGATACAGCAGCAGAAGACCACACCGGGTGCCACTCCTGTCAGTTAAGAATAGGAAACTGAGGTTACAGTTGGCACAGGATCACCAAAAATGGACAATAGAAGATTGGAAAAAGCGTTGCCTGGTCGGATGAGTCTCGATTTCAGCTGCGACATTCAGATGGTCGGGACAGAATTTGGCGTAAACCAACATGAAAGTATGGATCCATTCTTCTCAGTAAGAGTTGTGAAAATGTGGAATAGACTCCCTCCAGAGGTGGTTCTGGCCAGCTCAGTAAATTGCTTTAAAAACAGCCTGGATTCTTTCCATAATGTACATAATATAACTGGGTAATAACATTTATAGGTAAAGTTGACCTAGAAAAAAATCAGGTTGACTCTCGGGGGACCAGGAAGGAATTTTTTCCCCCTGCTGTAGCAAATTGGATCATGCTCTGATAGGGTTTTTCACCTTCATCCGGATCAACTATGGGATTGTATGATTTATTTATTTATTTGGTTGAACTAGATGGACTCGGGTCTTCTTTGTACATCGGCAGAATGGCACGGGCAGGCATATTGGTGTACAGGTACGCCCAATCTTAAATGCAGCCCTGCCATCGCGAGCGCGCCGCTGGCGGCACGCTCGCGTGCTGGTCGGGACCCCCGTGAGTCCAGTCACGGGTCCCGCGGGCTCGATCGTCGTGGGCATACCCGCGATCATCTCACGGGGCGGCTGAACTGGGAGATGCCGTTGTAAACAGCATCTCCCCGTTTTGCCTAGCAACAAGTGACGCTGATCTCTTCTCCATGTGATTGGAGCAGAGATCAGTGTTCATTAAACAAAGCCCAGCCCCCAACAGTTAGTAACACACCCCTAGGAACACTTAACCCCTACACTGCCACCCACTGGTTAACCCCTTCACTGCCAGTGTCATTTACACAGGAATCACTGCATTTGTATAGCACTGATTGCTGTATAAATGACAATGGTCCCAAAAATGTGTCAAAAATGTCCGATGTGTCCGCCATAATATCGCAGTCACAATAAAAATCGCTGATCGCCGCCATTACTAGTAAAAAAAAATAATTAATAAAAATGCCATAAAACTATCCCCTATTTTGTAAACGCTATAACTTTTGCGAAAACCAATCAATAGTCGCTTATTGCGATTTCTTTTTACCAAAAATATGTAGAAGGATACGTATCGGCCTAAACTGAGGGAAAAAAAACATTTTTTATATATTTTTGGGGGATATTTATTATAACAAAAAGTAAAAAATAATGCGTTTTTTTTCAAAATTGACGCTCTATTTTTGTTTATAGCGCAAAAAATAAAAACCGCAGGGGGGATCAAATACTGCCAAAAGAAAGCTCTATTTGTGGAAAAAAAAGACCGCACAGTTGTCAGTTAAAGCACCGCAGTGCCGAATCGCAAAAAGTGGTCTGGTCTTTGGCCAGCAAAATGGTCCGGGGGCTGAAGTGGTTAACCTGACTAACCACGTATATATGGTTACTGAGATCTGTCTCTGGCGACAATCAATGTCTTCTTGGCCTAGCTACATTTGGAAAATGACAGGTTCCTCTCAAACCTCCCTTGATGTTGCATACATACAGTGCCTTGAAAAAGTATTCACACCCCTTGAAATTTTCCAAATTTTTTCATGTTACAACCAAAAACATAAATGTATTTTATTGGGATTTTATGTGATCGACCAACACAAAGTGGCACATAATTGTGAAGTGGAAGGAAAATGATAAATGGTTTTCCAAATTTTTTACAAATAAATATGTGAAAAGTGTGGGGGGTGCATTTGTATGGCGCCCCCCTGAGTCAGTACTTTGTAGAACCCCCTTTCACTGCAATTACAGCACCAAGTCTTTTTGGGGATGTCTCTACCAGCTTTGCACGTCTACAGAGGGACCTTTTTGCCCATTTTTCTTTGCAAAATATCCCAAGCTCTGTCAGATTGGATGGGGAGCGTCTGTAAACAGCAATTTCACATCATATGTGTAATTGATTTTCTATTCATTCTTCAATAAACATTTGTATTTTATACTATTGTTGTAGTGTTGTTGCCATTCAAAGTCCCAATCAGGGGGTAAACTTTACTTTCTATGCACAGGGATGTGGCAACACACTACAGTGCTCTAATATGGTAAAAACACAATTATTTCTAAAATGTCTCTGTATTTGGCTCCATTCATCTTCCCATCAACTCTGACCAGCTTCCCTGTCCTTGCTGAAGAAAAGCATCCCCACAACATGATGCTGCCACCACCATGTTTCACGGTGGAGATGGTGTGTTCAGGGTGATGTGCAGTGTTAGTTTTTCGCCACACATAGCGTTTTGCTTTTTTGCCAAAAAGTTCAATTTTGGTCTCATCTGACAAGAGCACCTTCTTCTACATGTTTGGTGTGTCCCCCACATGGCTTCTCACAAACTGCAAACAGGACTTCTTATGACTTTCGATAATGTCTTTCTTCTTGCCACTCTTCCATAAAGGTCAGATTTGTGGAGAGACGACTAATAGTTGTCCTGTGGACAGATTCTCCCACCTGAGTTGTGGATCTCTGCAGCTCCTCCAGAGTTACCATGGGCCTCTTGGCTGCTTCTCTGATGAATGTTCTCCTTGCCCGGCCGGTCAGTTTAGGTGGACGGCCATGTCTTGGTAGGTTTGCAGTTGTGCCATACTCTTTCCATTTTCAGATGATGCATTGAACAGAGCTCCGTGAGATCTTCAAAGCTTGGGGTATTTTTTTAGGACCTAAGCCTGGATTCACACCTATGGCATTTTTTTTGTGCTTTTTCCTTTTTGCAGATTTGCACTACAGAACGTGTTCCATAGGAAACCATGTTAAATGGACTGTAGTGCAAATCTGCAAAATGCAAAAAGCACTAAAACTGCATAGGTGTGAATCCAGCCTAACCCTGCAATAAACTTCTCCACTTTATCCCTGACCTGTCTGGTGTGTTCCTTGGCCTTCATTTTGCTGTTTGTTCACGAAGGCTGGAGTCACACCTTTGGCCGCGTACACACGGGCGGACTGTTCGCCCAACTTTGTCCGTCCAACAGTTTCGGCGGACAGTCCGCTCAAACTTAGCATGGACGGACATGCCCACACACGACGAACGAACAGTTTGCTGAAACCATGCGCGATGACGTTTCGACACGTACGACGGATCGAAAATTTCGACGTCCAATACACTGCAATGCAACTTTCCGACGTGTAAATCCTTTCTGAGCATGCGCGGAACTTAGTTTGTCGAACAAGCCTACACACGGGCGGACTGTTCGCTCAAACAAGGTTTCAGCGGACAGTTTTTCGGAATTTCCGAAAAACCTTGTTCGTCCAACTGTCCGCTGAAACTGTCCGCTGAAGCCCCACACACGAGCGGACTGTCCGCCCAAACACTGTTCAGCGGACAAGGTTGGGCGAACAGTCCGCCCGTGTGTATGCGGCCTTTGCATTATAGTGCTTTTGCAGTTTGCAGATTTGCAGAGTCCGTTCGAGTCATTTTTATAATTGAAAACCTTGGATTCTTGGACGTCTGTTTGGTGTTTTCATTGGACTGTGTATATCAAAATTGTGATAGGCAGTCTCACCTGACAATAGTGCAGATCTAAATGGATACTGGGAGGTAAGGTGAGTGCACTGGAGTGCAGATATCACTGGTGACATGGATATTGGGGAGGGAGGTGAGTGCATTGGAGTGCAGATCTCACTAGTGACATGGATACTTGGGAGGGAGGTGTGTGCACTGGAATACAGATCTTACTGGTGACTTCACAAGGGGGTGGTCTCTCTGGGTTATGTCATTGGATGGCCATGCCCCATTGCTATATAAGCCCTTGTACACACGGTCGGACAACCAAATCCGTCGGATTTTGTCCGTCGGATTTTGTCCGATGGATTTTGTCCGTCGGATTTTGTCCGAAACTGTTGCATGCACACAGTCGGACACAGTGGTCGGAAAATCCGTTCTTTCAGAACGTGATGACGTTATTTCGTTAGGACGGGACTACGTTCAGGCTAGTAGCCAATAGCTTTGGTCTAGGAATTTGATCTGAGCATGCGTGGCACTTTGTCCGATCGGAATTCTCTACACATGATCGGAGTATGTCCGATCGGAGCATTTTGTCGGAAAATATTTCCAGCAAGTTGGAAAATTTGGTCCGACGGATATTCCGACGGAAACAGTCTGATGCATACCGCACACAGTCGGAATATCCGACAAAACGGTCCGATAGGAAACATTCCGACGGAATCTCTGACTGTGTGTAGGGCTAAGAGATGCCAGACAGTGGAAGACAACACAAAGGAGGAAGACAGCCACAGAAGAAGAGTAACAATTTTTTTTTATAGTAGGTAACCAGCGGTGAGGAACAAGACAGCAGTGGGAGATAGCACAAGGAATTGCCTGGGGGAGAAGACGGTGGCTGGAGAGATGACGGCGGGAGAAGGCGGTGGCAGGAGAAGGCAGCGGTGGGAGAACACGGCGGCGGGAGAGATGGCGGCGGGATAAGATGGCAGCGGGAGAGACGGCTCAGAGCTATTTTTTTAGTAAAGGACATTCTACTGCTTTTTGAGGTGAATGGGTAGAAAGGGGGCGGGATCTGAGGGCCCCCCTTCTTAAAGGGGGGCTTCCAGATTCCGATAAGCCCCCTGGCCGCAGACCCTGACAACCACAGGCTAGGGTTGTCGGGAAGAGGCCCTTTTCCCCATTAACATGGGGGCAAGGTGCTTCGGGGCATGCTGGGATAAGTGTTTGGTATGGATCCCCTCTAAATCCATACTAAACCTGGTATGGACCTGGGGGGAGACTCCACGGTATTTTGTTCTTAGTTTTTTTTTTGTTTTTTGTTTTTTTGCCTGCAATTTTTATTTTATTTTTTACATACAGCTGATGACTCATCGGTTGTTAAGGATGCAGCGCCCTCCTGTTTAGCAACCAACTATATACAGTGTTAAAATAAAAACCGCAAAACACAAAACACATCAAAATTTGCATCACAAACACAACACTTGCATTTCTGGTGTGATTCCATTGAAGTCTATTACCCGCAAACCACTGGAAATAAGTCCCCCGCCCCTTTCCAAAAAACGCACCGGCCGCAAAACTCATAGATGTGAACTTGTACCATAGGAAACCATGTTAAATGGACTGTAGTGCATTTCTGCAACTTGAAAAGCACAAAAAAAAAAAATGCATGGGTGTGAACCTAAGGCAAGGGTCTCTTTTTTTCATAGGTAACCAAAGACAAAGACTTTTATTTTTCAGATATCAATCTCTTTCACCCTCACGCGGGCTAGTGCACTGATTTAAGTCTGGGCCTAGAATGTCTGGCTTTTATAATCAAGTAGCTTTGAGTTAATGACTGGTACACTTTTACAAAGTAAAAAAAAAAAAATCTTTCTAATAATACAAAGTTTAGTCGTGGCAAGAGTCATGTCCACATCTATCACCAATGCCAATTCTCTAGGACCGTGCCATCGCCCTATCATCACCGCTTTGCCACTCACGTCAAAGTCCTAACTCGCTAGCTACCAACTGCAAAAGTGCAAACTAATCTGTGTATGATCGGTGTTAATTAGAGGTCCTCTGGCTAAATGTGAAAACTAGCTAGTCTAACAAGTCACAATGGGGTTCTGATTCCAAGTTGAATAATTGCCTTGTCGTACTCCCCGCCGCGCTCAATATTAAACGAAAATAACCGCCGATGCCTTTGCGCCCCCCCTCCCCCCCCGTCCGATGTGTCTCCACCTATTTAAATAATTCCACTTGGTTTGGGGACTCCAGACCTTTATAAATTAACAGCGGGAAAATACCAAAGGTGTCAGCTTGCATATGTATTATCTTTTTTGTGTAATGCTTAAATATGTATTATGGATTGACTGACATAAATTAGGCAGATTTCAGAATCCACAGGCTGTGGCTTGCGAAGGACCCCTTGCTGTCTGACATTTCATCCTTGTCAAAGATCAAATTATTTTAATTTAGGCTGTAAATTATAAGGAATGAAGTCTTCTTTGTGGGAATTCCCTGTGGTAATCTGACTTTTGTTGTTACTGCTGCTTGTCAGTGTGCAAAAAATATTATATGCATGCAAATGAGCTTGGAAAAGGTGTACTATCTAATTATCCATCCAGTGCCTTCCACTTGAACCCAGTGGGTAGTCTGACACGCAGTATGTGTTTGATTCATAGAGGCCTGCAGGGTATTTACACAAGATTACTTTTAATTATGAAATTAATATCTTTTTATCTGAAATGTATAGAAGCCGACACAGCCATGACCAGAATTTTTATCAAACTCCGTTTTACGATATGGGCTAAATATAAAAAGGGTGTTTAATAAAGAGATACATTATATTACCCCTTCCTTTACACGTACATCAATGTTAAAGGCACCCCAATCATAGTCCGTAGCAGCGGAAGCCGGTGGAATTTTTTTTTTTGGGGGGGGGTGGCAAAACAGTATGTCAACCCCCCCACCCCCCCCCCCCCCCCACATCGGTCGGTAGGTACTGTAGGTAGCGATTACCCCCATCTCCAGTGGCTACCCCTGTTTGGCAGCAGCCTCCCGTTCTACTGGTCATCATGGCGGCGGCTTGTATTTCCTCCCTCCTCCTCGGCGGCCAATCGGACAATGGGTCTTACACCAGCTTCTGATTGCCCAGATTGAGAATCAGTGTTACAACAGCTAATGGGATATTCACTGTTGAAACACCGATTCTCAATTCAGGCAATCAGAAGCTGGTGTAAACCCTTTTTTCCGATTAGTTGAAAATAGAACGTTCCCGATAACACCACTCCTGGGTAACATCACACCTGGGTGGGCTCCAGACCCATCCTCTGTGACCCAAGCCCACCCCATATTGAAGCTTATTAGAGCCTCCGGTGTTAAAGCCTGGCCACTGTAATTCTTGCACCCGGTGCCCTGAAAGAAGCCGGATGCATGAATAAGGGGTGGCCGCAGCGGCCATGGATAGATTCATGCTATGCATAAATCTTTACATTACGCATATAGGGGGTGGCGAGGAAAGAGGAGCAGCGAGGAGAGAGGGGCAGTGCCTATGTGTCCCTAATGGATGGGCCGCCACTGGTCCGTAGTGTTCAAAATTGAGTTGGCCCACTCTTTGCAGCTATAACAGCTTCAACTCTTCTGGGAAGGCCGCCCACAAGGTTTAGGAGTGTGTCTATGGGAATGTTTGACCATTCTTCCAGAAGAGCATTTGTGAGGTCAGACACTGATGTTGACGAGAAGGCCTGGCTTGCAGTTTCCGTTCTAATTCATCCCAAGGTGTTCGATTGGGTTGAGGTCAGTCAAGTTCCTCCACCCCAAACGTGCTCATCCATGTCTTTATGGACCTTGCTTTGTGCACTGGTGCACAGTCATGTTGGAACAGGAAGGGCCCATCCCCAAACTGTTCCCACAAAGTTGGGAGCATGAAATTGTCCAAAATGATTTGGTATCCTGATGCCTTAAGAGTTTCCTTCACTGGAACTAAGGGGCCAAGTCCAACCCCTGAAAAACAACCCCCCACCATAATCCCCCCTCCACCAAATGAGCTAACCAAGGGATTTCACTGATTGTCCAGTCTGGAGAGCTCTCTGGAGAAAGGTCTGGCTGATATTGAGAGGAAGCATCCGAGTATCCAAGGACATTGTAAGTACAGACATGAGTGTTGTGTCCTGGTGAATGTTGCTGCTGCTATCCCTTGTGCATCATTACTAGAGCTTGCCTGGCCTGGGATATTTCTGATTTGTCTCAGTGCTGTCCATTTTCTGAACCTTTAGGGGTAGCAACAAATTGAAGTGTATCCTCTGAGTACTGTTCAGCGTTCATGGAGTTATCCCACAGCTCCCTATGCCCTAACTCCAATAAAGTTACATACAGTTGCAAAAAAAAAGTATGTGAACCCTTTTGGAATGATATGGATTTCTGCACAAATTGGTCATAAAATGTGATCTGATCTTCATCTAAGTCACAACAATAGACAATCACAGTCTGCTTAAACTAATAACACACAAAGTATTAAATGTTACCATGTTTTTATTCAACACACCATGTAAAAATTCACAGTGCAGGTGGAAAAAGTATGTGAACCCTTGGATTTAATAACTTGTTGAACCTCCTTTGGCAGCAATAACTTCAACCAAACGTTTCCTGTAGTTGCAGATCAGACGTGCACAACGGTCAGGAGTAATTCTTGACCATTCCTCTTTACAGAATTGTTTCACTTCAGCAATATTCTTGGGATGTCTGGTGTGAATCACTTCCTTGAGGTCATGCCACAGCATCTCAATCGGGTTGAGGTCAGGACTGACTGGGACACTCCAGAAGGCGTATTTTCTTCTGTTTAAGCCATTCTGTTGTTGATTTACTTCTATGCTTTGGGCCGTTGTCCTGTTGCAACACCCGTCTTCTGAGCTTCAGTTGGTGGACAGATGGCCTTAAATTCTCCTGCAAAATGTCTTGAAAAAATTGGGAATTAATTTTTGCTTTGATGATAGCAATCCGTCCAGGCCCTGACGCAGCATCACATCAGATCACATTTTAGGACCAATTTGTGCAGAAATCCATATCATTCCAAAAGGGTTCATAGACTTTTCTTTTTTTTTGCAACTGTAGTTACATAGTAGGTGAGGTTGAAGAAAGACACAAGTCCATCAAGTCCAACCTATGTGTGTGATTATATGTCAGTATTACATTGTATATCCCTGTATGTTGCGGTCGTTCAGGTGCTTATCTAATAGTTTTTTGAAACGATTGATGCTCCCCGCTAAGACCACCGCCTGTCGAAGGGAATTCCACATCTTTGCCGCTCTTACAGTAAAGAACCCTTTACGTAGTTTAAGGTTAAACCTCTTTTCTTCTAATTTTAATGAGTGGCCACGTGTCTTGTTAAACTCCCTTCTGTGAAAAAGTTTAGTCCCTATTGTGGGGTCACCAGTACGGGATTTATAAATTGAAATCACATCCCCTCTCAAGCATCTCTTCTCCAGAGAGAATAAGTTCAGTGCTCGCAACCTTTCCTCATAACTAATATCCTCCAGACCCTTTATTAGCTTTGTTGCCATTCTCTGGACTCTCTCCAGTCCCAGTACATCCTTCCTGAGGACTGGTGCCCAGAACTGGACAGCATACTCTAGGTGCGGCCGGACCAGAGTCTTGTAGAGAGGGAGAATTATCTCTGGAGTTGATCCCCTTTTTAATGCCAATATTCTGTTTGCTTTGTTAGAAGCACCTTGACATTGCATGCCATTGCTGAGCCTATCATCTACTAGGACCGTAGATTCCCCCAGAGGTTCTCCCCCCAGTGTATAGATTGTATTCATATTTTTGCCACCCAAATGCATTATTTTACATTTTTCTACATTAAATCTCATTTGCCATGTAGTTGCCCATCCCATTAATTTGTTCTTTTTGCAAGTTTTCCACATCCTGCAGAGAAGTTATTGCTTAGCTTAGTATCGTCCGCAAATACAGAGATTGAACTATTTACTCCATCCTCCAGGTCGTTTATGAACAAAATAAATAGTATTGGTCCCAACACAGAACCCTGTGGGACCCTACTACCCACCCCTGACCATTCCGAGTATTCCCATTTATCACCACCCTCTGAACTTGCCCTTGTAGTCAGTTTTCAATCCATGTACTCACCCTATGGTCCATGCCAACAGACCTTATTTTGTACAGTAAACGTTTATGGGGAACTGTCAAATGCTTTTGCAAAATCCAGTCTATGGTTCTTCCTTTATCTAGATGGCAACTCACCTCCTCATAGAAGGTTAATAGATTGGTTTGGCAAGAATGATTCTTCATGAATCCATGCTGATTACTGCTAATGATACCGTTCTCGCTACTAAAATCTTGTAAATAGTTCCTTATCATCCCTTCTAAGAGCTTGCATACTACTGATGTTAGGCTAACTAGTTGAAAAAGCCAACCCCTAGGCCAGGGGTAGGGAACCTATGGCTCTCGAGCCAGATGTGGCTCTTTTGATGGCTGCATCTGGCTCTCACCTCTCAATCTGCGTATTGCGTGGTGTGCCAATCCGTGGATTGAGCCCATAGGAAAGGCCGCAGCTTCGGCCTAGCTCCGGAGCTGCGGCCATCTTGGTGCACCCGGCAGCGGCCTAGGTGAATGGCAGGCTGACGTTATCATCACCTGCCTCAACTGCTCGTGGATCTGCCTGCCTGTGTAGTGGTAAGCAAGCAGACAATCGTAGGGTAGATTTGGATATTACAGTGGGGGAGATGACATGGTTTGTAAATTAATCGATTAAAAAAAATAATAATGGCTCTAGCGGAATTACATTTTAAAATATGTGGCATTCATGGCTCTCTCAGCCAAAAAGGTACCCTACCCCTGCCCTAGGCTGTTCATTGAGCCAGAAGAGTGATGCTTTCTGTGTGCCTGGCTGCTGCTTCAGTAACCTGGGAAAGGAACCTGATGAAAACCAACAGAACTTACGGGGGTGAGTGCTACTCTTAAGTGACAGATATGAGGCTGCTAGGTCTGTTGACATTACATCCAAGATGGCGATGCTCAGGCAGCCAAACACCATGCGAAAAACCATGCATAAATTAGGTGTAATGCACACATAACCTTTCTTTTGAAATAAATGGTCAGGCTGTAGTACCCCCTTGATGTGGGTTGTTAAGCCAGTTCCCACGCTGAGATCTACCCTGATAGTTTTCAGTGATGGAAAGTCTGAGACCCAAATTACCATCCATCTAGTTCACTAAATTGTTCTTCAGTAAAATTGGACCTAAGACCATGTTGGGAATCACAATCTTAGACACTTACAAGATTTCTCTCCTTTTTCCAGTGGTCTCCGGGCCTAGTCTACATGGGAGCCTACTGAACACCTGAGGCCCATGAGACATGGAGGGGGGTGGGGGCTGAATCATCAGGTGCATGCACCCAGAGGAACCATTCCTACCACCACCAAGCAGGCTGACCCCTTTTACTAGACCAGCATTCATTCACAGTTCAAACTGGTCTGTACTCTCCACTAACAGGGCTTTACCTTGCTACATGGTAACAAGGTCTCTTTAACAGGATACAGAATGATAGCTGTGATACAGTTTTGCCTACTGAGGTGAAGCAGGCTTGTGGGCTACCTCTACAAGGCGAGAACATTGTGTCAGCTAAAGTGGACCCATGCTATGCTGTGCAAAGCAATAGGTTCTCTAAACTGTCTCCCCCTCCAGCTGCACAAACCTTCCTTTTGTTCCCCCAGCTGCTCCATTCAGATGCTGAAAATGAAGAGAAGATGCAGCTTGTAATTGGCAAGTTGAGACTTGGGGCTTATTCAGGGCTGAGAACTTTCTAACTGCCATCATGTGACAGTGTCGGGTGCCTGAGTGGCCGATCACCAAGCACAACTTTTTCATGTAGGAGGAAGAGCACCACATAACCCAGAAGTACCCAAGGACAAAAACAAATGTGAATATGTGCTGGTGGGGTGGACAGCAGCTAGGTTAACCTTTTTCTTTTGCCCTTAATGGGAAAACACAGGTTCTGATGAGAAATCTCCAACCTCCATGTTATTGCCGTGTCTTCTAGTGAAAACAGATGGAGCCACTGAGTGCAGCAGAGGACCCATATATCATGTTGCATCTGCAGAGGATACCGGTGCTCATTCAGGCTCCTGTTAGCCTCTCAATTATCCAAACAAAAGCAAAAAATGGCATCTGGTCTTTAATCCTACTACCACTGACTGTCCGCTGCATTGACTGTAAGTTCCGGTCGGGTGAACTTCCCCCTGCCGGGTTTTTGTACCATTTGCAAGTTCTTCAATGCAACGGTTATTGCACTCTGGGCCTCTGTGTATTTACTAATCACGCTGCACCCACATAAGCCTTAATTTCTTCTCCAGCTTACATGCAAGGCATGACAGAGGTGCCAACATGTTTTGGCTGATGTGGCCTGGCTATGAGTAAGGCCACATTGGCCAAAACATCTAAGCAGCTCTACCATGCCTTGTATGTAAGCTGGAGAAGAAATAAAGACATGTAGGTGCACCACAATGTGGCAGCAGTAAACGCACAGAGGATCGGAGTGCAAAACCATTGTATTGAAGAACTTACAAGTAGTACAACAACCAGACAGGGGGGAGCTCACCCAACCAGGATCTTAAAGTCAATACAGAGGGCAGTCAGTGATAGTAGGCCCAATCTTAAGAGAGACCTTGCCAAGGGGACTGGAATGCAACCTTCAGATGTAGGCCCTGAGCTATCCCTACTCCTCCGGAACCTCTACCTACCACTAATGTGGTCCCTGGCAGAGGGGTATGCTCTCCTTACACTAGCCACTTTACAAATGCGCACCAAAAACTTCCCTTCCAGCTGCAGTACTTTCCCTGGGACGAGCACCACCTAGAGTGGAGAAAATAGACTTCACCTGTCTATACATATAGAACAGGGGTCTCCAAACTTTCAATACAAAGGGCCAGCTTATTGTCCTTTCAGACTTTAGAGGGCCCGCATTGTGGCCAGCTGGTCTGGAAATTTTCCCGGCATCAGTGGGAATAAACATTGCCACATTTGCTACTAGGGTTAGAATTAGTGCCCTATTGTTGGTATCATTGGGTGGAATAGTTCCCCTTTGTTGGTTCCAGTGGGAGAAATGGTGCCCCACTGTTGATGTTAGTTGGCAGAATAGTGTCTTGTATCAGTGGGAGGAATAGTGCCCCAAGGACATGGATAAAGGCAACCAAAGGGCCACAGTTTGGAGACCACTGATATAGAAGATCAAGCGCACCAGGTGCAGTTTATCCTTTTTTTTTTCTTTAATTTAAAGCTTTTGGTTCCTTCATAGAGCCTAAACTGTTACTTCTTTTCTGCACAATGCTTCTAGAAAAAAAAAAATTTTGCTCTCATATAAAACGTCTGAATTTGGTGATTCCTCCTGAGCCCTCTTTCAAGTTTTCATACAAATCTAAAATCAAAGAGAATCATTCCCTCAGCCGATCTATAGTTTTTTTTTTTTTTTATGTTACTGGTCTGAAATAGCAAACAAAGGTGTGATCATGCTTTCAAACTACCATCAACACTACTAATGTATTGGCGGATTGAGGAAGTGGCCGTCTCTCTTCTCGTTGAATTGAACGTCGTTGGTCATTTCCTTAAATGCATTTCTAACTCTCTTCGTTCTTCCTGCTGCTTTGATTACTACAATCTTCAGGTCTATATATAACCTGTTGTCTGCCTCCATTTGTTATACGTTTTGCTTGATGCTTGCATATAAAGTCCTAAAGGGCATTTAACCCCATAGGGCTTCATTTTTTTGCATTTGTCTGCCCTAAATAATCCATGCTACATGTAGTTTTTAAAGAGGGATTCCACCTACAAAAAAAATATTAAAAGCCAGCAGCTATAAATACTACAGCTGCTGACTTTTAATAAATGGACACTCACCTGTCCCGGGGTCCAGCGATGCCGGCAGCCGAGGCCGATCGATCGCTCGGCTCTCGGCTGCTGCCGCCACCATTCTAGGTGAGGAAATCAGGAAGTGAAGCGAATCGGTTTCACTTCCCGGTTCCCTACTGCGCATGCGCGAGTCGCGCAGCGCAATAGGAATTGTCCGCACTGTCTCTGAGACCTGTGTGTGTCCCAGCAGACAACGCGGCAGGATAGGAAATGGCGTAGACTCCCACGGGAGTCTATGCCCGGAAGTGGGTGTAAATACCTGTCTTTGACAGGTATCTCCACCCCCCTCCCCCCTGAAAGGTGCCAATTGTGACACCGGAGGGGGGGGAGGGTTCCGATCAGCGGAAGTTCCACTTTAGGGTGGAACCCCGCTTTAAAGCTGAATTGAAGGCAGATATAAAATGTCACAAATGAATGTAGCTTTGTATTCATCAATCACTTCAGCTCCGGAAGATTTACCCCTCTTCGTGACCAAAAATCCCCTGGGGGTGGATTTTGATGGCACGTACAACTTAGTTAGAAACGGTAATTATTTTATTTCATAAAGCAAAAGAAGAAAGTTACAATATACATAAAAGAAATATGTCTAGATAACAACTGTATAGAAACACCATTTATGGCATTATGAACAACATAAACCTATACAACATCTAAGTACATGTAGTCATCCTATGTGTTTCGGAGCTGCTATAGAGTCTCCTTCTTCAGGGGTGTGGGTGTAACCATTACAGACAATAAGGCTCAGAAGAACAATCAGATGTATCCCAACATTACTTAACATAACATTTGTTAAAAACAGAAAGCAGTAGATGGACTCGCATTGGTTAGTTGACTTTGCCAGTGCTTGGGATTCTCAACGAAAAAGTCCAACTAATAAGATTACACAAGTGTGCTCAAGCTCTTGTGTCATTAGAGTGGTCAAAAGAAGTCTAAAAGGAGATCCAAGCAAGACCACGCTGGAGCACCCTTGTGATTGTAAACGGATAGTCCCAGGCAGCTCGTCCGACTGGCGTCCCGCATGTAGAGTCTGCAGTCCATCTACTGCTTTCTGTTTTTAACAAATAGTAATGTTGGGATACATCTGATTGTTCTTCTGAGCCTTATTCTCTGTAATTGTTACACCCTCACCCCTGAAGAAGGAGACTCTATAGCAGCTCCGAAACGCGTAGGGTGACTACATGTACTTAGATGTTGTATAGGCTTATGTTGTTCATAATGCCATAAATGGTGTTTCTATACAGTTGTTATCTAGACATATTTATTTTATGTATATTGTAACTTTCTTCTTTTGCTTTATGAAATAAAATAATTACTGTTTCTAACTAGGTTGTACGTGCCATTAAAATCCACCCCCAGGGGATTTTTGTTTATAAGCTTCTATTTCGGATGTGGCACAACAAATTTCACACAACCCTGCCGCACCACCCTTTTTTCCTCTTCTTAACCAGGCCATTTATTTGCGATACGGCACTGCATTACTTCAACTGACAATTGCGCGGTCGTGCTTTCTTTTGGTGGTATTTGGTCGCCTCTGCAGAGATATTTTTTACTTTTTGCTATAAAGCATATCCAATAAATAAAGCAGTCTTCCTGGACAAATGCTTCCACCTGCGAATAATTACAGTAAAACCTTGGTTTGAGAGCAACTTGGTTTGAGAGCCTTTTGCAAGACAAGCGTCATGTCACAACTGAGTATAAAGGAGAAGAGAGGCGACTCTAATGCCTCGTACACACGATTGGACATTGATCGGACATTCCGACAACAAAATCCATGGATTTTTTTTTCCGAAGGATGTTGGCTCAAAGTTGTCTTGCATACACACGGTCACGCAAAGTTGGTTGGAAATTCCAAACATCAAGAACGCGGTGACGTACAACACGTACGACGAGCCGAGAAAAATGAAGTTCCATAGCCAGTGCGGCTCTTCTGCTTGATTCCGAGCATGCGTGAAACTTTGTGCGTCGGAATTGTGTACACGCGATCGGAATTTCCGACAACGGATTTTCGTTGTCGGAAAATTTGAGATCCAGATCTCAAATTTTGTGTGATGGAAAATGTCCAATGGAGCCTACACACGGTCGGAATTTCCGACAACGGATTTTTGTTGTCGGAAAATTTGAGATACAGATCTCAAATTTTGTGTGATGGAAAATGTCTCATGGAGCCTACACACGGTCAGAATTTCCAACAAAAAGCTCCCATCGAACATTTTCTGTCAGAAAATCCGATCATGTCTATGGTGTATTAGTGTAGCAATATGGTTACATTTAATGAACCTACAACATTTAGCAACATACTGTTACACTTGTGGTGCGTACACCTGACCGGACTTTCCGGCAGACTAGGTACGACGGTCCGTCGGACAATCCGCTCGTGTGTGTGCTAATCCGATCGTTTTTCACATAAAAAATCTGATGGACCTAGAATAGAACATGTTTCAAATCTGTCTGACAGACTCAATTCCTATTGGAAAACCGTTCGTCTGTGTGCTGGTCGACTCAAATACGACGCAAGGGAAGCTATTGGCTACTGGCTATTGAACTTCGTTTTTTAGTCCCGTCTTTCATCATCACGTTCAAAGCGAACGGACATTCGAACGGACTTAGTCCGTTTGTGTGTGGTCAAGTCCATTCGTTCGTATGTTCGTCAGAACTCCACTGAAAAGTCAGTCGGGTTTTACTGTATGGAGACCCTGGATAACCTATTTCATACCCCCTGACTTTGATGACTCACTTCTACTACCTTAAACTACAGAATATTCAGGTTTTTACAGGACGTGGTCCCCTCTAGGGACCCCTATTCCTTTTGTCCCCCCACTCCTCTCTCCTTCCGTTCCCTGTCCAACGTAGGTCCTTTTCTCTTAAACCCCACCCCCGCCCCCCCCCTTTTTCCAATCTGTCAAACAACTTAGCAATATCTTGTCCAAGATACATGACTGCCTTCATTTCCCTCTACCCCCATCCCCCCCCTTTTTTTTTTTGTTTTTTATGTTTTATATTAGGCACAACTAATGAGGTGCTTACCCTCAGTATCGAATATATTATATAAACACACTACTTGATTGGAACAAACCTCCTGTCTTCTTTTGTCTTTGCCTAAAGTTATGTTATGATGAAATGATACTATGTTCTTTTGAATCTTCCTGATTACACTTTTTTTTTTGTCAAAAAAAAAAATTCCAATAAGTGTATATTGATTGGTTTACGCAAAAGTTTTAGCATCTACAAATTATAGGATATATTTATTGATTTTTTATTTATTTTTTTCCTACTGATAACTGTAATGGTGGCGATCAACGACTTATAGCAGGACTGTGATATTGCGGCGGACAAATTGAACACTAAATTACACTTTTTACGGGGACCAGCACCACTAATGCAGTGATCAGTGCTAAAAATATGCACTGTCACTGTACTGATGACACTGGCAGGGAAGGGGTTAACATCGGGGGGGGGGGGATCGAAGGGTGAACTGTGTGCCTAGCCTGTGTTTTCATTGTAGTGGGGGAGGTGCTTTTACTAGTAGAAGGCATGGATTGGCTGTGAGTAGTGAAGGGCTGACAGTTAACTCAATCTAACCAATATGTGACGTAAACTCTTGTGGTAGGTAAAACCTAGTCAATCACTCCTAATAGATAACCATTAAAATAAATATGAATATAAAGTGACTTCAGTGCATAAACCAATTGAACGTTAATGGGTGTAACCTCAAGGCTAAAAGCAATCACTCGGTGATGCCCCTAATCATCCAGCGATCGCCACATTCTTCACACTGTGTTAAATCAGCAGCAATATAAAATAGGTGTATAAACATGCAATATAAATAATGATCCTAATAAAAGTGATCCACCGGGGTGTGAGTGTCGGCATACCGGAAGTGACACGATTGTGGAACGAGCTCGGAGCTCCTGGATATACGCTGCTACTCGCTTGCTACTCACTATGCTTTTTAATGTGAGTGCACTGTATGATGTTATAATTTTAATAAATTCATTTTACCCTGTTTCCCCCGAAAATAAGACCTAGCGTGATTGTCGGTGATGGCTGCAATATAAGCCCTACCCCCCAAATAAGCCCCAGTTAAAGTCCTTGTAGGTCTTCTTTTCAGGGTAGGGCTTATTTTCGGGAGAAACAGGGTAGGGCTTATATTGCAGCCATCACCGACAATCATGCTAAGCCCTTGTACACACGGTCGGACATTCTGCCAACCAAATCCGTTGGATTTTGTCCGACGGATTTTGTCCGACGGATTTTGTCCGACGGATTGTGTCCGAAACTGTTGCATACACATGGTCGGACCAAGTTGTCGGAAAATCCGATCGTTCAGAACGTGATGACGTTATTTCGTTACGACGGGACTACGTTCAGGCTAGTAGCCAATAGCTTTGGTGTAGGAATTTGATCTGAGCATGCGTGGCACTTTGTCCGATCAAAATTCTCTACACATGATCGGAGTATGTCCGATCGGACCAGTTTGTCGGAAAATATTTCCAACCAGTTGGAAAATTGGGTCCGACGGATATTCCGACGGAAACAGTCCGATGCAGACCACACACAGTCGGATTATCCGATGACACGGTCGGATAGGACACATTCCAACGGATTCTCCGACCGCGTGTACAAGGGCTAAGTCTTATTTTCTGGGAAACAGGGTAAGTTACCACAAGAGCTTACATCACATATTGTTTAGATTAAGTTAACTGTCAGCGCCTCACTACTCTAACCATTTATGAATATTCAAGGATAAGCTATTTAACCACTTACGGACCACCCGCCGCAGTTTTACGTCGGTATTTTGAAGAGAAATATCATTGTGATGGCAGCAGCCACCATAAGCAGATTCGCAGCAAGATCACTTTTATCAGTGGCGGGAGAGGGGACCCCCCCCTCCTGCCATGCTCGGGTGCCCTCCGCCGCTTACCGGAGCCGTAAGCAGCGGCGGAGGCAATCAGATCTTTTCCTTAGCCTGACATGGAGATGAGTGAGGGGAAGATGGCCACCCGTCTCCATATCATTGCAGGGCGGACTTCAAAATGTCACTTCCGCCAATAGCTCTTAAAGAGGAAATATATAAGAAGTATAGAAATAAATAAAATAAAAAACACACCCTGCAAGGCAAAGGCATAATGAGCTAGTATGCATAGCATGCTAGCTCATTATGAATAACTTACCTGAGAACGAAGCCCCCGAAGCGGTCCTCCGTCTTCATGTCCGCCGCTGCCATGGATCTCGGAGTGACTTCCGGGTCTCGTTGCTCCGGCGCTGTGATGATGTCACTCCCGCGCATGTGCACGGGATCCGACACTCGCGGCATATGCGCCGTAGACAGCGGTGGCTGTCTCCGGGTAAATATTTCCTAAACCGTATAGGTTTAGGAGATATTTCTTGGACCTACAGGTAAGCCTTAATCTAGGCTTACCTGTAGGTCAAAGTGGTTTGTAAGGGTTTACAATCACTTTAAAGCGGAGCTCCACCCTAAAGTGGACCTTCCGCTCATTGGAACCCCCCACCCTTCCGGCGCCACAATTGGCACCTTTCACGGGGGAGGGGGCTGCAGGTACCTGTACAGTACAGGTATCTGCACCCACTTCCGGCATAGATATCTGCAGAATATACGCCCCTTTCCGAAGGTCCCCCCGCTGTCTGCTAGGAAACACGCGGATCCCAGAGACAGCGGGGACCATCCTTATTGCGCAGCGCGACTCGCGCATGCGCAGTAGGGAACCGGAAAATGAAGCCGCAAGGCTCCACTTCCAGATTCCCATAGCCAAGATGGCGGCGGCAGCACCCGAGAGACGATCGAGAGATCGGCTTCGGGTGCCAACATCGCGGGCGCGCTGGACAGGTAAGTGTCACTATTTTAAAAGTCAGCAGCTGCAGTATTTGTAGCTGCTGGCTTTAAAAAAAAAAAAAACGGCGGACTCCCGCTTATTTTATTTTCAAATGACACTTTTTTTTTCTTTCTATTTTTATTTATTGCATTTTAGTGTAAATATAAGTTGTGAGTTCTTTTTGACCCCAGATCTCATATTTAAGAGGTCCTGTCATGCTTTTTTTCTATTACAAGGGATGTTTACATTCCTTGTAATAGGAATAAAAGTGACACCATTTTTTATTTTTATTTTTAAAACAACAGTGTGAAAAAAATAAAATAAAAGGTAAAATAAATAAGAAAAAAAATTAAAACATTTTTTAAACGTGCCTCGTCCCGACAAGCTCGCATGCAGAAGCGAACGCATGCGTGAGTAGCGCCCGCATATGAAAATATCAACCCACACGTGAGGTATCGCCGCGATCTATAGAGTGAGAGCAATAATTCTAGCCCTAGACCTCCTCTGTAACTCAAAAGGTGCAACCTGTAGAATTTTTTAAATGTCGCCTATGGAGATTTTTAAGGGTAAAAGTTTGTCGCCATTCCACGAGTGGGCGCAATTTTGAAGCGTGAAGCATCAATTTACTCGGCCTAACACTATCTTTCACAATATAAAAAAAAAAAATTGGGCTAACTTTAATGTTGTCTTTTTTTTAATTGAAAAAAGTGTATTTTTTCCCAAAAAAGTGCGCTTGTAAGACTGCTGCACAAATACGGTGTGACAGAAAGTATTGCAACGACCGCCATTTTATTATCTGGGGTGTTAGAACAAAAAAAAAAGTATAATGTTTGGGGGTTCTAAGTAATTTTCTAGCAAAAAAAACAAACAGTTTTTAACTTGTAAACAACAAATCTCAGAAAGAGGCTCTGTCCTTTTGGTTAAGTGAAGGCGGCAGGCTTGCTATACATTTTTTACCCCATACACAGAGTGGTAGCGTGAGAGTAACACCTGACAGGCATGGATTGGTATTACTGCTTTAGCCCTTGTATACACGGTCGGACATTCCGATGGAAAATGTCCGATCGGACCGTGTTGTCGGATAACCCGACTGTGTGTGGGCTCCATCGGACTGTTTCCGTCGGAATATCCGACCGACAAAGTTTTAGAGCTGGGCTATAAAATTTTCCGACAACATGATCCGATCGGACTTTGTCCGATCGTTTGTAGAGAGTTACAATCGGACAAAGTGCCACGCATGCTCAGATCAAATTACGAGACCAAAGCTATTGGCTACTAGCCTGAACGTAGTCCTGTAAGGAAATTACGCCTCACATTAGGAATGATCGGATTTTCCGACAACTTTGTCTGACCGTGTGTATGCAACACAAGTTTCGGACAAAATCCGACGGATTTTGTTGTCGGAAGGTCCGACCGTGTGTACAAGGGCTAACAGGAACATAGGATCTATGCCTTATGTACTGACAGAATGGCGATCTGCCTTGTTTACAAAAAACGAGAAAAAAAAAAAAAAACATTCCTCTGGGTGATCAATGTACATTGCAGAGATTTTTAAAAAACTTTGTTGCAGATTCCTACCTTTTTATTATTCTAAAGAAAAAGCTGTTTGTTTATTAGTTTGTGTCCATGTGGAAAGTGAATGGGAGTGACTTTATAATTATCAATCCGCTGCTGCACTTGCAGGGGTCTAATGAGAAAAGTGGCAGGGTCTGCATCTATTTGTGCACTGGTGTGCAGTCATGTTGGAACAGGAAGGGGCCATCCCCAAACTGTGCCTACAAAGTTGGGAGCATTAAATTGTCCAAAATGTCTTGGTATGTTTATACCCTTTACTAGAACTAAGGGACCAAGCCCAACCCATGAAAAACAACACCACACCATAACCCCCCTCCCCCCCCCCCCCCTCCACCAAACGATTTGGACCAATGCAGAAAGCAAGGTCCATAAAGACATGGATGAGCGAGTTTGGGGTGTATATAAAGTCCTAAAGGGTGAGTTTGGGGTGGAGGATCATGACAGTCCTGACCTCAACCTGATAGAACATCATCATTTGGGATGAATTAGAGTGGAGACTGCGAGCCAGGCCTTCTCATCCAACATCAGTGCCTGACCTCACAAATGCGCTTCTGGAAGAATGGTCAAACATTCCCATAGACACACTCCTAAACCTTGTGGACGGCCTTCCCAGAACAGTTGAAGCTGTTAAGGTGGGCCAACTTAATATTGAACCCTACGGACTAAGACTGAGATGCCATTAAAATTCATGTGGGTGTAAAGGCAGGTGTCCCACTACTTTTGGTAATATAGTGTATTTTGATATTATTTTTCAGTTTTTAGAAATGATTTTGATTTTTTACAGTGCGATGGCATTCAGATGGACATGGGCAACATCTCCCTTGAAGGCATTGGTATTCTCAACATCCCGAGTATGCATGGTGGTTCAAATCTTTGGGGGGAGACCAAGAAAAGGCGGAGCAATCGAAGAACGGAAAAGAAGAATCTCGACAAAAGGACCACAGTCACCGACGTGAAAGAGCTGAAATTTGTAGCACAAGGTACAGTTAGTAAAGAAAAATAAAAAAATCGGCCATGTATGCATACGCAAGGGAATTGCATTACTCCAGTTGCTGTGACACCTCCTGAAAAAGGCAGATATTCATAAATAGGCGACCCGGCTTTGCATAACCTTCTTTTAGCTTCTTATGCACTTTCCTTGAACGCTGTGTACCTACCAAGGTGCAAACTGAAAATTTGGGGCAGGTAGGAGGGCATTGCTGATAACCTTCACCTCACGGGCGGATCCGGGGGGGGGGCAACGGGGTAATTGCCCCCTCCGAGAATACGGGCAGCGGATGACAGCGCGGCCTGTTCCGCGGGTGCCAGCGCGGCCGGTTCCGTGGATGCCAGCGCGGCCGGTTCCGCGGGTGCCAGCGCGGCCGGTTCCAACTTCACCTGTAGTTGCTTTCTACATCGTTGATTGAAGAATCCCGTTGTATGCCATTAGCCAATCGTTCCCTTTTAATTGAGAAAAGTTGCCAAGAATGTAATTTTGTATCCACTACTAATGTGTATTGTCTAATGCCCCATACACGCGGTCGGACATTCCCGACCGCAAAATCCGTCGGATTTTTTCCGACGGATTTTGGCCCAAACATGTCTTGCATACACACGGCCGGACAAAGTTGTCGGAAAATCCGATCGTTCGGAACGAGGTGACGTTATACACGTACGACGGGACTACGTAGAGGCCAGTAGCCAATAGCTTTTGTCTCCAAATTTTTTCTGAGCATGCATGGCACTTTGTGCGTCGGAAATTCTCTACACACGATCGGAAAAAGTCGGAAAATTTTAGATTCATGCTCTCAAACTTTTTCCGTTTCCGTTTTTCCGTTGGCAGCTGCCTCATACTTGCCAACTATCTCAGTTTAAATTCCCTTGTCCCTTGAGGTTTTAGTCCTGTGCTGTGTCCTGATATCTCAGTGCAAAGTGCTGTTACTAATGCTGCGCAGCTCTGCCCTATTGTTGTGTACAGATGACTCACCTGCAGACCCTGTGTTTACATGTAAATTACCAGCATTCATATGTAAATAGCGGCGGCCAGCGGCATTGATATGTATATCCTGCCTCCCTGAGGTCATATACACAGTAATCTCTAACAACCAATCAACAAGCAGAAATCATGTGCTGTAACCTCTAGTAACTAATCAGTGAGCCGTAACATGTGCTGTAACCTCTAGCAACCAGTCAGTGAGCGGTAATGATGCACTGTAACCTCTGGCAACCAATCGCAATAGCTGCCTGATCTGATTCAGTAAACTGATTTTGAGTCTAGCTGCTATTTATTTTATGTCTCAGAGCAGGTGGAGAGCAAAACTGCATGGGGGGGGGGGCCAAGAAAAGTTTTGCCCGGGGTCCAACCAATATTAAAGACGGCCCTGGATAGAGCCCACGTGCAATCGGATTTTCCAACAACATAATCTGATCTAACTTTTTCCGTCTGAATTTCCGGCCCTGTGTATGGGGCATAAGTCATGTAGAACGTCAAGGTACCAGGACCATACAATGAAGGAAAGTGGAAAGATAGTGCCGGACTACTAGCAAGGTTGTCTTATTGGTATTGCTATCTATGTAATGTAATGATGTTGTTGTAGGTGTTGTGTTGGGGAGGTGGTTTCTACAACTCAGGGAATCGCCGCTGTTTTTTTTTTTGGCCTGTTGTGTAATGTAGCAAAACTGAAGCACCACACCATTGCAAAAAAGATTGAGCTTTCACTTTATTCCATAAGGGTCGGAGGGATGTGCCGGTTTTTACTCCCTGCTTTGCAGGGGGTAAAAATGGCACATCACTGCTGTCTGTAGAGAGCTCTGTGTTGTTTACCAACACAGGGCTCTCTTCTGTTAGTGGGTCCCACCATAAATCTTTGGCTGGGACTCACTGATAGGCGGAACTGCAAAATGACGTATATGTATGTGATCCTGCACTGCAGGGCTGCCCTGCCACAGTATCTGGTCCGATACCCAACGGTCTGGGGTTAAGATTGGAGACCAGTAGCTATAGCAGTAGAGAGGCTCCCACCGACCAGCTGAATAAGTAGATAAGCAGGTCCCCCTGGCAGATGACGTGGGCTCACCCAAGGTGCAGGGTCTAGGTACTAAGCTTGTGATCATGGATTGATGCATGACAGTACCAGGTCACATTCCTCAGGATCACCCCCACCAAGAGGTGAGCAAAACCAGGGTCCAGTAGCGGATATCGTGGGTAGGGATCAGACAGAAGCTTAATCAGTAAGCAAGTCAAAGGTCAAAGGTCGGTAACAAGTGGTCGTAGGTTGGGATTAGGCAGAAGGGTAGTTAAGGAACAAGCCAAAAGTTTTTAACATGGGGTAGCAGAGGTACTGTATAGATGGCAGCAGGAGCAACAAGAGCGAGATATTGCCTGTAGAGGCACAATAATCTGGCAAACAGGAAGTGCAAAGGCGTGGCTTAGATAGGAAGTTCATGGGAGGAGCAAGGAGTTCAAGATACAGCAGAAACAAGGCAATGGATCAGACAGGGCACTGTCCAGAACCTCAGGTAACTCCACAAGAACAGATATTGTTAGACACAGCAGAGGTTGCAGGTTCAGGCCCGAGTCCTGACAGAAAGGTACTTGGCAAAAATACCTGGTCTTTGGCACCTGTGCAGGGTCCAATGCACTTCAGATCTAGTCCATTACTGGCTCACTCATTAATAGCTTTAAGGACTCTTCCAGTATCCTTCGAAAAACGAGCACTGCTTCAGATGCAGTCTTCTTTTCTGGATCCTGAAGAAGGTGTGTATCAAAATGACATAACCAATGTAAGGGTCTGAGGGGTTAGCTGAGGGCTGTTAAAAAGTATACGCCAGAGGACAATCCCTCAATGCTAATTTTTCCAACTACACTATATTGTCAAAAGTATTGGGACACCTGGCTTTACACACACATGAACTATAATGGCATCCCAGTCTTAGTCTGTAGGGTTCAATATTGAACCCTTTGGAGCTATAACAGCTTCAGCTCTTCTGGAAAGGCCACCCACAAGGTTTAGGAGGGTGTCTATGGGAATGTTTGACCATTCTTCCAGAAGAGCATTTGTGAGGTCAGACACCGATGCTGGACGAGAAGATCTCTGCTCTAATTCAACCCAAAAGTGTTCTATCGGGTTCCTCCACCCTAAACTCGCTCATCCATGTCTTTATGGACCTTGCTGTATACACGGGTGCGCAGTCATGTTGGAACAGGAAGGGGTCATCCCCAAACTGTTCCCACGAAATTGGAAGCATGAATTTGTCCAAAATGTCTTGGTATGCTGACGCCTTAAGAGTTCCCTTCACTGGAACTAAGGGGCCAAACCCAACCCCTGAAAAACAACCCCACATCATAATCCCCCCTCCACCAAACGATTTGGACCAGTGCACAAAGCAAGGTCCATAAAAACATGGACACGTGAGTTTGGGGTGGAGGAACTTGACTGGCCTGCACAGAGTCTTGGCCTCAACCTGGTAGAACACATTTAGGCAGAGACTGTGAGCCAGGCCTTCTTGTCCAACATCAGTGCCTAACCTCACAAATGCGCTTCTGGAAGAATGATCAAACATTCCCATAGACACACTCCTAAACCTTGTGGACGGCCTTCCCAGAAGAGTTGAAGCTGTTTTAGCTGCAAAGAGTGGGCCAACTCAATATTGTAGGGAATGGGGTATTTCAGCAGGGGGGGGGGGGGCTCTGGAGGACCTTGTCCCAGCACTGTTCCCACCATCCATGATCTGCCTGCATTGTATAGAGATGCATAGAGAGTCACATTGATGACCTCAAATAAGGTATCCAATGAAATCGGAAATATTTTGCTTTAAAATTGAATTAGCGTGTTAATGAGGATGGGAGGGAGGAAACATAGAAGGCAACATATAAACCTATTTAACCTTTGCTTCACCATTCGGGGAAGGGGATTGGAGGGACAGCCACTTGGTATCCTTTCTTGTAAGCTGACCGCCATTCAGTTTTAAGTAAATAGTAGTCGGTTTTGCAACCAGATTACCTACTTTGGAATTGTTCTGCATATAGCAGCGTTTTATTAAATATTTAAATATATCTCTTTTTTTGACAAAAGAAAAAAAAAAACTTTAATAGTTATTTAATTTTAATATTTTACAGACTTTTTGATCTGTGATATAATAATGCTTTATCAATAGCAATTTTAGGGAACTATTCCTTATTTTGCAATCAGGGTATTTATGCGCTTCGACGAGGTCCTTGGGTCAACAGGGAATTATCTCTTCATTGTTTAACAGAAAATTCCCTGATTAGAGACTGTAAAGACCCATTCTGTGCACAATGACACTCAGAGACTGGAGATGTGTGCAGCCTATCCATCCACACGGGGGGATTAGAATGTAACGTCTGATTGCGTTTTGGAAAGGGGATCAGTCTGAGGCTCTGCCAAACCTGCTATTTTGGTCGGGTGCCTCCACTGCCTCTTCAAATAGCTGAGGTTATCAAAATGTAACTTAAAAAAAAAAAAACGGACACTTTAACACCTTGTCTACCAAAGTATGTGTAGCAAGGTCCCAGGCCTCCTTTGGTCTAATGAGAACCTCCAGGGCCAGGGATAGCTGACATCCTTCTGTAGATGGTGGGTTGCAAGGCATAGTGGGTGTATTAATTGGGCGCCAGACACTTATTCAATGCAAAAGAGATTTTATTTCTCTTAACAGGACTTTGGGAGAGAGGGTTAGGGCCAGGACACCCTTGGGTAGTTGCAAGGTCAATTAACAGACTCCGAGACTTCTACAGGAGGACGGCCATACAGGGAAAGACATCCAGCAAGACCCCGCATCTGCATGTGCAGGAATGCTGTCTCTTGTGGCAACAGTCTTTAACAGTTTCTAACACAAAGTGTAACAGTTCCTTCACTTTCACTACAAATTCTCCTGGTAGTTCTTGAATACACTGAGCCAGGGCCCTCTTTAAGGCAGGGCAAAAGGGGCAGCTGCCCTGGGCCCTGTCATTGTTGTGGGGCCCAAAGCAGCTGCCTCATACTTGCCAACTATCAAAAAAAAATATGTATGTGTATATATATATATATATATATATATATATATATATATATATATATATATATATATATATATATATATATATATATAATTAGGGCTGTTACTGATTAAAATTTTCGTGTTCGATTAATCGACTAATTTCAATTAATACAGATCTAACTACTTTTAGCTGATCTCCTTGCATTGCAACACTGCATTAGTCAGTGGTAAATGTGGTATACACTATATACAATCACCCGACACTAGTTCGTTTCCACAATCCATGACTTAACTTCACAGTTCACACAAATACGTTTTAAACTGTAGCACTGACTTCATTTTTTTTTTTCCACAGTAGCGTGACAATCCCTCCACCTCCGGTCTAACTAATCACCCTCACCTTATGGCATGGACCCCCTTAATTGAGGAATTAATCTTTAATTTCCACAGCCCTAATATATATATATATATATATATATATATATATATATATATATATATATATATTATATATAGTTTTTTTATTTATTTTTGTGAAATGTCAAGAGTCTAAACAGATCCCTGATGTCTCACTTTTGAGACAGAGAAAGGAATTGAGGACAGAGATTCCCCAGTCCCTTTCTCTGCAGCCTCAGCTGCACTGGACAGTGCATGAATAGGAAGTGCTCTGTGCCGAGGCTTCCTGTTCATTCACAATATGATGCATAGTAAACATGCCACTTGCCGACCGCATAAACTAGGAAAATATGTCAGTACTTTGACATTTAATACGGGGGTAATGGCTAGTTGGATGCCATAACCCCGGTATTGACACTTCCCTCAGGCACTGGTCTTTCTGATAAAAGTGATTCGAGAGGTTGATTAGCCACTGGATCACTTAGAAGCGGTGGGAGGAGTCGCCCCCTCTGCTTTTTGGTGGTTCTCGGACTTACCTGGCAGATCAGGAAGCCCAAGAACCAATCTGGCACTGGCGGCGGCTCGCCACAGAGATGGAGGATTAGCAGAGGAAAGATGACCTCCATTCATCTCTATAGCCAAGGAGGGCTGGAGTACCGTCATGACTTCACCTCTGGTTCCGGTCCGATGTAAACCAATGCCTTTTTTTTTAAGGTCAATGTTTTTTTTTTTCTGTCTAATGCTTTTCATTGTCGAGAAGAGACGTGGGGTCTTAGTGACTCCACATCTCTCCAAAAAGAGGACCTGTCATGCCTCATTGTTGTCATAAGATATGTTTATATTTCTTGTGACAACAATAAAAGTGATAAAATTTTTTTTAAAGGAACAGTATAAAAATAAAAAAATTAATAAAATAATGTAATTGTTTTTTTTTTTTTCTAAAGCCCACATACGTAGGTCATTCCCACATATGTAAACACTGTTCGCACTACACATGTGAGGTATCACCGCAAACGTCACAGCCACCAGAGCAAAAAATTCTAGCACTCTGTAACTTTAAACTGGTAACCTTTAAAAAAATGTTAAAGCATCGCCTATGAAGATTTTTAAGTAGCATAGTTTGTCACCGTTCTGGGAGCGTTGGCAATTTTAAAGCGTGACATGTTAGGTATCTATTTACTCGACATAACATCATCTTTCATATTTTGGAAAAATTGGGTTATATATAGTGTTGTTTTGTTTGTTTTTTATTCTTTAAAGTGTATTTTTTCCCCTAAAAATTCCGCTGGAAAAAAAAAATACAGATTTTTGACTTGCAAACAAAAAAGGTCTTAAGCCCTTGTACACACGGTCGGACATTCCGACAACCAAATCCGTTGGATTTTGTTCGACGGATTTTGTCCGAAACTGTTGCATACACACAGTCGGACAAAGTTGTCAGAAAATCCAATCGTACGTAACGTGATGACGTTATTTCGTTAGGACGGGACTACGTTCAGGCTAGTAGCCAATAGCTTTGGTCTAGGAATTTGATCTGAGTAAACGTGGCACTTTGTCCGATCAGAATTCTCTACACATGATCGGACAAAGTCCGATCGGATCATGTTGTCGGAAAATTTTATAGCCCAGCTGGAAAACTTGGTCCGTCGGATACTCCGACGGAAACAGTCCGATGGAGCCCACACACTGTCAGATTATCCGACAACACGGTCTGATCGGACATTGTCCATCGGAATGTCCGACTGTGTGTACAAGGGCTAATAGGCCTGATCCTTAAGTGGCTAGAAAAGCACAGGGACCCAGTAATGATATCACATGATCTATAATAAGTTATTTTAATTACAACAAAATGGTTTTATTTAAACCTTTCATTGATGAGGAACCAGGGAAGGTAAAATATAACCAGATTTAATCTTTTTCTAACTTTTTCCTCTCTAAAACAAAAAGTTCTGGCTGGAGTTCCAGTTTAAATGAGGCGTAGAAACAGATCTGCCCAACAAAAAAGGAAAACATAGTTATGTAAGATTTTTTTTTCTTTTCTTTTTATATATATATATATATATATATATATATATATATATATATATATATATATATATATATAAAGAATGATTATTGCTCTGGCTTTTTTGAAATTGCTCCAGTTTTGGGATATTGTCATTGACTTAAACGCTGTTGTCACCTTTTGTGACAACCATTGAGACACTTACCTTAAGAGATGAAAATAGCATTACCCCCTGTAATGGCGTGTTCTCTGCAGAATTTGTTTTGGCATTTAAAGACACTAATGCACCTGCAGATGAAATGTTCTCGTCAGTGGATGACATCTGGATTGAAGACAAAAGAGTCGTGTGTCATCAAGCATACTGTAGCCGGGGACATAGCGGGTATGACAGCGCATGGGACTTCTAGAAGCTGCTGCGCGGTTTGAAGTCGCAGGTTTTCTTTATCAGCTTTGGGAGAAGTTATTTCTTGCCGACTCGTGTAAAAGTGTGATTTCTGCAACAACCTGGATGTGTGAACATTGCATAATATAGAAATTAATTTGATGCACACAGTATGCTGTAATCAACGTAGATATGTTTTGCGGCGGGAGATGACCGAACTTTAAAAAAATGTTCACTGCAGGCAATCTACCCAATTCATATTTACAATCTGCTTTTGCATTCACCAATCTGCTGGAATTTTTATTTTTGAAATGTGTGTGTATGTGTGTATATATATATATATATATATATATATATATATGTAGCACTGACCTCCGAAGGAGCTGCTGGCTTTATTTAGGCTTACCGTTACCTCACCTGCTCGCTTCTCCGTCACAGGGGTCCCGTTGGAAAGTAGCCCAAATGATGTTGAATCCGACACTTAATCCTTTTTTTAACATTTATTCAGGATAAGCACAAAAGTCCTTCAATAGAGGGTCAGAGGATAGAGGGGGAGTTCAGGCACCTAGAAATTGCGGGTTAGAGGTATCGGTCAGATCCAGAGGACAAACAGCTCCACAGACTGAATCCAGCAACCATCGGATAGGCCCCTCTCACTTGACCTAGAAGCCGATGAGATGCTCAACAAAGTCTCTGCCACAGACTTGTCAATTGAACTAAGAAATCTTGAGAGTATTAAAGAGCTACCATACAGTACCAGTTTCTTTCAGCCGACCCGGCGATACTGTAAGGATATTGATCCGGGTTGCGTCCTCCAACTGAATTTCCAGGCTCCTCCAGAGACACCAGCCTTGCGCTCGGTCCTCTAATAGAAAAGTCCTCCCCTGGATACTCCAGTTTTCTTGGCTTCCCCCCACAGGCGAGACGGCACAGGACCACCCCTGGATCAGTAGGCCCCAAGACCTTTCTGGGCCTACCCTCTCAGTTGCAGAGCCTCGAGCCAGTCGGCCTCGAGGCGCAGGACCATGCAACATAGACCCCAGGCCAGGAGGGCCATGAGGTCGGGGTAGCGGACCCCCCGGAAAACGAACCACCAAAAATGGCGTCAGTACCTTAAATACCCTTTCCCTGAATGCACAGCAGGGAAGACACTCCCACTGAGCTATTTCCGAGCAAGAGGTGGCAATTAATACATCCAGCCTGCTGCATTTCCACACTTACCGACGGTGACAGCGACACCTACGGTCAAGTGGGAACCGGTGCAACCCAGCTGGACTGGTACAGAAACCAGAACTTTTAGGAAAAATCAGCCTGAGCCAAACTACAGCTTCAGACAACTACATTTTAAAAAATAGCGTCTGCCCATCAGGAGCAGGGCGCTACATATATATTAAACAGTAACAATGCTGAGAATGGAGGTGGAGCAGAATGAGCAGAAGGATCACCTATCACTGATTTGGCTAAACTGTCTATGGTTGTCTATGAAGCACACACCTAACGGGTCCCACTGTTTGTCCTGAATTCTGTTCCCTAATAGGAGGAAGCAGCTAGGCACATGGTAGTTTCCCAGTCTCTACACAAGAAACAGGCAGGATGTGTCTTTTCAGATGTATTGCTTGAAGAACTTGGTTAGGGTTTAGGTAAAGCCTTGGGATACTCCAAAAATATAATGCAAATAGTGGTGGAGGACTCTCTCCGACTAACTTTAGGGTGAAACCGATGTTCAGGTTAATGGTAAGTGAACTACAGCTCAGGGAGCTCCATTGCAAGAGTATATCCGAGCCAGCAAGTCTGGGGCAGTCTTTTCAAGAGATAACAAGGCCAATCTCTAGGATCTCTTTCAGCCTTGTATTCTTCTGTGTCCTGGGTACTTGAATGCTTTTCCTGCAGTAGCAGACAGCTTATGTACGGTGTGCCTCCAAGTCAGATCCTCTGCGGATTTCCTGCAAACTGCTCCCAGGAAATTTGGATGTGGGTCCCCCAGCTCTAATTAAGCTGAGACCCAGGTCAACTCCTTTAAACTTCAGCTGGACGGCCCAGCCTATTTATACACACCTCAGCCCCCTACTGATCATTCTTCTTACCAGGGATTGGCTGAAGCTGTATGAATATGCAGTCTGTCTGCCTCTTTCAGCCCACTAGATTCTGGAACCTACCATAAACAAGGAGGAAGCAGTCAAGCCTGCAAGCAGCAGAACCCAGAACAGTCAAAATAAATCAAACTTTACTCCACTGGTTGCAGAGGAGCCAAAAACTAGATTTGCCTAAAACTGCTAGCAACCTGACTTGGAGGGCGTCTACATCACAAGACTGGCTGAACAGAATTACAAATCCTTCCACAGAGAAATCAGTTCTGAAATATAATGGGGACAAATACCAGCAGATGGGTTAGGGGCGTACCTACAGGGGTCACAGGAGTTGCAATTGTGACCCGGCCCCCCTGTACACCTGGATAGGAGGAGAGTTGGGGGCGGCATATATATAGAAGCTGATCCCCTCCATTTTTCCATTGCAGCCGCTGAAACCTGCTTCTCCTCCCGAACTACCTGGAGGGGATGCGTTTCTCTACAGTGGTGTGAAAAAGTGTCTGCCCCCTTCCTCATTTCCTGTTCCTTTGCATGTTTGTCACACTTAAGTGTTTCGGAACATCAAACCAATTTAAACAATAGTCAAGGACAACACAAGTAAACACAAAATGCAATTTGTAAATGAAGGTGTTTATTATTAAAGGTGAAAAAAAATCCAAACCATCATGGCCCTGTGTGAAAAAGTGATTGCCCCCCTTGTTAAAACATACTATAACTGTGGTTGTCCACACCTGAGTTCAATTTCTCTAGCCACACCCAGGCCTGATTATTGCCACACCTGTTCACAATCAAGGCATCACTTAAATAGGAGCTGCTTGACACAGTAAGGTCCACCAGAAGATCCTTAAATTGGGTCTCGGCATGATGTGTGGCTTATCATGCCGAGACCCAAAGAAATTCAGGAACAATTGAGAAAGAAAGTAATTGAGATCTATCAGTCTGGAAAGGGTTATAAAGCCATTTCCAAAGCTTTGGGAATCCAGCGAACCACAGTGAGAGCCATTATCCACAAATGGCGAAGACATGGAACAGTGGTGAACCTTCCCAGGAGTGGCCGGCCGCCCAAAATTACCCCAAGAGCGCAGCGACGACTCATCCAAGAGGTCACAAAAGACCCCACAACAACGTCCAAGGAACTGCAGGCCTCACTTGCCTCAGTTAAGGTCAGCGTTCATGCCTCCACCATCAGGAGAAGACTGGGCAAAAATGGCCTGCATGGCAGAGTTCCAAGGAGAAAACCACTGCTGAGCAAAAAGAACATCAAAGCTCGTCTCAATTTCTCCACAACACATCTTGATGATCCCCAAGACTTTTGGGACAACATTCTGTGGACCGATGAGACAAAAGTGGAACTCTTTGGAAGGTGTGTGTCCAAGTATATCTGGCGTAGAAGGAACACTGCATTTCATAAAAAGAACATTATACCAACAGTAAAATATGGTGGTGGTAGTGTGATGGTCTGGGGCTGTTTTGCTGCTTCAGGACCTGGAAGACTTGCCGTGATAAAAGGAACTATGAATTCTGCTGTCTACCAAGAGATCCTGAAGGAGAATGTCTGACCATCTGTTCGTGTACTCAAGCTGAAACGAACTTGGGTTCTGCAGCAGGACAATGATCCTAAACACACCAGCAAGTCCACCACCGAATGGCTGAAGAAAAACAAAATGAAGACTTTGGAGTGGCCTAGCCAAAGTCCTGACCTGAATCCTATTGAGATGTTGTGGTATGACCTTAAAAAGGCCGTTCATGCTCGAAAACCCTCTAATGTAACTGAATTAGGACAATTCTGCAAAGATGAGTGGGCCAAAATTCCTCCAGGACGCTGTAAAAGCCTCATTGCACGTTATCGCAAACGCTTGGTTGCAGTTGTTGCTGCTAAGGGTGGCCCAATCAGTTATTAGGTTTAGGGGGCAATCACTTTTTCACACAGGGCCATGATGGTTTGGATTTTTTTCACCTTTAATAATAAACACCTTAATTTACAAATTGCATTTTGTGTTTACTTGTGTTGTCCTTGACTATTGTTTAAATTGGTTTGATGTTCCGAAACACTTAAGTGTGACAAACATGCAAAGGAACAGGAAATGAGGAAGGGGGCAAACACTTTTTCACACCACTGTATATACCGCATCTCCTATCCAGATCCTGCCCCCCCCACCCCCCGCTCTTTCTTGCTGCTGCGGGGGATATGTAATTTTCCCGACCCCTTCCTTTTTCTCAGTACCGACCTTTGTGAAGCATAGTAAACTCTACAGAGCTATCCCTGTCCATTCATTCTGGGGAGGCTGCAGAGATGAACAGATTGAGGGCTGGGTCCATCTCCTTTCTCTGTCTTAAAGGTGAAACATCATCTGTTAAGACTCATGATATCTTATCAATGCCCCCCCCCCCTCCCCCCCGAATGGGGCTCTTAAAAAATAAAATGATAAAATAAAATAAAATGGTAAAAAAATAAAAAAAAATAACAAAGCGATTGACCTACCAGGGTTGCAAAGGTTGCACCTGTGACAGGGCCTTGGGCTTGGAAGGACCCTAGCTGGGGGTTGGGGGGCCCTTTGTGGTTTCTTGCACCGGGGCCTTGAAGGTTCTCGTTACGCCTCTGAGATGGGTGGTGAATACAGTTGAAACCAGGATCACAAATGTCCCTGGGTTTTACCCTTAAAAAAAAAAAAAAAAAAAAAACACACTTCTAAATATTTTTTTCTAAACTATTTTTTTTTTAACTAGAGTTCTTTCCCTGGTTCAAAACAGCAAAGTTTTAAATGTGCAACTTATTTATTATTCCGTTAACCTTCGCAGGAAGCATTTTCATCTCCTGTAGTATCGCAGAAAATGTAAGTGATTCGCTATTAAATGGCACATTATACACCAAATTGCAATGTCGATTTTTTTATTTCTTTTTTTTCAACTTAAATTTTTTTTACGGTTGCCTCTGCCACCCACAGGGTCGTGCTTTGTACACTACTTCCAAGTTTGATATTTTGTTTTGGTTCCTTGCCGTTCTTCTTGACTTTTTCACTGCAGCCTATCATGTCCAGGATGTAAATAATACAATATATTTAAATGCATTTCTCTATCGATGTGCGCCACTGTACTTATGCATGCCACACTCCATAATTTCGATGATTGCTTCACTTAAGCGTTGTTTCTTTAAATGTCAAGAGTCTCTCTCTTCCGTCGACAACTTCCATTGTCTGCCCAGGATCCTTGGCTTGGCTGCTTTTAGCACTTGATAAATTAGTCATGTTGTACACTTGTGATGTTTTGAGACTCTGGTGCCCTCCGTTTGTAAATTGTGGTTTGATGCTGAAATGTACCGTTGCCGTCTATTTGCTGTCCAATTACCGGTAACCATTTAGGAGGAATTTTTTTTTTCCCCTTTTGAGATGATGGATTTGGACCTGTTTTATACTGGAAACAGTTCGTTCACTTTGGGTCAGTATTTGATGAGCATAGCTGAGCGAAACCGTTTGCTCGTCCCCTGATGGTTAGTTCTTCTTGTTGAAGTGAACCTGTCCTTTTCTTATGCTTAGCAAAAGGTGCACATTAAACCAAGCTGTAGGACATTTCAAAATGATCCCTTGCAATGGTGCTGCTCATTTAGTCTTGTCCAGTGGCGTCTGGTGGTTTTTTTCTTTTGGGGGGTGGCAAACAACCACCCACCCCCCCCCCCCCCCAGAAGCACACAACTACCCCCCCCCCCCCCCCGAGCGGCACACAACTACCTCCCCCCCAGTGGCACACAACTACCTCCCCCCCAGGGGCACGTCTGGCACTTACTCCATCATGGCGGGTGGCAGACAGCGTGCAGCGGCTCGGACCGTATCCTGTCCTCCATGGCGGCTTCCATCTCCTCACCTCCTCCTCCTCCTCCTAGGCCTCCAATAGGATCGCCTGCCCTTTCGGCCAATCGGGTGACCGGTGTCAAAGCCCCCTTCCCGATTGGCCAAGAGGAGGATCGGTGTTACAACAGCTAATATTGTAACCTGGGTGGGATCAGAGCGCACACTCTCTGCGACCTGAGCCCACCCTATGTTGAAGCCTATAAGAGCATCTGGCTCTAATTGTCGTTTAAAAAAAAAACAGCCCCTCTGCATTTGAATCCATGTGGCGGTGTCCTGAAAGGGGCTGGACGCATGGATAGGGGAGGTGGCGGATAACAGGGGAGGCGGTGTCCATGCGCCCTTAAAGGAAGTGGCCGCCCCCTCTTGTAAGTACGAGGATCACATTGTACATCCACTTCAGTTCTGGAAGGTTTTACCCCCTTCATGACCAATTTTTTGCAATTAGGCACTGCGCTACTTTAACGGAAATTTCTCGGTCATGCAACGCTCTACCCTAAGGCCCCTTTCACACGGGACAGATCAGTAATGATCCGCCCCATGATGATCTGCTTGCTCAGCCGGGATCGCTTTGTTGTCCCCGCTGAGCCGGCGGCAGACAGGGTGGTCCCAGCACACTGTGCAGGGACCGCCCTGTCAGCTCTCCGCTCTCCTCTATGGGGGATCGGATGAGCACGGACCGTCTGTCCGTGTTCATCCGATCCGCTCTGCAGACGGATAGAAAAATAGGATTGTTTATCCGCAGACACCCGCTATCCCATAGGAATGCATGTATGTCCGTATTTCATCCGCAAACGGATGGATGAAATACGGACATAATGTCTGCATGTGTGAAAGGGGCCTAATATCATTTCAATTTTTCACTCCAATAGAGCTTTCTTTTGGCGGTTGATCACCACAGGTTTTTTTTTTTTTTTTAAAGCGGAAGTAAACCCATCGATTTGATCGTTTCAAAAAATCAGTTAACAGTTAAAGTGACACTAACTTATGTGACACTAACAGGTACTTTTTTAATTTTTTTTTTTATATAACAAACGTCATACTTACCTCCACTGTGCAGCTCGATTTTCACAGAGTGGCCCTGAGAGGAGTCAATCGGTGGGGTCAATCGGTGGCTCTCTCGGCTCCTCCCCACATCAGATAGCCCCTTGCGGGCACGCTCCCGAGACCAGCATCCGGCAGCAGTGTCATTGGATTTGATTGACAGCAGTGGGAGCCAGTGGCTGTGCTGCTATCAATCTATCCAATCAACAGCCAAGACCTAGCAGAGAGACAGCGTTTTTTCACCTTGGGATGCATTAAGGTGCAAAAACACAAACCTTTACAACCCCTTTAACATAATTCTAGCTGTCATATTTGCTTGTGCTCTCACCCTCACCCTTGTCATCCGCACCCCCATCCCAGGCGGTCGGTCAAGTGACCATCCCACATTTACCCCATTTATGGTGTGGGCAGCGCTCCCCTCCGGGCGATGGCTCTTCCCCTGCGTCTGCTCCTCTTTGGCATCATGACGGCTTCCGCCGTGTGTCTCCTCCCTCCTCCTCCTAGGCCAAAAGGATTGCTTCTCCGTTTTGGCCAATCAGGAAACGGGTCTCAGGACCCGCTTCCTGATTGGCCGAGGGAAAAATCAGGAAGACAGTATTCGCTATTGTCACACAGCTGGTTGGGCTTCTGGTGCAGTGCCCCACCTCTGGCTCTAATCACATGCTTTAAAAAAAAAAAACTCTGATTGGAATCCATGCATTCGGCGTCCTGCATGTAGATTAGGGGAGGCAGCTCCCGTGCGCCACTGCTGTCAACCATTCCAATGGCTGATGTCATGTGCAGCATCATGCCAGTTGCAGATTAAACAGAGGACATGATGGCAACTAACTTGAGTGAAAACGATAAGAGTGTTTAGTTCCACTTTAATTATATTAATAAAAAAAGACAAACTTTTGAGGAAAAAAACTAAATTTTTTACTTTTTGATATAAAACATATCCAAAAAAATAATAAAATAATCAAATTTCTTCATAGATTTTGACTAAAATGTATTCTGCTACATGTCTTTGGTTAAAACAATATCCCAATAAACTATGGGATATATATTGGAATTTTTATTTAAAAAATGTTTTTCTATACTAGTAATTGCTGTGATCAGCAACTTATAACGGGGCTGGGATAGTGCAGCACTAACTAGAAGCTGATTAACTGCCGCTGACATGACCAGTGACACATACTGTGAACAGTGATAATATTATGTAGCAGTGGTCACCAAAGTGCAGCCCTGGGGCTGGATGTGGCCCTTTGCTTGCCTTTATCTGGCCCTTGGGGTACTATTCCTCTAAATTACACCAAGTATTGGGCACTATTTCTCTTAAAGAGAAGCCCGGAGCAAAAATAATAAAATAAAAATAGCAGAGGGCTGATATGACAGGGGAAACAGGGTACATTAAAAATAAGAGGGCTCACTCGATTGGGAGAGCCTCGGGGGAGGAGGGGACAGAGTTAATAGAAGAAGCTGGCCCCTCCCCAGCATCACCACAGCATGCAGCAGCAAGCTTCAGGAGACATGGCCGATGTGGAGCAGCTTCCCGCTCAGCTGCGGGCTGAGGCTGCGGCCAGGGGAGCTGGATGGCTTCAGGCACAGCTGGCGCCGGTGCTGGGCGATCAGGCCTCGGGTGCCAGTACCGGGGGGCAGGAGTCCTCGTGGGGTCGGAGGCAGGGCCGTCTTTAAGGCAGGGCAAAAGGGGCAGCTGCCCTGGGCCCAGTCAGTGTTGTGGGGCCCAAAGCACCTGCCTTATACTTGCCAACTAATCCCAGTTTAAATTCCCTTGTCGCTTGAGGTTTTAGTCCCTTGCTATGTCCTGATATCTCAGTGTGAAGTGTTGCTACTAATGCTGCCCAGCTCTGCCCTATTGTTGTGTACAGATGACTCACCTGCAGACCCTGTGTTTACATGTAAATACCCAGCATTCATATGTAAATAGCAGCATTCATATGTAAATCGCTTCATGCTAAGGCATACATATGTAAATAAAGGCAACATTCATATGAATGCATACCCCCTGCAGTGAGCAGTATTACTGTACAGTAATCTCTAACAACCAACCAACAATAAAAATCATGTAGTGTAACTTCTAGAAACTAATCAGCGAGCCGTAATGTGTGCTGTAACCTCTAGCAACCAGTCAGTAAGGGGTAATGATACACTGTAACCTCTGGCAACCAATTTCAATCGCTGCCTGATCTGATACAGTAAACCAATTTTAAGTCTAGCTGCTATTTATTGTATGTCACAGAGCAGGTGGAGAGCAAAATTGTATTGGGGGGGGGGGCCCCCAAGAAAACTTTTGCCCAGGGTCCAATCATTATTAAAGACAGCCCTGGTCGGAGGTCCAGGCCTCCGGAGCGCTTCTCCCTGGACTCCTCCCCCAGAACTCGGCGTCACACAGAGAGTCCAATTCGGGCTCCATGAAGCGTTCCACTGTACTTGCAGGTGGGGGTCCCGGGAGGAATCCCCCACACAGATGGAGCTCGTGGGTGGGTGCTCTGAGAGGACTGGAGCAGCCTCCCAGCCCATCCGGCAGATGGGTAAGGAGCATGCGGGCTCCGCCCCTGGCGATGAGCCAGCAGGGGAGGGGCCTCGACGGGGAACCGTTCAGCCACGGCCACCGGGCCCTCCACTGCCATGGCTATCAACTCAACAGGAGACAGCCGCAGAGTACTGCACCACGGATGAAGAAGGCAGGACTGAAGACCACTGAGAGCCCCCCGGGACTGGGCAAGGCGAAGTCGGCGAAGTCGGTGGGCGGATCCGGCGCAAGGAGGAGGAGCCAGCTGCCGTGCGAATCCTCAGCATCCAGGGACGCTTCCCCTGGAGGGCTGTCGTTAGATGGGGATGGGATGTCGGTGCAAAGGTCAGAGAGCGAACTGTCGGTGTCGGAAGAAGAGGAGGAGCCCCAGGGATGGTTGGCTGCAATGGAGGTGAGACCTTTGGCTGGTGGGACCCTACCTAGGCAGCCTGGTAAGTCCATTTTAAACTTTTATAATTCTGGGCAGTCTGAGGGTAAAGAGGAGGTGGTTCTTAGGGGTGGGCCTAGGTCACGGAGGGAGGGGTCGGACACGCGGGATCCCCCCAGGCTAGTTCAGTCCACGGTCACGCTGCCGGGGCGGATACAGGATTGCAAGGGTTCCTGGTTGGGCTGAAGGAATTAGTCAAGCTGTTTGAACCAGGGATGAGCCCACAGCCTGGGTTCCGCAGGCGTGGGGGAAAGGGGCCAACAGGGGCTCCCGGGTCTGGGGGCCCCCCCACCATTGCGGTGGTTCCCGCTGTGGTGGAAATTGCGGCGCAGGGGCAGTCTGCGTCAGCAGGTAAGACGGCAGTGGGGTACAAGGCTGGGATGGCGGGGGAGGCCGCTAGCAAATAGGAGGCCATTAGATTAGCCGACTCTGCAAAATGTGAGGTGTATGTGTGTTTTGAGGGGCCCCTAGGGGCACACCTTAAACCGGAGGTGGAACTATTCTCACTGCTGCCACTGGAAAAGTTCAATCTGGATGGGGTCAAACCAGAGGAAAACAAGGAGGACAAGGAGAAGAGGTGGCACAGACTGATCCCATGGACTTTCCCTAACTGGCTACAGGCTTACGCCATTATGGCGAGCGTGATTGGGGAAAAGTACCCCAGCCACTGTTCTTCTGTTACCTGGACGCCGTTAGAGAGACCTACAGAGTCTGCGGGGGCAAGTCCTGGCTGAGGTACGACGAGCAGTTCGATATGCCCGTCCTTGAGGTGGTACCACAAGGACATTATTTCGTGGATGCGGCTTATGACCTTGGCATGGGACCTGAATCCGTTTTTTCAAGGGGGGGGGGGGGGGCGGTGGTGCTTCTACCCCTGGACAATCGCCCGGAAAAAAGAAAGTGGTCTGTTGGCAGTACAACAAGGGTTCTTGCAAGTTTGGGGAGGCTTGCCAGTACAAGCACGAGTACTCTGGTTGTGGAGATGCCCATACCTTGTCCCGCTGCTTCAAGCAAGGGAAGGGTCATGCCAGGGGGTCTGCTAACAAAAGCGCCACTGAGGGTGGAAAGGATACGGTCTTTCCTCAATAGATACCCTGACAGAGAGGCAGCACTGTTATTAGGCACGGCTTTCTCAGAGGGATTTTGCATACCTTGTGCTTTGGCCGAGACGCCTCCAGTGTCACGTAACTTGTGCTAGGCCTTCGCTACCTTTAGCGGATTTGGTTATCTCCCCCTTGGAGGTCGTGCCGAAGAAGGAGCCCAATAAATTTAGGCTTATTCAACACCTTTCCTTCCTGAAGGGGGTTGGTATGGTAAGTTACACTTCCATCGATGCGACTGTGTTCTGGGTGTGACATTATGGGCAGGCGGTGCTGATGGCCAAATCCAATATTGTGTCGGCTTTTAGACTGCTTCCAGTTCACCCTGATTGCTTTCGGTATCTGGGATGTCTGGGATGTCTTTGGAACAAGGAGTGTCTTTGGAACAAGGAGTTCTCCTGTGCATTATTTGAGAAGCTTTTTTGTGGAGTGGGTGGTTTGTGATGTATCTGGAGTGAATTCTATCATCCATTACTTGGATGACTTCCTTTGTGTGCGCCCGGCTTCCTCAAGGACCTGCGTAGTGCTACTGACTACATTGGAAAAACAAGGGTGCAGAATGGCATATCTGTGCGGGTTTATTGTGTCACATCCTATAACAATTGCAAAGAAAGAAAATCCCTATTGGTGGACTGCACGTACAACCGTATGATAGAGTACAAAACTGTATTTTTATTGGTACAAAATATATATATATATGTAATCACACAATAAACACGGAATAATACAAAACAGTTAAAAATAAGAAAACATTGTCTGTATTGCAGAGTTGAGCACCCATACACAATAAAGTGAGCCCCAACACTCGTTACCCTACGCGTTTCGGAGGGATTGTACATTCCTTCATCAGGGGTGAGTGTAGATTATGTAAAACAAGGTTCTAGTAAAAAACACAAATGACAGGGTATTAGGGAAAAAAACGGACATACAAGTAATGCACAACAATAGTAATGTGGTTCCCAATACTTACATAGCAAAATATGCAAATATGGACATGCGATATCTTATGGATTAAAAGCAATGAAGTCGAACAGTCAGGTGATATGGCTTTCCAGTGTATTGGGCCTCACATATATAACTCAGTAGCTGATGAATTGCAATAATTGGAAAGATGTCAGCAGAATTAGAAGGCCCTGTAGGAATCATCCCTCCCCTACTCCAAAAACAGGAGATTGGCACTGGGAGAAGATAGGAGATACACTGAGGCAAAAAAGGCAAAGGACCCTGGAAAATGAAAAAAGAGAAGAAGAGAAGCAAAATGGAAAAATTGAGAATAATGAAGAATAATGAAAATTTTTAATTAAATACAAGTAGATGTCTTAATGACGTATCTCGTATATAGAAATAATATGAACAAGGAGGGTATACCTGCAGGGGGGACCCACGTTGGAAGGGGCAGGCAGAAGGGAAGAACCAAATTGCCAAAATCAAATGATCACTGTAAAAGTATCAATAAAAAATATATTTTTTTATATAGAAAATTCTTAATTCAATAAAGTGCGTAGTATATAAAAAAAATATATATATATATATATTTTTTATTATTATTAAACACATAAATACTTGCAGGGTAGGGCCCTTGATGCAAAAAATAAGCAGCTAAGAGAACCCGGTCTCAAAGATGGGGTAGTTTAGTAGATCTTAGCCCACGTACACACGGTCTGTGATTTTGCCAACCAAATCCGTCGGATTTTGCCCGTCGGATTTAGTCCGACGGATTGTGTCCGAAACTGTTGCATACACACGGTCGGGCCAATTTGGCGAAAAATCTGATCTTTCAGAACGTGATGACGTAATTTAGTTACGATGGGACTACATTCAGGCTAGTAGCCAATAGCTTTGATGTAGGAATTTGATCTGAGCATGCGTGGCACTTGGTCCGATGAAAAAGCTCTACACATGATCGGATTAGGTCCGTCCGGCCCAGTTGGTCGGGAAATCTTTCCAACATGTTGGAAAATTGGGTCGGACGGAGATTCGGACGGAATCAGTCCAATGCATACCACACACAGTCGGATTATCTGACGACACGGTCCGATAAGACTCATTCCGACAGATTCTCCGACCGTGTGTACAAGGGCTAAGAGGGGTAGATGTGGTAATATCAATGAAATGTATAAGACCCAACAAAAGAGCAGCATAGTAATAGAAGTAGAGGATAGAAAACTACAAGGAATTACCTTAAGACTAAAGGTACTATCATACGGTTGTACGTGCCTTCAAAGTCCACCAATAGGGATTTTCTGACTACGTTGGAACACATCGCTGAACGTTTTGGTATCCCCTTGGCCCTGGATAATACAGAGGGGCCAACCACAGTCCTTAGTTTCTTGGGCATTGTGTTGGACTCCAGCACCATGGATTGCCGCTTGCCGAAGGACAAGCTGGTTGCCCTCAAGGAGGAGATTCGGAGTATTTTGGGAGTACACAAGTTCAACTTCAGAAACTGCAGTCGTTGGGTAAGTTGGATTTTGCGTGTTGAATACTACCAATGGGGAGAGTATTATGCCGACGACTGTCTGCAAGTACGGCGGGGGTCACATCGCCCACACATTTTGTGCGTCTGGTAAAGGAACATAGGGAGGATTTGGGAGCGTGGCACTCTTTCCTGGAATCTTTTAACGGGCGGCATTGTGGATGTCCGGGCCGGTTAGTAACTTTGATCTGGAACTTTACACGGATGCGGCCGGCTCAACAGGTTTTGGGGCTTTCTTCCAGGGCTGGTGGAGTGCAGGACCCTGGCCACATTCATGGAAGGAAGCGAGTTTTACAATGCGGTGGGGATTTATATGTGGGCCCTGGGGTTGCAGGATGGCACCCAGAGAGTGTTGAGGGTGTGGAGGGGCACCAAAGGCTGTGGCGGGTGTTGGTCTTTGAGGGTGAATGAAGACACCTTAGAAGGAAGAGTTCAGGACCCATCAGTGGTATGGGTCCCGCTGGTGGTATTCCAGTTAACGGGTGCACTGCGGTCAGTGAGTTGTCTCCGAGCCAGCATGTCGGCTAGGGGCCTATTATCATATTTGAAAGGTACAGCAGTGCAGTATTAAACAGATGGTATTTTGGGGTTCCTGCAGAACAACGCTAGTATTGACGGATGAGTTTCTTGGTAAAAGATGTTTTACGGTTATGTTAATTTAAATTTAATTTGTTAATAAAAGAGGCTGCTACGGCCAATATTTACTCCAACTTGGTGTGGTCTTGTTTAATGCGTAATGGTATGGGGTTTGGCATATGGGATTGGTCCTGCAGTGATGGAAGGATGGTACATCTGTTATACAATGGTCATGACACCCTCAATGGGGTGTTATTCCTCCCACTAAATTCAAAGATGGGTCACTATTCTTTCCATTGACACCATCGATGGGGTGCTATTCCATCCTCTAAAACCAATAATGGGTCACTATTCTTTCCAATGACACCATCGATGAGGAGCTTTTCCTCCCACTAAAACCAATGATGGGTCACTATTCTTTCTAATGACACCATCGATGGGGCCCAATTCCTCCCACTAAAACCAATGATGGGTCACTATTCTTTCTAATGACACCATCGATGGGGCCCTATTCCTCCCACTACCAATGATGGGGCATTTTTTACTTCCACGGGCCATAGTCTGGCCCCCCTAAATCCTGACGGACAGTACACCGGCCCTGTTATATAACATCACTGAAATAATGGCACTTGCTGGGACATGGTTAACATCTAGGGGCAATCAAGGGGTTGACTGTGTGTCTAACAAAGTGTAATTTGAAAAAAGTGTGCTACTTCTTACTACAGATCTCTTTGTTTCTTAAGAAACTAACAGAGGTTGTTCCCTCTGTACAGAGCCCTATGTTGATTGTCTGTGATTGGACACAGCCGATCAGCAAGTCCCAGCCATGAATCATTGGCCAGGAGTGGACCTGACAGACAACCCCCCGCACCCCCCCCCCCTGCTGTGTCGTCTCGATTTAGCCCGCCACTCATGCTCCACAGTATGAGTAAAGGATGGCAGAGGATCGCGGCCAGTAACCAGCATGGAATAAAGAAGGAGCTGTTCTGGAAGTGACGCCAGTGGAGAGCTGTGCTGCCGTAGATGGGTGTGGTAACACGTTTCGAAGCACCCGCTTCTTTTTCAAACCTTTTTATCTTGGACCCATTACTTATGGACTTTGTTTGTTAGGAGCGTATAGGGTATCATCTACTTTGCCAGCACCATTTATATTTACCCTCCCTTTAACATCAGAAGCTTCCATCACATTTCAGTCCCCCTTTCATATCAGTTCGCCCCCCCCCCCCATCCCATCAAAGTCCCCTGATCACAAAAGAGCCCCCCCTCCCCTTTCCATCACAGTCCCCCTTTCCCATTAGATATTTAAAATCAGAAGACCTCAACACATCACAGTCCACCCCCTTTCACATCAGAAGCTTCTCACCACATCAGAAGTTCCCTCATAACAACATAGTCCCCCTTTCACAACAGCAGCTCCCCCTTCATATCAGAGCCACCCCCTTTTTTCAATCAGAAGCTCCCCCATCACATCAAAGTCTCCCCTTTCATATCAGAAGACCCCCCCCATCACACCAGAGTCCCCCTTTCACATCAGCATCCCCCTTCACATCTGGTTACCCCTTTAACATCAGAAGCCCACCCCATCACATCAGAGCCCCTCCTATCACATAAGAACCCCCCCTCTACAACAGAAGCCCCCCAATCACATCAGAGCCCCTCCTATCACATAAGAACCCCCCCCCTCCTCTACAACAGAAGCTCCCCCCCAACACACTAGAGTTGCTGCAGACTGGGTAAAATCTTGTAGCAGTCAGAATGAGGCTCTCGGTCCGTAGTTTGGAGACCCCTGGTCTAGGGGAGAGTAGAAGCACTTCCACTTTCCTGACAGGTGGTGCTCTGCCAAGCTACTCGCTGCTCCTAGCAGTGTAATGAGCCCAGCAGGCCGGTGAGTGTATGTGCTCAGAGCTCAGTTTAAAAAAAACAAACATAATAATACAAAAAAAATAATAATAAAATTATAATAAATAATAATACACAAATAATAATAAATAAAATAAATAACAATAATAATAAAATAATAATATAATTATAATAAATAATAATAATAAAAATATTAATAATAAAGAAAATTGTTATTTTTAGTACTGAATGTGTTCAATAAAAATACGTAAAAAACAAAAACAAAACCTGTCTCTGTTGCCTTTAACAAGGTAGCGTGTCAGTTTACTTCACATGGATTAATAATACTTCAGAATCAGTGAGTTTTACACTCTTTTGCAGCCTAACATTTTACAATCCTTCCACTCGCTGCTCCTAGCAGTGTAATGAGCCCAGCAGGCCAGTGAGTGTATGTGCTCAGAGCTCAGGTTAAAAAATAAATAATAATACAAAAAAATAAAATGAAAATAATAATAAAATTATAATAAATAATAATAAAAAACAATAATATAAAAAAAAATAATAAAACATAATAATACAATTATAATAAATAATAATAATAATAAATGGTAATTTTTTAGTACTGAATGTACTCAATAAAAATCCGTAAAAAAACAAAACAAAACCTGTCTCTGTTGCCTTTAACAAGGTAGCGTGTCAGTTTACTTCACATGGATTAATAATACTTCAGAATCGGTGAGTTTTGCGCTCTTCTGCAGCCTAACATTTACAATCCTTCCACTCGCTACTCCTAGCAGTGTAATGAGCCCAACAGGCCAGTGAGTGTATGTGCTCAGAGCTCAGTTTAAAAAAAAAATAATAATACAAAAAAATAAAATGAAAATAATAATAACATTATAATAAAAAACAATAATAAAAAATAAAAAAAATACAATTATAATAAATAATAATAATATTAATAATAAAAATAATAAAAATAATAATTTTTTAGTACTGAATGTATTCAATAAAAATACGTAAAAAAACCAAAAAAAAACTGTCTCTGTTGCCTTTAACAAGGTAGCGTGTCAGTTTACTTTACATGGATTAATAATACTTCAGAATCAGTGAGTTTTGCGCTCTTTTGAAGCCTAACATTTTACAATCCTTCCACTCGCTGCTCCTAGCAGTGTAATGAGCCCAGCAGGCCAGTGAGTGTATGTGCTCAGAGCTCAGTTTAAAAAAAAAATAACAATACAAAAAAAATAAAAATGAAAATAATAATAAAATTATAATAAATAATAATAAAAAAAAATTATAAAAAATAATAATAAAAAAATAATAATACAATTATAATAAATAATAATAATGATAAAAAATAATAAAAAATTGTAATTTTTTTAGTACTGAATGTATTAAAAAAAATACGTAAAAAAAAAAAACTGTCTCTGTTGCCTTTAACAAGGTAGCGTGTCAGTTTACTTCACATGGATTAATAATACTTCAGAATCAGTGAGTTTTGCGCTCTTTTGCAGCCTAACATTTTACAATCCTTCCACTCGCTGCTCCTAGCAGTGTAATGAGCCCAGCAGGCCAGTGAGTGTATGTGTTCAGAGCTCAGTTTAAAAAAATAAAATAATAATACAAAAAAAATTTAATGAAAATAATAAAATTATAATAAATAATAATAAAAAATAATAATACAATTATAATAAATAATAATATTAATAATAAAAATAATAAAAAAAAATGTAATTTTTTAGTACTGAATGTATTCAATAAAAATACGTAAAAAAAAAACAAAAAAAAAAACAACTGTCTCTGTTGCCTTTAACAAGGTAGCGTGTCAGTTTACTTCACATGGATTAATAATACTTCAGAATCAGTGAGTTTTTTGCGCTCTTTTGCAGCCTAACATTTACAATCCTTCCACTCGCTGCTCCTAGCAGTGTAATGAGCCCAGCAGGCCAGTGAGTGTATGTGCTCAGAGCTCAGTTTAAAAAAAAAATAACAATACAAAAAAAATAAAAATGAAAATAATAATAAAATTATAATAAATAATAATAAAAAAAAATTATAAAAAATAATAATAAAAAAATAATAATACAATTATAATAAATAATAATAATGATAAAAAATAATAAAAAATTGTAATTTTTTTAGTACTGAATGTATTAAAAAAAATACGTAAAAAAAAAAAACTGTCTCTGTTGCCTTTAACAAGGTAGCGTGTCAGTTTACTTCACATGGATTAATAATACTTCAGAATCAGTGAGTTTTGCGCTCTTTTGCAGCCTAACATTTTACAATCCTTCCACTCGCTGCTCCTAGCAGTGTAATGAGCCCAGCAGGCCAGTGAGTGTATGTGTTCAGAGCTCAGTTTAAAAAAATAAAATAATAATACAAAAAAAATTTAATGAAAATAATAAAATTATAATAAATAATAATAAAAAATAATAATACAATTATAATAAATAATAATATTAATAATAAAAATAATAAAAAAAAATGTAATTTTTTAGTACTGAATGTATTCAATAAAAATACGTAAAAAAAAAACAAAAAAAAAAACAACTGTCTCTGTTGCCTTTAACAAGGTAGCGTGTCAGTTTACTTCACATGGATTAATAATACTTCAGAATCAGTGAGTTTTTTGCGCTCTTTTGCAGCCTAACATTTACAATCCTTCCACTCGCTGCTCCTAGCAGTGTAATGAGCCCAGCAGGCCAGTGAGTGTATGTGCTCAGAGCTCAGTTTAAAAAAAAAATAACAATACAAAAAAAATAAAAATGAAAATAATAATAAAATTATAATAAATAATAATAAAAAAAAATTATAAAAAATAATAATAAAAAAATAATAATACAATTATAATAAATAATAATAATGATAAAAAATAATAAAAAATTGTAATTTTTTTAGTACTGAATGTATTAAAAAAAATACGTAAAAAAAAAAAACTGTCTCTGTTGCCTTTAACAAGGTAGCGTGTCAGTTTACTTCACATGGATTAATAATACTTCAGAATCAGTGAGTTTTGCGCTCTTTTGCAGCCTAACATTTTACAATCCTTCCACTCGCTGCTCCTAGCAGTGTAATGAGCCCAGCAGGCCAGTGAGTGTATGTGTTCAGAGCTCAGTTTAAAAAAATAAAATAATAATACAAAAAAAATTTAATGAAAATAATAAAATTATAATAAATAATAATAAAAAATAATAATACAATTATAATAAATAATAATATTAATAATAAAAATAATAAAAAAAAATGTAATTTTTTAGTACTGAATGTATTCAATAAAAATACGTAAAAAAAAAACAAAAAAAAAAACAACTGTCTCTGTTGCCTTTAACAAGGTAGCGTGTCAGTTTACTTCACATGGATTAATAATACTTCAGAATCAGTGAGTTTTTTGCGCTCTTTTGCAGCCTAACATTTACAATCCTTCCACTCGCTGCTCCTAGCAGTGTAATGAGCCCAGCAGGTGACGGCAGGTAAATGACAGTAGTTATTTAGTTAACAGGCGAAGTGTTCTCAGTCGGTTAGGGGGGGTCACAGATGACACATTTTCAGGTTTTTGTCTCATTTGAAGGGGCTCGGCTAAAACTGTCTCCTCCACGTATCAATATTTTCGGTGTTCTGTGACTGTGCTGTCAGGAGCCCTACAAAAATAGCTTTTCCAGCAGCTGTTCTCAGCATTATTTAATGCATCATTTAATCGGAAGTTAAATTATAAATAGTGCAAAAAAAAAAATCCAGATATATGTGTTTAAGATACTGTTTGTGCGCAGTGTCATATGGAGACAACCTGCCTACCTATTAAAATGGCGTTTTCTGAAATTCGAAAAATTTGAGAATAAACAAATTTGAAAATTCAAGCATAGTGTAAGTTCAGCAAGATACATTTATTGAAGCTAATATTCAACTTTTTCTTTTATTATTTTGACTTTTTTGCTTCCTTTTTTTTTTCCTCTTGTTCTCTTGTACCGTTAAAGTTCATTACATGTACAAGGGCTCTTGTTGCTTTGGAAGGGTGATTTTTTAAAGGTCATTACGAAAACGTTTTCAAAACATTCGATTTTTTGCCAACTTCACCAATTTGAATCTTAAATGATGCCGCTTTTCGAAAAGCCCTTGAAAGTGTTTTGTTTTTAAGTTAACGTAGCATGTTTTTTTTTTTCTCCTAAAGTACACTTGTTTTTTAACCCGCTGATGACCACATTCTGTAGAATAGCCCCTTTTACGACAGCGTCGCACATGCACTATATTACCAAAAGTATTGGGACGCCTGCCTTTACACACACATGAACTTTAATGGCATCCCAGTCTTAGTCTGTAAGGTTCAATATTGAGTTGGCCCACCCTTTGCAGCCATAACATTGGAGATGGGCTCTGGCGTGTTTGGGGTCCCACCTGCCCAATCCGACCAGGAAGCCGACACTGCACACCGCCAATCACAAGCACTGAGACATCTCTAGATCTGTGCA